>NC_052113.1:5915220-5921797 GCF_012273895.1 Zerene cesonia
TGCTAACTCTTAAATATTTATTATCTGTGCCTGGAGTCATTATAAGCCCTTATATAGTTGGAAGCCTCTTGGCTGATATGTTGGATACAATAAATCAAAAACAGTATTCGGAACCAATCTGAATTCAATAGCAGACGGATGTCATTTAGTTATGATAATCATTATAATATATACAGAGCATTATACGGAATTGATTTAAACATACATTCGGCTGGAGGCGGGAATGTGCATGCAGTGTTTAGTAGATATACGCAGGTATTTAGTGTGCAAGAAAGATTTAAGAGTAAACGGACGCACAAATTCAGCTAGAAATATTTAATTTGAATATCACCATTTAACGTTTAAATGAAATTTGACGTCGACTACTGATATGATGCTGATTAAAACACCTTATATACGCATTGAAAACATTAAAAATCTCACTACATTCAGTGGACGCCGCAGGGTGGTAGTTTGGAAAGACGCAAGAAGTCCTTCGCGATTTATATATATATATATATATATATATATATATATATATATATATATATATATATATATATATATTATAATATGTTAGTGATGTCACAATGTTTAGCTCCTGGGCTTTAATTCAATAATTTCTCAATAACACAGATTTGGTCTAAACTATTAAAAGTTTTTTGTCTCTAAATAAGGTCACTATGACTTTCAAGACTAACATAATTATTTATGGGACCAACTTGGTTACCTTTCATCTTTCTCTTTTCTGCTCATTTTTTTGTCATCAGCCAGTTTCCTTGACATTTCACGAGCAACAGCATCCTCTCTGCGGACAGCTACGCGGTGTTTGAGTTGGAACTTGGTGTTGCGGTAAGCGAGGGCTAGGAGCCATGTACTTATGGCAGTCACAAACACAAACCATGCTAATGATGTGTTCACTTCCAAGGCATGTACTCTCCAGAAAAGCCCTGTAAGATGATGAATGAGAATTAATACACAGAAGAGTACAATAGTGCCACACAAGCAAAATACTTTACTTAACTTTCACTTTTCCATGTATGAGAACACTTCAAAAAGTTAATAATTATGAATTACCAACAGAACTACTAAAAAGATAATAAGTACTCACAAATAGGAATCGCGGAAACGATGAAAGCGTTTCCATAAAATAAGGCTGATGATTTTGTAGATACGTTTCTACTGAAGTCCTGTAGCAGCAGTTCTTCTTCTTTAGTAAATGCTTTATTGCCTTTTCCGGACATTGTGTTTTATTTATATTTATCTTATTCTTTTATAAATATGATATTAAATATCGAATGAATTTTGGGAAGAAATATCAAAACGTGTAATCGGCGCTCAATAACAGAGAAAAGGCAATGATTTCAAATGTAAAGTCAAAACGTCGATGACATTAAGCTTACATGTCACTTGACGTTGCTTCAACGTGTCATACCAAAAACTAATTGCCGATTGGCGATTACCAACAAAATTTCCAACTACGCAAAGCCACAAACAGACTATACATAATGGCCCCTCTTCACAATTGACAGCATTGGGCGAGATAGGGGCACTTACGCTAATATCTCTAGATGTAGGCGCTATATGGATATCACGTATCCTCACAATCACCGAATACGCGCAATTGCTAACTACGCCAAGTTATGAACTAGAGAATTATGACAAAGATAGTTGTTAAAAATCTTAAAAAGAGATTTTCAATTTATAAAAATGGAATAGTTATTTCATTATGATTTTTTCAAATCAAATGTCATGATATTAAACTGTCGACTGTAGAAGGGACCTCCGATCATGGCAGCAAATATCGACCACTATTTTATGGGCCAACACTCTCAATTGTGAAGAGGGGCATAACACGTATGTACCAAAGATCTCATGTTTACATTAACTAGACTGTACACTATGGCTCAAAAACAGGTCCGAGTAAGAGGGTCCCCGGCTCCCGGTCCCCGGTCCCCGGCAATTATGTGTCTCCCTTGAATGAGATGACCATGGCCAAACAAAATATGCGTAGGATAAATTACTTGAAAGACTAGCCTATAAATGTCTGATACATATTATAGTGATGCTCTACTACTTACATTAATGTATGATATAATAAACTAAAACATAGGTATATAAATTAGAATAATGATTTTCAACATAAAAATTAAAACACTCCAAATTCTAAGAACTCGGCCAAATTTAAAATTTTAATTTTAGACATGGAAGGCCAAAGATCAGATTTCAAATGCAAAAAAATTCTGGATCGTTCAGCTAGTGTTTTGGTTCCAAAACCATTAACTGTGTAAAACTTTACGGGACAAAGACAATTTAAAACATCTTATTACTCTGTGGTTTAGATAGTCAATGTCTATGATTTTAGACACAACACTAAATCAGTACTTAATCTAAATTCAAATTTGAAATAAACCGTTTGTACTTTGTATACTTGAATTGTTTTGACTTGAGATTTTATACGACGACATAAAATGTATTCTATATAACCAAGAAAATAGTGATCTTTATAGATAATTAAAATGAGTACATTTGAATTTAATATCCCATTAAAAAAGGATGAATTATTGGAATGTCATGCCGGACAGTATCATGTTGAAGATGTAGTACAACCGAGATTGCTTTTATCCAAATTTCAAGGTAGAAACTGAGATGATATTTTGATATAACACGATTTAACATTTATAAGATACTTAAATTAGGATAAAACCTTCATACAGCATTCTCATATATTATTTCAGATGCTGCCCGTGCTTATAATTCGGATGGAGTTGATTATATACTTGAACACTTTGATACTTATTTTTCAATAATAGTGCATGGGACTAAACTTGAATGGAATGTTATTAATAAAGGTAATTGAAACCGTTAATGTATTCATTTAATTTTTAATTTAAAGATACTAACTATAAATAATGATTTTAGGGTATGAGCACATACTGCGAACTGTTAAAGCTTTGTGTACTTTCTTGGAGCCTATTCTTCAAGAAAAAGAAATTGAAAGTGATGTTCGTACTAAATACTTGAATGTTGTAAAGATGACCATGTATTTATTTACTCAAATAATAAAAACCAAAGATGCTAAATTAACAGCTGATGTAAGTAACCCACTTAAACAAGGGTAATTTAGTCTTTCAAACTCGAACACAATTCAAAAAGAATGTACCCTTTTTAATTAAATTGTATATATAAAATTGTAACAAGAAATACATTTTCTATTAGAATTCCACAAAACTAACATTGGGGAAAAAAGGTAAAAAAACAGCTGAAGAAGATGATTTATGTGGATGGACAGAATCAGATAAATTAAATTCTTTGATCTCCCTGCACCAACTATTGCAACAACCATTGTCACGTCTATGGGACCCACCACTAGCTGAGGATAATTTTGTTTCGTAAGTTATGGAAAATATCTGAACATCATTTAAATATTCATCAAAATAAATAGTTCCCATATAAATGTTACACATAGAATTAAATAATAGTTTGTTTTTTCAAGTTGCTTATAATTTTTTGTTTTTAGGATAAATCAACATTTTTATTTATTTCATAACTAGACACTCATTCTGGCTCCGCCCAGATAGCAAGATTGCTGTTTTAACCCAAGGGAGCATTTAATCGGAATAAAAAGTATCCAATCACTCAATTCAGCTCTCATACCCTGTCTGTATACCAAATTGCATCAAAATCCATTCAGTAGTTTTATAGTGATTGACAGAAAAACATCCAAATAAACAAGCTTTCACATTTATAATAATAGTGTGATAGTGTGATATCAATCTTTCAGTATGGTGGTGGAGCCTTGTTATGGGGCACTGGAAAATCAAATTATAAAAACAAAAACTGTCAGGGAAACTGTATTTCAAATTCTAGGAGTCTTGATTAAGAAATATAACCATGGAACTGCTTGCATTATTAAATTAGTTCAGGTAATTTATTTTTACAAATACTTTATGCAATATATCATCTATAACTAGTAATATATTTGGAATTTATTTGACTCTACTATTCTCATTTTAGATTTTACAAATGGTTGAGCATTCAATTTCACCAATATGTGCAGGTGTTGTTCAGTTGACAAAAGATTTTAACCTCGGAACTTTTGGCCCACAAATGGTATGTACTAAAGGTGATGAATTAACAATGTATTATTTAAAGTATGAATGGCTGAGATTTTAGGCATTTCCACAGTATGGCAATAGACACAGGTCTGAATCCAGCCTCATGATAAAAAATCTATATTTTTCAATATATGTAGTTGTTTTTAAATATGCATTCTAAAATTTTCTTTATATTTCTGTATAGGTGCGTGAAATAGCTGAGGCTTTGGCCTCTTCTGAAGAAGAGAACAGTGCAGGTACTGAGCAGGGAGCCGCCAGGAATTGTGGTGCCTTTTTATTAGAATTAACCAAAGAGCTTCCTAAAGAAATGACAGGGGCTATGGCAACAATTCAACCCTATCTAGAGAGTGATGAGGTAATAAAAATTTATTTAGTGTGAGTGAAACCAATATATTTTATTTACTTTTTACTAATTACATTATTTTGTCCCTCATTATGTCTACATTTTTATCATCAACACAATATTTTTAGTCGTACACATTGCGAATCAGTGTTCTCGGAATGATGTGTGAGATACTTAGTGTGGAGTTGAGTGGTGAAGGACTTAGTGATGAACAAAGGATTCAAAGAGATGATTTCTTGGATGACCTTTATGAACATATGCATGATCTTTCTGCATATGTGCGACATAAGGTAAATTTAATAAACTTGTTATCATATTATAAAGATGTTACACATAAAAATGATTTATTGCACCTAAATGTGACATTGTAACCTTTTATATGAAAACAATTAGGTTCTTCAATTCTGGAGTCGATTGCAAAAACAGAACTGTGTCCCTGTGGCACGTCAGCAGATTGTTTTGGAGAGAGCTATTGGTAGACTTTGTGATAAAGCTGCTCTTGTAAGAAAAGCTGCCATACAGCTTCTTAAGGTAATACACAAGTTTTATTTAGAACTAGCTTCTCACTTTTGTTCTGTTGAATTATGTTACCAAATTCAAATGAACATGATTGAAAAAAATAATTAAAAATTGTAGATTTTATGTATTTTTTATTTTTATTAAACAATATCTATACTCATATTTTAAAAAGAAGTTTCTTATTTTATGTAATAACTTTCTGTTACATTATTAATTTTTTTAGACATTCTTGGAGTATAATCCATTTTCTGGCCATCTCAAATTAGAAGTTTTAGAAGAGCAATTAGCAAAAGAATTAAAAATATTAGAAGATCTTCAAAAGAAATTAAACCCAGGTCCTGATCCTGAGCTTGTAAAAAAATGGGAAAAAGTAGAAAAAGATGTAGTTAAAACAATAAAGGAGAAAATGGACACACTGACTCAAGATGAACCAGAACTGTCCCAGGCCACTGTTGAAAACTTATATGAGTCAATAAGGCAAAGTTTACGAGATAAAAATTATTACAAGGCATTCTTAATTGTCAAACACACAGAAAGAATGTATCCTGATGCAAAGTTATTAAGATGTGACATGCCCAAAAGTCATCAGGTAATATTAAAAATAAGTAAATTAATCATTTTAAAATCAAAAATGCAATCATTTAGATTTGTTTTGTTTTTTTTTTCACAGATTGAATACTTTGTAGCATTATTAAGAAATATATTCATCATACCAGACCGCAGGCAATCAATGTCTCTAACACAACAATGTGAAAATGAATTAGCATTACAGAAACGATTAGAAGAAAAAGAGGGTGTAGTTGCTTTCCTACAAGAGTCAGCTAACTTCAGTAGAACAATGTCTGAGGCAGTGCCTTTGATAAACTCTTTGTTGATGTCGAAACAAGCTGGTGATGTCAGTGAAGCGATTGACTTCTTTACGGCGGCTCATCATTTCAAAATAGAATCCGCCAAAATTGGTGTGGCCAATATGTTAATGCTTGTATGGTCACCAGATCAAGTGAGTATTTTCTATATTTTATAAAACTTGCATACATGCTTATTACTATAAGGTAACAAACATTGTTAAAATATTAATGGCTAGTTTAACAGCATCAAGATTCACTGCCAGTTAAATACTTCAAGAATGTGTTATACATTAAAAAATGCTTAATAGAATATCAGGAGCATTATCGTGGTGATGAAATCGGCGCTTATTCTTCAAATTACTAATATTTTAACAGTCAAGACTAACCAGAAAGCACAAATAATGATCATGATTCAAGACAATTGGTCCAGTGGGTTTTTATTTAACAGACTTAGTTTTTGCAAACTTGCCTCGATACAATCAACATAGCTATACATCATATTATATCAGTATGAGTCCTGCTAACTTAAAAAATGTTTTGATTGTGTCTCAATTGGATCATCATGGTGTTCTTCTGACATTTGAAACACAATTGAATATATTTAAATAATATAGTATATTGCCATGGGAAACTTATGTCATTGAAAATTGTCTCATCACCAGAGACATGATTCCAATTCATGTACTATACTAGCTATGATAACATTTTTGCAGAACAATAAATAAGTTACATTTATATATATACTAGCTGACCCGGCAAACTCTGTTCTG
>NC_052113.1:5921807-5933989 GCF_012273895.1 Zerene cesonia
TTATAAATGTGAAAGTTTGTATGGATGTATGGATGTTTGTTACTCTTTCACGTGAACCAATTGCAATGAAATTTGGTACGTAGACAGCTGGATAACTGGAATAACATATAGGCAACTTTTTATCCCGATATTCCTACGGGATACGGACTTACGCGGGTGAAACCGCGGGGCGCAGCTAGTAATTAATAATTGGCCTGCAATGGACTTTCAATCGGAAAGCAATGGTGTGTTGTTTCACTAAGACAGCCGAGTTGACCCGCAGGACAAGCGCGAAGCAGTAGAGCGCGCATACCGCACGATGTACCTGGAGTGCGCGAACCTGCCGGAGCGCACGTGCGCGTTCACGGTCGCGCAGAGCCTCGTGGCGCTGGCGGCGCGCGTGGACCGCGGCAGCGCGCTCGCACTCGAACACCTCGTGGACAAGTGGGTGGCCAAGGGCGATATCACGCCCGCTCATATACAGGTGCGCTTTTGTTTCGGACAAATGAACTTTTTTTTTTTTGTTTATCTTAATTGGATCTCTAAGAACCTAGCTATACTATAACATGAATAGAAACGATGTCTTAGGAAAAGTTGTTCTGGCTGGCTGGCATTTTATGTACACTTATAATTATCGAGATCTGGAATATCTGATGTTAAAACTGAGGTAACTTACGGTAACTGCACTGGCCAAAACTCTTGTTTCTTTTACTTAATTGCCATTTTCATTTATCTTCGTGAAACGGTAGCCTATCCAGGTAACGCACACGTCTTATCGTTAACGCGTGAAGCCGCGGCACCAACCATAAAATTTGTCATATTTTATCAATGTAATTATCTATTTTAGGTTTTCTGGGAAATGTTTTTGAAAAAGATTAATGGAACCACCGACATGGATAGCTATGCCGCTTTATCGTTTCTGGTCATGATAGCGAAAGCTAAGCCCTCTGTGGCTCTTGCAAATTTAGAAGTCATTCAATCGTATGGTCTGACTGGGGATTACAATTCAAGAAATTTGAGCGCTCAGTTGTTGATGGCGCTCTCCAAGAAAGGACAGAGATATCCTCCTGATCATGCTATATTCACAACTTTATTTGATAGTCTAATGGAAACATATATAAAATTTAATAAATTTGTATCATTTGCTGCAAATTCCATAGACTTGATTTATGCAATCTGTGATATTCCCGATGTGGTGTGTGTTAAGATTTTGGCCGAAATGTATAAAAAGCTTGAAGAGAATATGGAAAACGATGGTGAGGAAGAATCCAGCATGCCCACGGAACTTTTAACTAGGTTCATATTTGTGCTTGGACATGTGGCCTTGCAACAACTTATATATCTGGATATTAACGTCTATAGTGAATTGCGTAGGCGCAACCAGGTGTGTAATATGTTTTAAAGTATTTATTTAGAAATGAATGTAATTCAAGTTAAGTTTAAATATTTTGTATAGTTTTTTTTAAATTCTTGATTTTTATCATAAATGTGGAATAATCTTAATTGAGGGAGTATATTATACAAACCTTTCATTGAATTAAAATATTTATGAAAGGTGCGTGAAGAAAGAAAAGCGGAAGAGAAGAAAAAGAAGAAGATAGGTGCGTTCGCAACGCCGCTCCGGCGCGGGCGCGCGGACGATCTGCGGCGACAGACGCTCATGAACGTGAGCAACGCGAGCGCGTCCTCGCGCGGCCAGAGAGCGGCCAGCGTCACTTCCAGCAAACAGACTTCGGTGAGCGATTCAACTTGTACTAATATTACTTACTAGAAATCAATTTATTTTTTAATAGAATCAACAAAAGTTTGAGTTATAGTATATTTTATTTGCTCACTGCCTGTAATGCGTATGTAGAACATGAAAAATAATAAACAATGAGAACAATGTAACATTATCGCCATGGCGTGTTTTCAAGGCGAACACGACAATGACAGAGGACGAGGCGGGGCTGGAGGGCGCGGTGGCGGACGACGCCGACGCGGAGTACGTGCGCGGCGTGTGCGAGCGCGACGTCGCCGCGCCGGGCACCGCGCTGGCGCGCTACGTGCCGCTGCTGCGCCACCTGCTGGCCGCCGCGCCGCGCTGCCCGCCCGCGCTGCAGGCCGCCGCCGCGCTCGCGCTCACCAGGCCAGTACCTCGCTTACATGCTAGCTCGCTACTCTAATGGCAGGTCCACATTACACAATCTTATATTTATCGCACAGCAACTGGAACTGTGCTGATAACACAGCAGCAATTGCTGGCTGAAAGCTTGTGTTTTATATGGCAAAATCTTCTTATTCTGCGTAGAGTATTTATTAATGTACAATTTTATTCTTATTTCTAATCCAAGTGGACATAAATTCATCAAATAATATCATTTCCGATTATTTAAATAGTGGTTACTGGTGTTGTTTGTAGCAAACAAATGAAGAAACAACAGGAAAGTGATTAAAAATTATTAAAGAATATCAATAGTATAATACTCCACTTTAAAAGATCGAAATCACTTTTGAATTATTATTATTTATACAGGTTCATGTTAGTGTCGAGTTCTGTATGTGAGGATGGTTTGCAATTAATGGTCACCATTTTGAAAAGATCTAAGAATGTCTCAATGAGAACCAATTTAACCATCGCTTTTGCTGATCTCACACTGCGTTTTCCAAATCTTACTCAGCCATGGACACATCACATCTACCACATGTAAGTATTCATAAATACATTTTTATAGTTCTATTATTTTATGTACTTATATTTTGTACAAGTTTGTGTATAAAACAATTTGGTGTAAAACCCAATATTTATCAATTAAAAAAGAAGGTAATTGTTTTACTCTTATTGTGTAACAGTTTCTTTATGTATCTATTCATTGTTACAGTTTAAGCGACGAAGAATTAGAAGTTCGTCAGTGCGCTGTTAAAATGCTCTCATTTTTGGTTTTACACGAAATGGTGCGAGTGAAAGGTCAGATTGCAGACATGGCGCTGTGTTGCGCGGACAAGGACCCGAACGTTGCATCCATGACGAAATTATTCTTTAAACAATTGTCACAGAAAGGGAACGCATTGTATAATGTAATGCCGGATATTATATCGCGATTGAGCGATCCTGAACTGAATGTACCTGAGGAACAATATAGGATAATCATGAAGTAAATAACATACCTGTTACTAAAATATTACTCTAAATGCCTTGAGATAATTTTAAATGTTTAACATATTTTTTAGGTTTATAACATCTCTGATACAGAAGGACAGACAGATGGAAGCACTTGTTGAGAAGTTATGCCAAAGGTTTAAACTATCTACTGAAGAACGACAATGGCGAGATCTTGCGTATTGCCTCTCACTTTTCACGTATAACGAACGATCTCTTAAGAAACTTATTGAAAATCTAGACTGCTATAAGGATAAGCTGCATTGTAAAGGAGTAATGGACTCATTTACTACACTCATGAATAATACCTCAAAAATGGCTAAAAATGAGATAAAGGTAAATGAACGTACAATCGCGCAACAGTTAAACATCCATCTTTTATTTATTCATTTGTTTTATATTCGTTAATACTGCGTTATTTCATAGAATATATTTTTATAAGACTATAAAAGTTTATAAAATAATCTTAATCAAATCACAAATCACTGTATCATAATATATATATATAATGATTGTCATTCCAAAAATATTTTGTTTTTTTCTATGCAGACTCTAGTAACAGAATTGGGCGACAAGATAGAAGAGTGTTTTGCAGTCCGAGAGAACGAAGAAGGTGAAACAGAACAAACTAACGGCGAAGAGATGGAAAAAGACGACGCTCCCAAAGCGACGCCGCGGCGAAAAGCAGCAGCTCCAAGACGACAGAGAGTGCGGTCTGAGAGTCCTGACGAGGTTTGACTATAATTCAAGTCAAAATATTGGAGATGAAGTTCCAATTAATAATTTGACACCTCTTGTATCATTTCTTTTAGATATATTTGAAATACACGCTGGCAATGCCGTGGCCTGAAGCTTATAAATGAATCCAAAATGTTTACTCTTCTGATATCAGATTAACGATAGTAAATGACTACCATTAAATATTAAAATTGATTGATTTCAGAATGAACCTCCCAACAGAGAAAATATATCTCATTCCGTAAGAAAATCTAAAAGGAAAGTAACTCAGAGAACTAGAACTGCCACTAATGAATCAGATGAGTCAGGTAACAATGCATTATATTTGTACTAGTACACTTGTATTTTTTTGGGTAGTCTAAAAATTTATAATTGTAATATTATATTCTATGAATTGTTTTCGTTAAGTTTGATGTTAATATATTTAAAAATTAATACTTTATTTATTTTCTAGATGATGAAGATTTTGAAAAGAAAGAGGAAGAAGTTTTCAAAAAACCCGCAACAAGAAAGGGGTCTAGGAGAAGAAATTAATATCTAATTTATTTTAAGCATTTTAAATATAAGAAAGAATTTAAACAGATTTTTTGGTATTATTTTATCATTTCGAACTCTGGCTATTTTAGCCAGAGTTACATACAAAAATGGAATAAGCAAAACTTTTTGTATATGATGCCTGCTGTAAATTTATTAGTTAATATGTGGGGAGATTTCATCAGCTGGCCTTCATCAAATCCTAGAAGGAAAATATGTATGAATTTTGGTATCTACTAACTATAGCTTTATGTTTATACTCTTTTTTTAATAATTATTGTATAAATACAACATTATAGAATGGGGTTAGCTTGCACTGGGGAAGTTCCGGGGTTGTACCTTCTTACCCGGCGCGAGCTGACCCCCACAGAAGACCGGCGTGAAATAGTAGCATGCTACTGTGTTACGTACTGTGAGTGGGGTAGCCGGAGGCCCATTTCCTCACTCTTCCCAATCTATTCCTTATTTCCCATTGTCAATCCTTTCCTTATCCCTTACCCCATGAAAGCGCATTCGTAAAGATGCTCCGCGAATGCTCCTGGGCGGTGGCGATCGCTTACCATTAGACAAAACACCAGCTCAGTCACCCGTTATGACACAAAAAAGGGGGGCTTATAGGTCGTATAACTTCTCTTGTCGCAGACTTCTTACACCAACACATTCCATATTTCTTATGATCGTCATCAGCCCATATATGTTCCCACTGCTGGGACACAGGCCTCCTATGAGGGTTCAGGCCATAATCCACCACGCTGGCCAAGTGCGGGTTGGCAGATGTCACATGTCGTCGAACTTTTGATTCTTGGACATGCCGGTTTCCTCACGATGTTTTCCTTCACCGTTTTAAGCAGTGGTCATGCTATCCACATGTGCAGATAAATTGAAAAATCAATTTATTTCCTGCACGCTCGCCCGGTCTCGAACCCCGACTTATCGATTTTGAAGTCCGAGGTTCTCACCACTGAGCCACCACTGCTTTTATTTATGCACTGCTTATATTTCTTATGATCATTTATATTTTATTCTACCTGAAAGTTAGCTATAATATGTAAACGTCTTGCTTTTGGTCGCTAATACGGGACTTTTTGGGAAATGGCAACTCTCAATGATACGTTAATATTTGACAAATTGATAATGTAACCCTCCAGTTCCGCCACCTTAGCCCTATTATGGGAATTCAGCCCGATTTTAACCTCTAGCCCTAACAGTGCAATCTGGGATAGATTATTTCATATTTAAAACAATTATCTCGAAATAGCTAGCCGTGAGTTTATCGCCACAATCAACAGATTACGATTTAGCCATAACAAAGCAGCCGCACACCTAGCAAGACGGAATATAATTAATAACAATATTTATAAATAATACCTTTTGTAATGAAAAAGTCGGTGATATGAATCATATCATCTTCAGCTGTCAAAACCATATGTTTATATTTCATAGGGTGAAGCCATTAACAAAGAGAAGAAGAAGACGTATTGGCAAGTGAAATAATAGAAGAAAGTGATACTTCCCGCCGCCAGTTGTGTGATCTGTTAAAAAACAAAAAGTGTTATAGTGCGTTATATAAACACATTAAAAATCCTGTTGGAACGATCTAGGGAAAAAATAAGTTATTACAGCAAATACGTGAAAATACATAAAATTAAAAAAAAATTGTTATCAAAAATAAGACTTGGCTTAAAGGTCTCGTAATCAAGCCATTAAATATTAAAAAAAAGTGTATTTGACATTGAAGTTTTGTTTGTTATGATCTCTCGGAAACAAATATAATATGTGGAATGAGGGTTATCAATGTATCGGTGTAATTTAAATCTAAAGTTCTCATGACAGCATTTTTTCATAAATTACTTCAATTATTTTATGTTAAGTGTAACTTTCTTTTGCTGGGTATTTTTATAATGGCGCGACCGGGATTATGCAAGTTAACACACATCAAATGCCGATCAGGAGTATATCCACGTTCAAATATAGAACGACAAGTAATTCCTGATGATAAGTTAAAATGGGACACCGATTTTACCGAATATAAACCACCCTTCTATACTGCACCATCTATTGTAGGAAAACCATGGGCTGACCCGGACATTGGTAGATACAAAAATAATAAAAACAATCTTAATTGCTTGCTTTTCTTTAAAATTAATGTTACTTTATGTAAATTTACTTAAAGGTGCGCATAATTTTAATCCCAAATGGAATGAACTAGATGGAGAAGTGGATAGAACTAGCTATATAGGCCAATACAAAATAATTAATAAATTTCCCTTAAATCCTATTGGAAGAACTGGTATTTGTGGTAGGGGAGTACTTGGTCGATGGGGGCCAAATCATGCAGCTGATCCTGTAGTAACAAGATGGCATATTGACTCAAATAATAAGTAAATATTTGCATATTTGTACTGAACTGTTAAGCTTTGCTAGCAATGTAATTAAAATAAACTTTCTGATATATTCCAGAAAAGTCCTTCAATTTATAGCCATTAAAAGACGTGACACAGGAGAATGGGCACTTCCTGGTGGAATGGTGGATCCTGGTGAAAAAGTTGCAGCCACTGCTATCAGAGAATTCCAGGAAGAGGCTATGAATTCTCTCCAAGCTAGTAACGGTATTATATTTGAATAAGAATCACATAATTATAAACTTAAAAGTACATTTACATTATACATTTTATTTGATATATGATGCTGTTATTGTAAATCTGTTAGGCTTTTTAATTTTTCGTGAAGCCCAGTTTTTTATTACTTTTAGGGCTAGTTGTTTTATTATAATTGTATATGATAGTCAAGCATATTTCGGCATGATTTGGGCCAGCTCTCACCGGGGAAGTATCACACCCCTACAGACAACGGTCGTGAAATATTGTGTTTTGTTCGATGAGTGGGGGAGCCGGAGGCCCATATCCTTACCCTTCCCAGTCCTTTCCTTTACTCTGCAAAGGTCTTACGCCTCTCCAAATATTAATGGGCGGTGGTAGCGCTTACCATCAGGCGATCCAACTCCACTGCTGACGAAGACACAAAAAAGCACTCTTATGTTGAATGTCAGACAAGAAGTATGTATCATTCTATATTCTTTATCTTTATCATCATCAGTCCATATATGTTCCCAGGGACTCAGGCCTCCTGTGAAGATCCTATATCTTTTTACTTTATTTTAATTTCAGACGAAAAAGAAGCTTTGAGGGAAAAATTAAAAGATTTTTTCAGTGGAGGCATTGAGATCTACAGTGGCTATGTAGATGACCCCCGTAATACAGACAACGCGTGGATGGAAACAGTAGCTTTTAACTTTCATGATGATACAGGTTCGGTTGTTGGGAACCTCCATTTACAAGCTGGTGATGACGCAATTGGAGTAAGATGGGTGGACGTAACACCAGATTTAAAATTATATGCAAGTCATAAAGAAATTGTTGATGCCGTACTTGATAGATATAAAAAATTTATGATTAAATAATTTTAATGAATGCGAGTTTATTTTCAAACACACAAGACTTAAACTTTTAAAAATTATTTATTATCACTACATAATGATGAATTTATTATGAATTCTCTATCTTTTAAGTATATATACTTCGATAAATATAAATCATTAAATTATTTACTATTCAGATTTAACATTTACGAATGAACTCTGTATCACTTTCTTTTTATTACTTATTACTAAGGTCTCAAAAAAAGGAAATCGTAAATGAGCATTTTTTTTATTTCTATATTTAATGTACATTACATTACGTAATCTTGTAAGTCACCCAATCTGATACAAAATATAAGCAATAAGAATAACAGTCACCATCCAATAACACTTAAAATATTCAAATCAATCTAGATCTAACTTCCATAGACTAAACTTCAGATAAAAATTGGTCCCGTGCATTGCTTCTACGATTTATTATTAATGCAGTGTTGTCATTATACTAAATAATTTTATATTGCACCGTGTAAATGCACGATTCATGTAAGTTTTTACATTTGCCAAATCTCAGTAAGCAACAAACTCCAAGGCTAATATTTCATAATCACATACGCCTCAATTTTAGTTTATGATTACACAATGAAGCACGACCGACATAAAAATTGCTTCGGCAATTTATTATGAATGCAAATAGGTAAATGTTATTTCTTCGTTCACACTTTTATGATTTAATTGGATTTGTTCTACAAATATAGACACTCCACTGTACACATACCCCAAGACTTGGCAACCATGAAAACTGCATTAAACATTATGGATAACCAACAACTTACTAATAGAAGGAAAAAATCGGGATACAAAGATATTAAAGACAATATTAAGTAAAGATATACAAATGAGCTAAAACTAAATGGGTAATATATGTTTTTATATCTACTTGTTTAGAGATGGTGGCTGTACTTACAAATGAGTAGGTAAATAGTTATTTGCGATCTGTATTTGACAAAAGGATCACTTTATTAGGAAAAAACATTAGTCTTAATAAAAGACGATATTTATATTATAAAGTACTTGACTAGTAAATTATTTTTAACACATGGTACAAGTTACAAGTATACGATAAATTAAACAAATTCATCCTTTTAAACCGATTTCTTTATCTTCTCCCAATTTTCTACTAAATATGTTTTGTTTTTGGAAAAGACCAATGAATAACAATATTTAATTTTCATATATAATGCCAAACATAACGACCATATCACAGCACTATTGAATATTGGGTGAATTTTTAGGCGTCTATCACGGGAATAGGCAGCGATTTGTAAGCTCTATAACAGTTCACGTCGTTCATCAAACGGATAATGTTTTGTGTAAAAGTTGGCAGATCCTGTAACAACACACGTGTGAATTAAATTGAAATCAATCGTAATTTTTTATACGGCTAAAATATACCGTACTATTAAACCATTTAGTTTAAATCGATAAATTAACTCAATATTATATAGACTATACCTTCATCATATACCTTCATTATATATTGTCTCTTCATTAGCATTTATCGTGTGAGGCGTCAAGTACAAAAGAGTACCGTGTAATTTAGAACGAGTGTTTAGACTATATACCGACACGGTATATAGTCTAAACACTCTATATAGTTTCTATATAGTCTGCTGCATTGGAGTTAGCGAGGGCATAGACTACAGAGTAGCAGAGAGTATATACCGTATCCGGCGGGAAGTCGGCGAGGTGCGCGGCGTGGTGCGGCGCGAGGTCGAGCGAGGCGAGGAAGCGCGGCAGGAAGGCGAGGCGGAAGGCGGTGAAGTCGAGCGTGGCCATCGCGTGCGCGCAGCCCAGCGCCTCGTCGCGCAGCAGCGCGCGCGCGCCGCCCTCGCACGCGCCCGCCACCAGCACCGACAGGAACTCGCACAGGAACTCCGCGCGGAACACCGCCTGTGCGACCCCACACATAACACATACTGTGACATCGGTCATTTTTTTAACGAATATGTTGTCGTCCTAAAACTAGCTGCCGCTCCTGGTCACTGCGAAATATCCTTTTGCAATGACATAGTATGGTTCGTAGCACGTAATGCATACAAGTAGCAATCTTATCACATTGATTGATTCGCGGCACGCACCTTGTGGAAGAGCTTCCACTTGGTGTTGAGCAGGTCGAGTGTGGTGATGTTGATGCGCAGCAGCTCGATATCGGGCAGCAGCAGCGCGCGGCCGAGCGCCGCCAGCGCGCCGCGCAGCTCGTCCAGCCGCCGCGCGCCCTCCGCCGCCTCCACCTTGTGCGGGAAGAAGTAGCGCCACCGGTGCACCAGCACGCTGCGCACGCAAACGATCACATTCCCACTCTCACTGTGCTATGTAACATTGTTTATATCCTTGCAGAGTGCCCGCGGCATGGCAATTGCAACAGTTTCGCTAAATGATGGTCACTCTGAATTTCGTCATAGGAAAATAAAGACAATTTATCAATATCGTTGATATGACTCTATTTTTGTTAAATTAGAAATAAGTAGTATCTTCTTTCAAGTAGTATGCTTTGTCGTAACGATTTATTAATAAAAAAAAACTATAATAAAACACTATAATAAAAAACTATAAACGATTTATTAATTAAAAAAAAAACTATAAGGCGCGTGCGCGTCACCTGGAGAGCAGGCGGTGCGCGGCGCGGGCGAGCGCGGGCGCGTGCGGCGCGGCGCGCGGCAGCACGCGCTGGTGCAGCAGCGCCAGCACGGCGCTCACGCGCACGCCCGCGCCGCCCGCCTCCACGCCCAGCCGCACGCACTCCACCAGACGCTCCAGGCTGCCTTCGCTGTCGCCCGTCTCCCTGATCGAGCACGCAGCAGTTTAAACACATCCCGTTCCAACTCACTCGTCACTCGCGTTTAGACATGCATAAATAATAAATATTTATACACAAAAATAAATAACAGATCTGTTTGATTTATCAAAAGGTGAAGAAAGCCAAGACGAAAGTTTCAGAAACATATGACGTACTTTTGTGCGACCTCCAGAAAAACTTCAATGGCAGTGTAGGCAAAACTCCCAAGTTGCGGCAACAATGCGGTGAAGAGAGCCAGGAAGAAATCCGTTATCTCCGATTCCGCGTTCGAATAAGCCGGGTCGCACAACATACGCAGGGAGCTCTCGGCAGCCCATTGAATGCCTTCTGCTATGATCTGAAATAGGCATTTTAAGTAAAAATATATTTCATTGAATTAATCTTTAAACGTGGACTTTTGAAATTGAATTTGAATTTGAATTATAGTCCCACCATAAAACTATGGCTCAATATTAACACTTAATCTTCAACGCCGGGTTCATAACTAATAACGGATATGGTTAGTTCATATTTTTTCCCTATTAAATCAGTTACGTATGAAAATAAATGACAAAACGTGTGATGTCAGCAACGGTGTGACCAGCCCCAAACTTACAAAACCAAAAAAAAAATGTTTTGTATTTAGCGTGTCCGATTGAATACAGTTGAAACTCACCTTCTTGGCATTAGTTGGCGCGGCCGCGAACGCGTGCAGCAGGTCCGTGAGCGGCGGCAGCGCCAGCTTGGGCCCGGCGGCGGACAGCGCGCCCGCCCACGCCGCGACCAGCGCGCGCGCCGCCTCGCCGCCCGCGCCCGCGCCCGCCCCCGCGCCCGCGCCCGCCCCCGCCCCGCGGGACAGCGACATTGACACTAGCGCCTCGCGGACCACCGCCGCTGTCTGTTGCGTTTGGAATTGTCTCATTTTTCATGTATACATACAATGCGCTCACATAAAACACTCACGTACAACTAAAATCGCAATCACGCTCAAAAGTATCGAAACCTAAACTGTCTAATGAGTTATCGTTCGGTTGTTATTCGACCGCGCTACAACACGAGGTCACAATGACAGTGAAAAACTGTCTAAATAACAGCGCTTCCTAACTTTAAAAGGATGGAGCGTTGTTTTCCACATAAGTTATGTGAAATACTATTACCCTTTAATTAACAAAATTGTATGTAACTAACTCTAGGTTTTAATAATTTTGCTAAAAAATTAGATGTCAATCGCTTAAACATCATTCTTGTCTCATGCTCGTGGCAATGTTAATGATGGTATCTAAATAGGTGTACTGTGCTACAGTACACTTATGTAGTCTTATATACTGTCTTTAATAGAACTAGCTGTGACCCGCGGTTGATGTTGAGATGTCAGGAAAAAAAACACGAATAAAACACGAATATGACATTCTCTAAAAAAAAATTCCTAGCTAGATCGATTTATCGCCCCCAAAACCCCATATATACTAAATTTCATGAAAATCGTTGGAGCCGATTCCGAGATTCCAATTATATATATATATATATATATACAAGAA
>NC_052113.1:5934989-5954741 GCF_012273895.1 Zerene cesonia
AAGGGCCTCTGCGTGTTGGACCTGTGTCCCCACGTAAGCCTTCCAAAAGACCAGGTATTATCCTTCTGGTGGTACCCGAGTATTATGGAATGAGATACATAATTATAAATAATAAAAATAATGTAATTTGCAACATGACATTTTTTGAATAGTATGAATTAGAAGTATTGTTTCAGCTTGGTAGTTTAAGGTCATATCATTACAGTGAGAAAAAACTCAACAAAATCTACTTTGGAGTATTTGTTTGTTGATGATACTGATGAAAAATATGATTTCTGCATGTGCAATCCACCATTTTATGTTAACATTCAAGAAGTGTGGGAATCACGAAGTCCTGCAAGGTAAAATTTAATTTTTTTAGAAGAATGAAACTATTTTGATTTCCAAAGGCTTTAAGATTTTTCTTTATAATTAACTGTATTGCTGTTTCTTGAGTCAAAAAAATTATTAAGTTCTCAATTTTGATGATTCATGATAACCTCACTATAATTTATATTTTGTATTATTTCCTCTTGATGGAACTGCATTTTAGAGTTAAATATTTCCAAAATAAAATCTCTCTCATCACTAGATCCAGTTTTATTCACTTTCAAATTTAAATTTATTTCCATAACTGAAAAAGGGTTCATTACATTCATTCATTACATATACTTATGGATTATTTTCTTTAAATTTAATCCACATTGACATGGCTCCATAGATATGTATCACCGATTCATCCAATGAATTATATAATACTGTTTTCTAATTATTTCTTTTATTCAACAGACCACCACCAAAAAATGGCTTCACTGGTTCACCACAAGAGCTGATTACAGAAGGTGGAGAGTTACAATTTTGTAGACAAATGCTTGAAGAGAGTAAGAAATTAAAAGATAAAATTCTGTGAGTATTAGATAAATATAATCCTATCCTACTAATATTATAAATGCGAAAGTTTGTAAGGGTGTATGTGTATGTTGCTCTTTCACGCAATAACTACTGAACCGGTTGTTGAACCGGTTTGCGGTTGGTACGTACACAGCTGGACAACTGGAATAACATAAGCAACTTTTTATCCAGATATTCCTACGTGATACGGACTTACGCGCGCGAAACCGCGGGGCGAAGCTAGTATATAATAAAGCGATTGTTTAATAATATTTGAATGTGAATCATTAATATTGTATTTTCTATTAAATATGTACCCGTGGTATGTAATAAATTCGAAACATTATTTCAAATTAAATATCAAAATTCCTCACCATACTAGTACCTACTTAGAAAACAAAATCCTCATACTAGGGTGTGTTATTTCTAACACTCTCCGGAAATTAGTATAATAAATGTACTAGAAAATATTACTTTAGAGTATGTAGTCATTATGCTCGAAGTTTTTTGGTGCTTTATGCAAGTTCATTGGTTTCATTGGCACTTATGTCATTGTTCTGTAATCCTATTTAAAAAGATTCCAGGTCCATTTGTGATAGGATAGAGAGGTTCATTATTAGATCTATAGTTTAAAGGTGAATCGAAAATATTCGTGACCGCGCGGTCTTCGACTGTCGTTGGTAGCTCGCGACGACTCGTTGGTAGATGCGAAAACTGAGAATACATCGAAATTCTCTTACGCATCAATTGATGAATCCAAAAACTTAACTCTGAAATCGTTTTCATACTCGACCCAAAAATCGGGGCAAGAAAAAATCAGCTGGATGGGATATATTGTACTTTGAATGTCTAGAATCTATTTTGATACATCACATACATATTCCTTATTACATACTGATAAGTGTTTTGGTTTTTTACAGTTTGTTCACATCTATGATTGGACACAAATACAATTTAAAGGAACTTTTATTGGACTTAAAAGCTGAAGGTATCAAACACACGAGTACAGAATTTTGTCAGGGCAGAGTCACAAGATGGGGCATAGCATGGACATATCAAGATTATGACCTCTTTAAATTAGGTTTGTATTTTGTTTCTTCATGTCAATAGGCAATAAAAATGTAAAGACATAGCTATCAAAACTAATAGCATCGATGTTACTGAATCATTTTGTCGTTTATTTGTGCAGGTTTATTATAGCACAGATATTATAATCCCATACTGTTTCATCTGAAATGGCCAATTTCTTCGGGCGCCTGAAATTTTCGTTTTAACCAATTAGATGATAGAAAGTTGCCACCAGCTCTTGCGTGCCGTAAAAATACCGCTACTCACAGCAAGATATACTCGCTAGTTTACTCTACCGTGATAGTTAGCGCATGAGTATTGTAATGTATTATTTCACGTTGGACTATACACCACAGTATTATTTAATTGTAATGTACTCGGATCCATGTTTATTTATTTCGTTTTTAACAAATGTTCATATTTCATTTTCTTTGTACCGTTTATCTACTCGTGCAGTTTTAAGTGCCTTTCTTTCCGTCATTATCCTTTTGTCTAAGTTTTGATTGAAAATGATACACGAGTCTTCTTTTGCTTATAATGATTTTTGTATTCTTACAGTTCCACCACGTGAAAAGACTAGAAAAAAAAGTTTGCCAATAACACTTATTGTTCCAAGGCTTCCTGACCAGTCTTATAATATGGAAACTGTTTCGGCTAAGATAAAACATATTTTAGACGATTTAAAAATTCAGCACAAGATAATAACAAAACGCAAAAATGAATTGTGTTTAGATATGATAGCATATATAAATACATGGTCTAACCAAAGACGTAAGAGAAGGTTCCTAAAGCAATTAGAAGAAAAATCTAAGAAACCTAAACTGGATGACCCTGGCACATCTGAAACACGTGTAAATATTGAAACAAAAAATGGGAATGGTTCTTTCATTGAGAGTGTAGAGGCGAACACTTATTCAAGTACAAAAGAAATCACAGACAAATTAGAAAATTTAAATGGCGATCCCCTTGCCCATGCTTTATTAAAATTAGTTGGTAAAGAAGAGTCAATTTCATTATCTTTGGAATATTTAAGTGGCACCTTGGGTAAAGAAGGACTTCATCAGATACTTCAGTACATTAAAAATAATTGGAAATGAATTGCGTTTAATTCTTAATGTTTATCTGATTTAAAAAACAGGAGGTTATCACTTTGATGTGTGACAGTGTGTCTGGAGGGGGTTATCCATTCATATAAACGGGGGATAGAAATATAAATTCGCTAATATGTCATTAAATAAAATATCATCGGATAGGTCTTTAAAATTGAATTAGGGTAAATAGGAATAAATAATTTTTTTGCTAATACAAAATTTTCGAGATATACGCACGTAAAGTCGGTGGAAAGCTACTACATACAGCATATAACTACAGCTATTTTGAATTATGTAAAAAAAATTTATTAGGTCAATTTCCACCTCTACTAATACTTGATTTGAATGCCCAACATTATGCAAAAAATAATTTTTTGTTCTGTAAATCTAGCCAAGATCTTGATTGCTGATAAAAGTTACCCCACTAATTAGGCGGCGGAGCGTAGCTTCCCCCCTATCATGTATATTAATGATACGGGGTCCCCTAACATAGGCATCATGAAAAAGTACCTATTTCTCAAAAATTAGATTATATGTTTATTGCTGGAACCCGTTCCTTTGCTCACATGGTGCCCGGTCAAAATGTAGCCTATGTGTTAATGTTAATGTGCTGTTAATCCAGGCTATAATCTGTTTCATACACATCCCAACAGGTTTATACAGTGTTGAAAGAGTAACCAACATCCATACGTTCTTACAAACTTCCGCGTTTAAAATATTAGGAAATTAAATTCCTATTTTTTCGTATTATATTGACTATGTAAAAAAGGTCCACAAATTTTTATGTTTGATATTTCAGACACCTACTTGTTTTTTTGCATACTTTTCTTTTGGAGGGCCACGTTACAATTTTTTTACAATATTATTATGACAATATAGGTAGTAATCTCAATTCTCCAAAATAAATTTTATTGTGGGAGTCGAGCACGCTTCGGCACGAATTGGGCCAGCTCGCACCGGGGAAGTACCACACCCCCTCAGAAAACCGGCGTGAAATAGTGGCATGCCACTGTGTTTCGTACGGTGAGTGGGGGAGCCGGAGGCCCGTTTCCTTTTCCTCACCCGTCCTAGTCCATTAAAAGAAAAGGATTAACGACTGGAAAGAAGTTTCCAGTCGTTAATCCTTTTCTTTTCCCTTAACCCATAAAAGCGGGCAGCGCATTCACAGAGGTACTACCTTTGCGAATGTTTATGGGCGGTGGTGATCGCTTTATATCAGGCGAACCACCAGCTCAGCTGCCCGCTATGACATAAAAAAAAAAAACTTTATAAACTGTACATCCTTCAAAGAAAGACGGGTAGTTTTGATTATTGATCGCGTATTGCAAGTAGAGTTGCCATCTTTATTTATTTTAGGTAATTATAGGTGAGAAAAAATAAAGAACAATTTATTTTTCTTTATTATTATGTTTAAAACATATTTTATTTTTAAAAGCGAGAAGTTCGAGTGGCGAAGTTTATTTAACACCTATTTAAAAATTTCGTTTAACGAAATTACTCTTACCTTTACTTTACTTAACTTTTCAAAATCCCAAAGAAATCAAATCATGTGGAATAAAGTGTTTTCGTGTACTTTATTGTTCTCATAAATTAAAATTTATTATTAAGGATCTTCAATAAGGGTCCGTCCTGAGGCCTATATAATAATCCTATATAATGTTTACAATTATGAGCTACATATTTGTATCGGTAAGAGCGTTGCTGAAGTGTTTACAAGAAAGCAAATAGTTGTAGCGTTTGCAATATACATATATGTTTATTATTTCATATTTGTATGATAAGATAAATAAATGGCATATATGTTTATAATATATTTCAAATAAATAATGTCATACCTCACTAAAAGAGGAATAATATTCAAAGAGCATACTTTTATCACGGTTTTGTGCACGGGAAAATTGAGGAGATAACTATCATTCGATCTCAAATTTAACCCATGATTGCAAGCGTACTGAAAGTTATTTTTAAGATAATAAGGGGTTCTGGAATCGAATAAAATTCCTAACAACAGATGCAGCACATGAGTATTAAGGCGATATCTGATAGGCAGCCATTTCAATCTTAGATGATAAGCAGACACATGGTCATACTTACGCAATCCAAAGATGAAGCGGATGCACACGTTCTGTAATCGCTCAAGCTTATCCAGTTGGATTTCAAAAAGATCACAGAAACTGACGTCAGCGTAGTCGAGGATGTAGTGACAATGGCTTCGCAGTATTCTGAGATATTTTTATTCGAAAGTGGTAATATTAACTGATCTGTACAAGTTAGATCAAATCCAAGATAAAGCCCTCCGGTATGACTTAGGTGCTATGAAATCAGGTCTTATAAATGCTCTTGAGGTTAATTGTCCTGAACCTCTGAAGATCAGAATGAAATATTTATGCTCCGTATTATTCAAATTACTTCACATCCGACTAAAAAAGTTAAATATACGTCTTTCAATTACTTGAAACATAACCTTATCGTTTCATACTCGTATAAATCTGCAGTTTTATCAATATAAGCTAACTTGGGACCAATCAGACAATATAAGCGTAATCTTTATTATGTATATAAAAATCAATTGCTGTTCGTTAGACTCGCTAAGACTCGAGAATGGCGGAGCCGATATTGATAACTTTGGTTTCGATGTATTCATAAGAGTCGGAAGGTTTAAAAGATAAAATAGGTAAATGTTTCATACAAAATGTTTTTGGCATTGCGAAGATCACCGGGTCAGCTAGTAATAATAATAATTCAATTCATTGTAGGCTTCACTTTAAAGTTCGAAGAATTTTTTCAAAGAAATCTATGTGTGTTTGTGTGTTTTCAATTTTTATGTTGGTAAATATGCTTGTGGGTTGCCTGATGATAAGCGCTATACCACTTTTAAAATAATAATTTATCATTTCCGTATAATTCCACATTCAGAATGTGTCGCAAATTGGTAAGTTAATGTTAAGAGCAGACGGACGACTTGGTATATAGTACATGGGTAACTAATTGGGGTATTTTTCCCTATTTTTATATTAACTTGTCGCTGGACCTAACTAAGATTGAAAAAAAGAGGATGTTTAATGTTACTCATTATGTCAATGTCAAAATCGTTAAATGCGCGCGTAACCGTACTCCGTAGGGCTTGTTTATTAATAAAATTATCACCAACGTTTACACGTTCATTTATGAGTAGTAACTAAGTCTATAGCAAAAATCCACAAATAAACACTATCCAAACTATTACTTTTAAGTTAGTTAGTAATGGTGTTATTAAATAATTCTAACCGGTGCCGAAGAAAATTGAAATCTCTGTCGAAGAAAATTGAAATCTATAATTAATTGTAGTATATTCGGAAAGTAATCTTGTTGTGTTCTTAACCCTGAATAATTTCGTATTTGATATTAGCCAGTCAAGATTTTATTTTATTCCTTCAACATGAGTGAAGTGGGTCTTGATTCTGTTGATGAATGTGAACGAGCACAGCAACAGTCGTCTAATGGTATGTAATATGTTTTATACATTTTTATGAATAATTCACGTTACAAACTACATAGACCTGTGTATTATTTCAGGTCGCAGGGCTACCAAGGAGAAAATGAAATCGGAAAATGATAGCAGAGACAATTCAAAAAACAGAAAAAGAGCAAAACGCAGTTCTGAACATGAGACAAGTACTAAGGCAAGGTGCTGTAAGACTGAAATATTAATTAACATTTTAGATGTTTCAACATTATTAATTATAAAAATCGAAAGGGATTTGCTATTCAAACTCTTTTGATACCATCTCCTATTCTTATATAACATGATAGTTATTTTTTTTTTCTGTGTATATAATTATTCATAATTTATTTACAGCAAGGCTAAAAAACCATTGGAGATTGAAGTGGACCCATTAGTTTTACAAAGACGTCAGAAACAAATTGATTATGGAAAAAACACAGTTGGTTACCACAATTATATCAAACAAGTACCAATGTAAGTGAAGATCAAACAAATTATGGCATCTTTACACTCCTGACAATTTATATTGCAAAATTTTATTAAAATTGTTATATTAATTTTTATTGGATAATAATAATCATAATGGTTTTCTTGATTTAGACCACAAAGGATGAAAAATGACCCAAAAACACCTGACAAGTTCATGAAATACAGTAGGAGGTCATGGGATATGTTGATTAAAATCTGGAGGAAAAAATTGCATGAATATGATGTTGATGGTGCAAATAAAGGAGAAAGTGAAGATTCTGATGATACTGATTAAAACAAATACATCATAAAAATAAAAAAAAAGAATGGTTTTTTTAAGTTGTTTATATTATGAACAATGACAAATATTATAGTTGTTAAGTTAATATTTGAAATGAAACTAGAAATGTTAAGCCAGGTCCAATGCACCACGATTAAAATAATATATGTGTTAAAAATGAGCTCTAAAACAAGCCTGTCTTTCAAAAATGAGTATTGATGAAATGTGGTTGCTTTTCTAAAGCATTTTCTTTATACCCCTCAATCACAAAAAAAAAACAAAATTATCTCTAAATACAAAATTTTAATATTATGTGTTAATTTCCCTTTCTGCAGGCAAATGCGGGGGTGTTATCTATTTTTTGTGGAAAAAGTGTTCAATGTTTTATTCCTTAAATATCGTAGGGTGATAATAAAGATAACAATATGGTGCAGCAAACCCAGCTTAAGGAACACCAAATGATATGAACGATTTTATAGTGTTAATATTTGCATTAATCAAGAGTTCTGCATGTACTGTGGAATGACAAAGTATATAATAAGTTATAATGTATCATACATTTATACTAATGTAACTAGTTTTAAGAAGTTAATATAGTAGTTTAAAATATAATTATTTATTTTATTTTAATCTAATAGAACTTGTTTTTAATTATTTAAACATATCTGCTTTAATAAAAGACTGCATGCTTTAACTGCATCTTTCTTACTAGGTAATAGGAATACATATCTTAATATTCTAACTCTGTAAAAATAATCTACAAACAAAAGTAGAACACATCAATTTTTTTATTTTTTTATAAAAGGGTTTCAATGCTATAAAACTAAAAATTACATTCAGAAATTTTAAAAAATTGTTAAGAACCCAGATTAAAAGACAAGGTAGATGGACGACATACTGAATTCTCGACCGTCGCTAACTCTCGACTGTAAAATCCATTCCATCCGTTATATCACTAGCCTTTCCAGATCTTCCAACTATAATTTACTAATAAGAAAGGCAAATTATTTTTAACGAATACTGGCAACACAAGCGATTAGCGAATGACAATCAAAATTTTGTATCCCTTACATTTACTAATAAAAAAAGGGAAATTGTTTTTAACAAATACTGGAAATACAATCGAAATCAATATTTGTGAGAAACCTTTGTGATTTGTAACATTAATGTGAAAATAAGTCAAATAATCTATAATTTCCTCTTACAGGGTATCACCTCCTTTTTGTTTTTGGGATCAACTTTTATTTGTAACTTGATAGTTAAGCTACAGCAACGCGTGGCCGGGTATGATTACCCGGTCACGGGTTGCTGTAGCTGAGAAATAATTAAAAATATTAAGGTTGTAAATTATTGGGATAATTAATCGAAATAAAAACTATCCTATATCTTAACTTGGATCAAATTACACATAAAATGCCAAATTTCATCAAAATTGTTTGAGTTGGTGAAGAGTTCATTGGGAGCATACATCATGACACTGGATTTTTATGTATATATATTTGTAATAATTAGATTTTTTTTTTAAACTAAAATTCAAGTCCTCGTTAATTGTTCGGTGTTTTGTAGAACTACTTAACTAGTCATGACCAGAGCAAAGCATGGGTTTGGGTTTCATCTAGGGCTCCATCTGCCTTTCGCTTAATTATCTGAAGCTAAGGAAATGCCATACCAAGAAAAGAAAAATCAGAGTTCAAAAATTTTATTAGTGTATAATACTTCACAGAATCGACCAGATAATATGAATTATAATTTGTACAGGCTAAACTGTAACATAACCTATGACAATGTTGTAGAAGGAAAATTGAAATTAGCAAAATTTAAATTATCCATCGCCTGCTTTACAATAGTGTTGTGCTTGCTCTCAGTGGCTAGACTTTGTAATTTTTCCATGTATTCATCTATGTTGCTTTCTGTTGCTCCAGATGGCCCACCTGTGATAAATTGAATTAAACATTATAATTATTCGTCATCCATAACAAGCAATTATTTTCCTATTTCACAATGTATATATACTAATAGAGCCTTTGGTGTGGAAGTCGAGTACGCTTCGGTACGAATTGGGCAAGCTCGCACTAGGGAAGGTAATATTTTCTACCCGGATATAACTTAGGGGGCGCCATTAATTACTGGTGACATTTGATAAAACCCCTTCCTCATTTTAAGGTCAGTTTCTTGTGTAAGTACGTTGGATTTATTACAAATGCTCAGTACTTTTATTTAAGACTAGTTAACCCTCATTTATAAATATAAACGATTAACTTATACAACCTTAGTAAAGACGTTTTATTTTACACGATTTAAAAGTATGTTCTGGTATCTTTTTTCTGTTTCTAGCGAAAAAAAAATTACGTTGTATTTCCCGAGACCTAACATAACTCCTCGCCAACCTATTTTTACTGTATATACCTAATCGTGTGAAATGTATATAACATGCTTTGTTATGATAGAAAATAAAACCGAAAACCCGTCGTAATCTGAGCAAGACAATAGTAAATTTTTAATTAATTTTATAACACATAGGCATATAAAAACTACAGTATTAAGTATTAATATAATTGTTTCATTCAAACAATATTTGGTGAATTTTTTAAATAAGAAAAAATTATTCCATTTTGCCCCGCAAAAAAATATTTAAACAAAACGTAAAATTATTTTAATTTGTAAAACAAATATATGTTTTAGAATTTAAGCTAGTCCCTAAAGGAACGAGTTAAGTTTAATTGAAACTAGACGCTCGTCCCGGCTCCGCCCGGACATCAATAATCCTCTTTTATCCCAAGTGAGCGTTTAATGGGGATAAAAAATATCCTTTAACCCAAGTTAGCTCATACCCTGTTGTATAGCAAGTTTCATCAAAATCCGTATAATAGTTTCCTGAATCAAACAGAACAAATGTTGTCGCTGTAGACTGATAATTCTTCTGACTTGTCATAAGCAGGGAATTGAGCTAGTGGTTCGCCGTACGGTAAGCGATCACCACCGCCCGTGGACATTCGCAAAGCAAATGCGCTGCCCGCTTTTAAGGGGAAAGGCATAAGAAAACAATTGATAGCTGGAAAGAAAGAATGGAGCTCCGGCTCCCCCAGTGACCGTACGAAACACAGTAGCATGCTACTATTTCACTCTGGTTTTCTTTAGGGGTATTTAGGTTATTAAGTTTCCGGTAAGGGATGGCCCAATTCGTGCCGAAGAGTGCTCGTCTCGGCCAGTCGGGCACCTTGCCCCACACTAGTATATCTTACCGCTGAGAGGTACCACAGTAGATTGCAAAGCTTGAACCAGTGTTGCCACTAACGCTTTATGATGTGCAACAAGAGCTGCTGTCCGTTCAGCTGCAGCAGCTGTTTCTGCACGAAGCCTTGATGTCGCAGCACTGACTTCTTCAGCATGTCGTTGCAAAATTGCGTTCTTGAAAAAGTAAAACAAGTATATCATGTAAATTTATTTATAGTAATTTGTAATAAGGCTTAAAATTTAATACTTATGCCCGTAACATTAACCCGGCGAGCGTAAGGTTGGGTGTGGAATACCCGGACCTCGAAAAATCTAATAAAATTTGCGCACTTGATTAGCTCCGCGAAAGGAGGTTATAAAGCGTATCGCCCGGGGAATGGTGTGGGTGAGGAAACTGTCAGAGGGTGCATGAAACCCATCTTACTGTACTAATTTATACAGAATGTTTTGTTTGTAATTTACATATTTTTTTATTTTTGTAGTTCACCCAAAGAGTGATGAATTTGCCCTAGTTAATAAACGGATGTTCAAATTGTATATATATTACTCACAATTAAATAACAATAATTAATTATTCATTTAATTCCACATTTAAATTAGTTCAAAATGGAATAAATATCAATTAAATATACAAGAAAATATTTATTAAAAATAATAATATAACAAAATTTCACAGTCACTTTCTGGGTGTTATACACCCACCAAGCACTTTGTGTTTCTGGTTCTAACCTTACACTTGTCAGGATAATTAAAATTATTGATAAAAATGTAATACCTGTTGCTCATAATCTGAATTGGCTTTTCTTAACTGTCTAAGTTCAGACTCCCGTAATTTATTATGTTGCAAAAACTGCTCTGTGAATATTGGTATATCTGTGTCGCCCAGATCTTCACCCTGAATTAAAGAAACAGGTTAACTGTTTAAGTAATAAAAATAAAATGTTTGAATAATTTATGATCTAATATTTTGTAGTTATAGAGCTATCTGTACTGATTAGATTGACTTCTATTTAAATATTAAGAAGGATTAATTAAATCATAGAATTTGACTTTTATTATAATTACTTACCGAAGCCGGGGTTACACATGGTCGGGGTCTAGGTGGAGTAGGTTGTCGTGATGAATTTACTAATGCCACACTGTTAGCTACAGGTACACTTGGCTCTAGTGCTTGTGTGACACCTAAAGTAAAAGTTAAGTTTTTTTTAAATAAACAGTTGATGAAAAATATAATTCACCAAAATTATTAAAACTCAATCAAAGCATCTATAACTTAATAGTTACTTATCATATTTCTTAAATTCAACTTGTCCTGTGCTTACTTGTATTGTTACTACTGTCATTACTTGTAACAGCTTGTTTGATTTTCTTTGCACTGACTGTGTCCTTTTGATCTATCTGTTGTTTTCTGAACTCCTTATATGCATCAGTTTTTTTGTATTCAGCCCATTCCTTTATATATCTATTAGAAATTAGGGTAAAAGTTATATTTTGAGAAATCTATGACCAAATACTTAAAAAGTGAGACTGTTAAAAAGAAGCAAACTTTGTAGGACATCCAATTGAAAGTTTAATCACCAAGAATCATGGATAGCAATTCGAAATGGAGAGTTTATAAAAAAACATTTCTTTTTTCAGGCATTTCTTTTCTTATAGTGAATCTATTTAGAATTTAGTTTGTTAAATTAATTTCATCACCTTTCTTTATCTTGATCTGCTGCATCCAAATATTGTTGTTTTTCTTCAGTAGGTAATTTACTCCATTCACTTGCCAATTGACGAGTTAACTCTGCAAAACCAAGCTCTGGCTGTTCAGCTCTTAACTGATCTCGGCGTTCATTCAGAAATCTTACATATCCTAGAAGTCATTGGAATATTAATGTTATCATAGAAAAAAACGATTAATTAAGTATAAAAAATTACTAACCAGTCAAAGGTGGTCGAGGGGCGGTCATATCACGAGGTACTTTAGGTTTTCGTTTTTTTGGCTTTTTATTTGCTTTGTGCGTATTATCCTTGGTCACTGTATTATTAGCGACATCGGTTTCAGTACCGTTCGTAGCTACAGGAGCCAAAATTGAGAGATTGACATCTGTTTTTCCATTAGATGGTTTTTGTAAGTTTTCTTCATTATGGTTTGGTTTTATCTCTGCATTTTGCGATGTTTCGGTTTCCATATTAATGAGAGTGCTTTTAAGTATTATTTAACGCAGTTTACTAGTCAGCGTGAATACCGTAATAATGAAATATACATATAGCGACAGATAATAATCCCCTGTATTATTAAACTCTTTGGATAATCCACTCTTCGTTGTGCAAATGTCATAATTTCAACTATCGATATTTTCCCTGGACGTCACTCTTTAGCTCTTTACCACAGATAGGTATAACGAAGATTAAACTAATATTTGCACCACGAAACACAACTAGGGAATTTAAAAATTTACATGAAACCAAATTGGTTTAACATAACAATTTACACAATCGCAATCTACGATCAGAAATTTTCGAGCATAAAATTTAAATTACAACGCGGGAATCAACCAAACCATATCAAATTACTATTAAATTTTTTTCAATGCAACGCACACTTTATTGGTTGTAGAAATTACAGAAAAATTTAAATACGTTTCAAAGTTTGTGAGTCGTTTGAAATATAATATAACATTTTCTACTATACCTAAAATTTTTCAAGATTTTTTAATATGTAATAGTCAGCAATAGTACTGGTGGGTCGCCTGATGGAAAGTGCTACCACTGCTCATGAACATTTGGAGAGGCATAAGGTCAATTGCAGACCTTACACCTCTACAAATGGATTTCCGACTTTAAATTGGGAAGGGATTAAGAAAGGATTCACGAGAGGAATAAGGAAAAGAATATGGGCCTCCGGCTCCCCCACTCACCATATGAAACACAATAGCATGCTATTATTTCACGGCGGTTTTCTGTGGGGCTGTGGTACTTCCCTGTACCGAGCTGGCCCAATTCATGCCGAAGTCTGCTCGACTCCCACATACAAAAAGATTTCCTCTCTCATTGGTTGTTAATTTATTTCCAGGAAGTAAGTTATAATAATATTTGAATCTTATTAAAAGAATATTTGTGAACAGAGTTTTTAAACACATAGATGAAATGTTATTAGTGTAAATTCTTTGGTATATCTATGTTGGTTGGGGTTGCAATTCGCAGTAACTAGTTCTTAACCTGTGGAGTTGTAGATACTGAAATTTGACTTTGACATTATTTTGTGAAATGTGAAATTTGTGAAATAAAACTGCAATTTGCAATGGTTATTGTTTATTTTATTAAAAAGAAAAACCGATATAAGGCAAAGTACTATAATCTAATAAAAAAATTGATGCACAGTTTTACTCACAAACATATTTTGCATGTATTACCAGCTTTATTGAAACAATAACAATTCATAATTAAAGTAGATAAAATTTTGAGTATGTAATATTATTTGATATGTAATATCATTGAGTATTAAAACCATGGTAAGTTTAATTAAGTTCGAAATTTGGTAATATTTTGAAGAAAAACGTATAATTTTTATTTTCAGTATAATATTAACCTGTACAATATATATTTCTTTAAAAAATATTTCTCTTTTTAGAGTGATATTGAAATAAATGAGGCTCTTGCCTCATTAGAGTTGGTTATGTCGGAATTCAACGCTCCAACAACTAGCAACTTCAGGAAAAGGGAGATTGAAATTATGTTAGAAAACTTTTTCAATAATAGGGATTCATGGAAACATTGTTTATTGTTTTTCCAAAAATCGCAGAATCACTATGTTCTCATGTTTATACTAAATACCCTAGAGGCAAGTGTTTTACCACCTTTGATTTTTCTTTTAATATATTATAATTTTTAATAAACCCATCCAATTAGAATATAAAATTACATGTATCATGAAATAGTATTTGAAATATTTATGCAAACACTATAATTTATTCCTGAATTAACATTTAATAACTAATAATTTAACTGGTAATTGTGATAGGATTTTTATTCAGAATGCTATATATTTAAAACTATATTGTTTAATAAGCATAAGAAAATATGTTGATATAACCATACCACAAATAGACTAACCAAAACAATATTTGTCCAGATAAAAAACATTTTAAACTACTAATTAGTAATAATATAATAAAAATATTTATTTATTAATTTAATTTAACTCTTCAACAAGACATTCAAGCTTAAAGATATTGTATTTCATGATATGTTCCTATAATGAGTATTAAAAAAATAAAGTTGAAAATTTTATGATTTCCAGAATATAATAAATAGACAATGGTTTCATTTAACAGACAATGAGAAAGTGCAAATACGACAAACTTTAATATATGAGTTAATGACTAAACATGAGGTCATGTTATATTTTATACGAAATAAATTAGCTGCACTCATTGTTGCCATAGCACGTAATGATTGGCCACATCTCTATCCAGACTTTTTCAATAATATTGTTGAGGTATGTTATTTTCTTTGTGATGTTAAAAAAGTAGTAAATCAATAAACCTAAAGCTGGGGCAGTTAACATATTCAACGGATTTCTTAATTACACCATATAAAACTCAATGTCACAATTTGTATTTATTTATAATTTGTATTCAGGTTACCATTACTTAGTTTTTTATTAACATTTTATACAACCAGTTCAAATGTTATTCATTGTTATGTTTGGTTTTATATGAAATCAATTTTTTTACAGTTATTGAAATGTGATGGTCGGCGTTGCATTGTGGGTTTAGTTTTAGCACAGACAGCTAGTGAAGAACTGGGTGCTGCTCGAGACACTGGAGTATTGTTACCGTCGGCAAGACGTAATCAATTGGAACGGTTAATGCTTAAAGGGATGCCACAAATGTTGGCAGCATTAAGCAGTTAGTTTTTTTTTTGGAAATTTGAAACTTAAAAATTAACTGTAACACCTAATTGCAGTAAAACATATTCCTTCATTTCTTCCTTAAAGGAAATGGAACAGTTCAGCTTGAAATAAAATCATAGATAATTTATTATTTAAATCTTGTTCTAAATCTTACCAGGTATTTTGGAAAAGCATGCACAGAAAGAAGGACAGTCAAACCCCCCACCATCACCAACGGGAGGGATGCCACAAACCTCAGTTCTGCCTGATTTATTGGCCAATGCTCATGATGTACAAGCTACTGATAAGTAAGTATACTACATTGATACATATACCTATGTAAAGAAATTACCTTGAAAGAGGTAAAACACATATTTATTTTATATATTAGCCAATTTGTTTATACTTCTATAAAGATAGACTAACAAAAATGATATTTTATTTACTATTGCGATTTCTTTTTACAGAACCTTAAATATGGAAATAGTAGTGAAGACTCTTACTACTCTTCAACATTTATTTTCTTGGCTGCCTTTATCGTCTCATGTTCCACCTTCGCTTGTTACTACTGTGTTTTATTGGGGAAGTGTGGCGACACAATCACAGGTTTGTCTTTTTTAAAAATAAAGAGCTATTCTCTTGAGAGTTATGTTTACTGTATAATCTCTTTATATAGAAGTGAATCCCTATTTTTATTGGTCACAGCATCCTCAGTAAAAATAATGATCTTATGAATTTAAAGTTTCAGAAATATTTGGCAAAAAATAAAAATAATAAGAAAATAGATTCAGCTGTTTCATCATTGCATGTTTGACAATTCGTACGTAGGTCTGTCTGGTTAGCGAAGTCATAACATATGAGATACAGCATTTAAGGCAAACTCTTTGTGACAATACATTAGACTAACATGTTTAACTTAAGTTCAGAAGCGCCTGTTTGCCATACCTTGGCGAAGCCTTAAAACGTTAGATCACGAATAATTCCACCACAACTTTTGAATGTTTTCTATTCTTTAAAAAAAAGTACAATATATACACTAGAGTATGGAAGCGGCGCTTGCCGGGCTGGGCGGCGTGTGCGAGCTGCTGTACCGGCGGTACGCGCCGCCGTCGTCCGCCGCGACCGCACTGCGGCTGCACCACTGCGCGCTGCGGCTGCTGCGCCACCTCACGCACCACGCGCACCACATGCACCGTGCGCAACACGAGTCAGTCACTCTCCCTTTCTAATCATCTCTTTTCCTCCCTCTTACTCTATATCACTATCTATTTCACTCGATATTCCTGTTTCTATCACTCTCCATCCTTCGCTCTATGTTCATGTATTTATCTTTTAAAAATTGAAAACTTTTTAGACTGACTAGACTGAGTCTCCCCGTGACCACGCTCGCTGTAAAGTGTTCGAAACGTCGGGTTAATAATATAATGAATAAATCGCGTTTAAAATCTGTTAAAAAGTTTTTAATTTTTACATGTATAATACTCGCGTGAAATCAAACACAAGAAAATACTGTATTTATCTTTATTTATATATATTTCTTTTTAGTAAATATATGTTATATAATGTCAAATCAGAACTTTTTTGTGCAATATACAATGACAAACTGATATTATAACTTCCCCATTTTTTTTAACTTAAATTATTTTGCAGGAAATAATTATAGAATATGTTTGATTGTATAATCATATGGGCAATTAGGTGAAATAAGAATGAAATTAAGCTCTAAAATTCATGGTAACTGGTTACTCTGTAAGTAATTCAATTTTTTCTTTTACAGTTACTTAAATAAACTAGCAGAGTTTTTGAAGTTGTTTGTATCATTGCATTTCAAGCGACTTGAGGCTGAACCAGAATTTGATGCTATTGAATTCCTTTCTTATTTATTCCAATTTACATTCCAGGTACCTATTATCTTTCATTATGATAATAATTAATAAATTGTTTTTTTTATACCTTGATATTAAAATATATCCATTAATTTAATTTTAGGTGCCTACATGTGCTACATTTATTAGTTGTTTAGATATTTGGTTACAATTTATTGATGTGTTGAAACCAGAAGATACGGCTAAGTAAGTAAATCAATTATTTTAATTGTTTCAAACATACCTCAACTGTGTTCAATTTCATGATGAAATAGTACATAGATATTAAAATTATAATGCTTTTATTATTTTATAGGTACTGGGAAGCTTTACAAGCGCTTGTTAATGGTATTCTTAACAAAATTCAGTTTCAACATAACAAGGCCCAATTGCAGCAACTGGATAACGATGTATGCGACGATGACGTAAGTAAAAAGGCGCTTTAATCATAAAAATGTCTGGTTTCTTCAATACTATATACAGACGTTTATTAGTATTTACTTTTAATGTTTGTACCAATTATTTTTTAGGGTGAAACTGAATGGCAGACATTCCTTAAACATTGCATAGAATGTATTGCAAGAGTTGCTGACTTAGCGCCCCTGGAAGTTTTCACTGCAGTGGTGAGTACTGCTAAGTTTTGATTTAGAATATTACATTTTTTATAGTGTATACCTAGTCTAAGTAAAAATACATACATAAGTCCGTTCCTAACCAATATTAATAATTCTACGATCCCTCGAAGTTGATTGATCACACATTGTTACTTTTTTTTTCGATTTTATTTTAGTATTTGTATTCTAAGCGTATTTGGTAATATTCATGTGCGCGCAGATGGAGCGCTGGCAGGGGTTGGCGGGCGTGCACGCTCGCGCAGTGGGGCGCGGGCCTGGCGCTGCGCCCCCCGCGGCCGACGGCGACCGCTTGTTGGCCGCCCTGCTGGATTTGGCCACACTGACTAGGTTATTGGGCCGGTTGGCGCCTGCGCTGCTAAGCGGTTAGTGTTCCTTTTTAGGTGCTCCCTTTTTGGTAAAGAGCGGATGTCATTAATATAATATGCAGAATGTAATAATAATAAATCTATACTGAACTCTTAAATTGGCGCTATTGTGTTTGTAGAAACTATAATTGTTCAAATCTCTTATAATATTCTGTGTAAAGGAGACTTTCTCTAGCTGGGAAGCACAATTCAAATACTAACATACACAAAAAGACAAATGATGTGATGTTGGCACGGTACTTGAGTACACTTTAGAATTCCAAGGGTATTCTTAAATGAATGAATAATTTTTTTTAAAATGACAGCTTTTCATTTCGTAACACCACGAGTACAATATTGGTACTATTTCGACTTTTCCATAACATTTAATAAATATTTGTGACCGTTAATAGTGCAAAATATATACATATAAATATATGTAAGATATGTGGATACACGAGTGGGCATATTACGATATAATCACTATATGTCATGACGTGCAGAAGCGGAGTGCGGTGGCGGCGGGGGCGGGGGGGAGGTCGCGTCGGCGAGCGGCGCGGCGGCGAGCGCGGCGGGCGCGGCGCTGGTGGAGCGGTGCGCGGGCGCGCTGGCGGGCGCCGCGCTCACCCGCCCGCACCGCACCGCCGCGCCCGCGCACGCCAACGCGCACGTCATCCTGTGAGCGCCTTGTCTTTTGCTGTTCTTGTATCGCACTGATGAACATCTTATATTGTTTTATTTACTAAAATATAAAATATATCGTAAATTATAAGTTTATATAAGATAGACCCATTTTAACAAAATGTTATAGTAATGTTTGTGGCATATATGTAGTGGCAGTGTGTATGTATGTTTGAATGGTTTCACATCGATGTATATACTGAAAAATAATGTGATGAATAGTAAGAATTATATTACACATCAAAATTTTTCGGTGCTCACAATTTTATGGTGACATATAAAATTAATTCGACACATAGCAACGCTTAGAGAAGCGCGCTACAAAAACTTAGGTCTACTAATTACTACATAAAACTAATATTTATTTATTATAATTTCATTGCCATGTATTTCCAGTCATGCTGAGATGTTCGCCTGCATGGGTGCGTGGTGTTGTTATGCAAATGACTGTAATGTGCCGGCACAAACTATGGAAGGACTTTTCACATCCGCTGTACCATTTTTAATTCCTCATGAGGTACCAGTAAGTATGAGAGTTTGGTATTGTCTGGACGATGTTTGTTACATTTAAGCAACATATTATGTGAATACTATTTATTTCAGGAACCTCCGTTATTGTGCCATGCTGCAGCGCATTTATTACTAAGCTTGTCAAAGAATGTTAAATATTCCCGAGACCCGATCACTTTATTAGGGGATCTTTATCATCATGCAGAAAGATCACTTCACTATTTGGAACCTAAGGTATTTTGTTAAATGATTTTAATCTCCCTTAATCATAAAATATGTATCTATTTTCTAAAATAAAAATCGATTTTCACTTACATAACCTTATAAGGCGATTATCTTA
>NC_052113.1:5955741-5958579 GCF_012273895.1 Zerene cesonia
TTCGGGGGCGATAAATCGATCTAGCTAGGAATTTTTTTTAGAGAATGTCATATTCGTGTTTTATTCGTGTTTTTTTTTTTCCTGACATCTCAACATCAACCGCGGGTCACAGCTAGTTCTATTAAAGACTACAGTATATAAGTCTACATAAGTGTACTGTAGCACAGTACACTTATGTAGATACCATTATTAACATTGCCACGAGCATGAGACAAGAATGATGTTTAAGCGATTGACATCTAATTTTTTAGCAAAATTATTAAAACCTAGAGTTAGTTACATACAATTTTGTTAATTAAAGGGTAATAGTATTTCATATAACTTATGTGGAAAACAACGCTCCATCCTTTTAAAGTTAGGAAGCGCTGTTATTTAGACAGTTTTTCACTGTCATTGTGACCTCGTGTTGTAGCGCGGTCGAATAACAACCGAACGATAACTCATTAGACAGTTTAGGTTTCGATACTTTTGAGCGTGATTACGATTCTAGTTGTACGTGAGTGTTTTATGTGAGCGCATTGTATGTATACATGAAAAATGAGACAATTCCAAACGCAACAGACAGCGGCGGTGGTCCGCGAGGCGCTAGTGTCAATGTCGCTGTCCCGCGGGGCGGGGGCGGGCGCGGGGGCGGGCGCGGGCGGCGAGGCGGCGCGCGCGCTGGTCGCGGCGTGGGCGGGCGCGCTGTCCGCCGCCGGGCCCAAGCTGGCGCTGCCGCCGCTCACGGACCTGCTGCACGCGTTCGCGGCCGCGCCAACTAATGCCAAGAAGGTGAGTTTCAATTGTATTCAATCGGACACGCTAAATACAAAACATTTTTTTTTTGGTTTTGTAAGTTTGGGGCTGGTCACACCGTTGCTGACATCACACGTTTTGTCATTTATTTTCATACGTAACTGATTTAATTGGGAAAAAATATGAACTAACCATATCCGTTATTAGTTATGAACCCGGCGTTGAAGATTAAGTGTTAATATTGAGGATTGTAGCCATAGTTTTATGGTGGGACTATAATTCAATTTTTCTAAAATATTAGATGTCAGACCAGGACTAATTTTCTGACCAAAGAAAAAAAAAGAAAAAGTCCACGTTTAAAGATTAATTCAATGAAATATATTTTTACTTAAAATGCCTATTTCAGATCATAGCAGAAGGCATTCAATGGGCTGCCGAGAGCTCCCTGCGTATGTTGTGCGACCCGGCTTATTCGAACGCGGAATCGGAGATAACAGATTTCTTCCTGGCTCTCTTCACCGCATTGTTGCCGCAACTTGGGAGTTTTGCCTACACTGCCATTGAAGTGTTTCTGGAGGTCGCACAAAAGTACGTCATGTGTTTCTGAAACTTTAGTCTTGTCTTTCTTCGCCTTTTGATAAATCAGACAGATTTATTATATATTTTTGTGCGAAAATCTTTTATTATTTATGCATGTCTAAACGTGACGAGTGAGTTGGAACGGTATGTGTTTAAACTGCTGCGTGCTCGATCAGGGAGACGGGCGACAGCGAAGGCAGCCTGGAGCGTCTGGTGGAGTGCGTGCGGCTGGGCGTGGAGGCGGGCGGCGCGGGCGTGCGCGTGAGCGCCGTGCTGGCGCTGCTGCACCAGCGCGTGCTGCCGCGCGCCGCGCCGCACGCGCCCGCGCTCGCCCGCGCCGCGCACCGCCTGCTCTCCAGGTGACGCGCACGCGCCTCTGTCTCTTAGGGGCTAACACTTATTCAGATTATAGTTTTCTTTTTTAATTAATAAATCGTTACGACATAGCATACTGCTTGAAAGAAAAACATAAAAAATAATAATTATTTCTAATTTAACAAATATAGAGTCATATCAACGATATTGATAAATTGTCTTTATTTTCCTATGACGAAATTCAGAGTGACCATCATTTAGAGAAACTGTTGTAATTGCCATGCCGCGGGCACTCTGCAAGTATATAAACAATGTTACATAGCACGATGAGAGTGGGAATGTGATCGTTTGCGTGCGCAGCGTGCTGGTGCACCGGTGGCGCTACTTCTTCCCGCACAAGGTGGAGGCGGCGGAGGGCGCGCGGCGGCTGGACGAGCTGCGCGGCGCGCTGGCGGCGCTCGGCCGCGCGCTGCTGCTGCCCGACATCGAGCTGCTGCGCATCAACATCACCACACTCGACCTGCTCAACACCAAGTGGAAACTCTTCCACAAGGTGCGTGCCGCGAATCAATCATTGTGATTAGATTGCTACTTGTATGCATTACGTGCTACGGACCATACTATGTCATTGCAAAAGGATATTTCGCAGTGACCAGGAGCGGCAGCTAGATTTAGGACGACAACATATTCGTTAAAAAAATGACCGATGTCACTGAGTATGTGTTATGTGTGGGGTCGCACAGGCGGTGTTCCGCGCGGAGTTCCTGTGCGAGTTCCTGTCGGTGCTGGTGGCGGGCGCGTGCGAGGGCGGCGCGCGCGCGCTGCTGCGCGACGAGGCGCTGGGCTGCGCGCACGCGATGGCCACGCTCGACTTCACCGCCTTCCGCCTCGCCTTCCTGCCGCGCTTCCTCGCCTCGCTCGACCTCGCGCCGCACCACGCCGCGCACCTCGCCGACTTCCCGCCGGATACGGTATATACTCTATGCTACTCTGTAGTCTATGCCCTCGCTAACTCCAATGCAGCAGACTATATAGAATACCGTGTCGGTATATAGTCTAAACACTCGTTCTAAAATACACGGTACTCTTTTGTACTTGACGCCTCACACGATAAATGCTAATGATGAGTCAATACAGACTTGTGAAAAAATATAGACTCATACTAATTTTAAGGTTTCGTTCATGACCAGTTGGATATTTCTGAAAGTA
>NC_052113.1:5959579-5977018 GCF_012273895.1 Zerene cesonia
TTAAAAAATTTTTTACAACACTTTGAGATCTACCAATAATGATCGCTATTTCTCTTTGTGTTTTGCCGCAGCTTCTCAGGTCTATAATTCGTTGTTTTTCGATTGAACTCAATGTCGTACCACGGGGCATATTGAATCACAATAACAAACAAGACAGATAAGCTAATAATATTAAATTATACGTCTTGATTTTAGCTTCCGAAAACAGTGATACACAAAACACGTCTTGCAATTAAGAGGTCTTACATGCGACTGAGTTTATAAATATTCACAGTTCATTTCGTCGCGCTCGAGACAAATGAGTGACGTTCAGACGTCAATGTCACATAGAATAAAACAATGTACATAAATCAATTGTGCCCATTTAACATTTTACATTTATTTATATATTTGTGATACATGTGTATTAAAACAATGGAAACAGTAAAAAATATGTTTGAGTCTATATTTTTTCACAGGTCTGTATATAATGAAGGTATATGATGAAGGTATAGTCTATATAATATTGAGTTAATTTATCGATTTAAACTAAATGGTTTAATAGTACGATATATTTTAGCCGTATAAAAAATTACGATTGATTTCAATTTAATTCAGACGTGTATTGTTACAGGATCTGCCAACTTTTACACAAAACATTATCCGTTTGATGAACGACGTGAACTGTTATAGAGCTTACAAATCGCTGCCTATTCCCGTGATAGACGCCTAAAAATTCACCCAATATTCAATAGTGCTGTGATATGGTCGTTATGTTTGGCATTATATATGAAAATTAAATATTGTTATTCATTGGTCTTTTCCAAAAACAAAACATATTTAGTAGAAAATTGGGAGAAGATAAAGAAATCGGTTTAAAAGGATGAATTTGTTTAATTTATCATATACTTGTAACTTGTACGATGTGTTAAAAATAATTTACTAGTCAAGTACTTTATAATATAAATATCGTCTTTTATTAAGACTAATGTTTTTTCCTAATAAAGTGATCCTTTTGTCAAATACAGATCGCAAATAACTATTTACACACTCATTTGTAAGTACAGCCACCATCTCTAAACAAGTAGATATAAAAACATATATTACCCATTTAGTTTTAGCTCATTTGTATATCTTTACTTAATATTGTCTTTAATATCTTTGTATCCCGATTTTTTCCTTCTATTAGTAAGTTGTTGGTTATCCATAAGGTTTAATGCAGTTTTCATGGTTGCCAAGTCTTGGGGTATGTGTACAGTGGAGTGTCTATATTTGTAGAACAAATTCAATTAAATCATAAAAGTGTGAACGAAGAAATAACATTTACCTATTTGCATTTATTGGTCGTCTAATTCATTTTTTATTTTGCTTCATAATAAATTTTCAATGGCCCAAGCAATTTTTATGTCGGTCGTGCTTCATTGTGTAATCATAAACTAAAATTGAGGCGTATGTGATTATGAAATATTAGCCTTGGAGTTTGTTGCTTACTGAGATTTGGCAAATGTAAAAACTTACATGAATCGTGCATTTACACGGTGCAATATAAAATTATTTAGTATAATGACAACACTGCATTAATAATAAATCGTAGAAGCAATGCACGGGACCAATTTTTATCTGAAGTTTAGTCTATGGAAGTTAGATCTAGATTGATTTGAATATTTTAAGTATTATTGGATGGTGACTGTTATTCTTATTGCTTATATTTTGTATCAGATTGGGTGACTTACAAGATTACGTAATGTAATGTACATTAAATATAGAAATAAAAAAGATGCTCATTTACGATTTCCTTTTTTTGAGACCTTAGTAATAAGTAATAAAAAGAAAGTGATACAGAGTTCATTCGTAAATGTTAAATCTAAATAGTAAATAATTTAATGATTTATATTTATCGAAGTATATATACTTAAAAGATAGAGAATTCATAATAAATTCATCATTATGTTTTATAGTGATAATAAATAATTTTTAAGAGTTTAAGTCTTGTGTGTTTGAAAATAAACTCGCATTCATTAAAATTATTTAATCATAGATTTTTTATATCTATCAAGTACGGCATCAACAATTTCTTTATGACTTGCATATAATTTTAAATCTGGTGTTACGTCCACCCATCTTACTCCAATTGCGTCATCACCAGCTTGTAAATGGAGGTTCCCAACAACCGAACCTGTATCATCATGAAAGTTAAAAGCTACTGTTTCCATCCACGCGTTGTCTGTATTACGGGGGTCATCTACATAGCCACTGTAGATCTCAATGCCTCCACTGAAAAAATCTTTTAATTTTTCCCTCAAAGCTTCTTTTTCGTCTGAAATTAAAATAAAGTAAAAAGATATAGGATCTTCACAGGAGGCCTGAGTCCCTGGGAACATATATGGACTGATGATGATAAAGATAAAGAATATAGAATGATACATACTTCTTGTCTGACATTCAACATAAGAGGGCTTTTTTTGTGTCTTCGTCAGCAGTGGAGTTGGATCGCCTGATGGTAAGCGCTACCACCGCCCATTAATATTTGGAGAGGCGTAAGACCTTTGCAGAGTAAAGGAAAGGACTGGGAAGGGTAAGGATATGGGCCTCTGGCTCCCCCACTCATCGAACAAAACACAATATTTCACGACCGTTGTCTGTAGGGGTGTGATACTTCCCCGGTGAGAGCTGGCCCACATCATGCCGAAATATGCTTGACTATCATATACAATTATAATAAAACAACTAGCCCTAAAAGTAATAAAAAACTAGGCTTCACGAAAAATTAAAAAACCTAACAGATTTACAATAACGGCATCATATATCAAATAAAATGTATAATGTAAATGTACTTTTAAGTTTATAATTATGTGATTCTTATTCAAATATAATACCGTCACTAGCTTGGAGAGAATTCATAGCCTCTTCCTGGAATTCTCTGATAGCAGTGGCTGCAACTTTTTCACCAGGATCTACCATTCCACCAGGAAGTGCCCATTCTCCTGTGTCACGTCTTTTAATGGCTATAAATTGAAGGACTTTTCTGGAATATATCAGAAAGTTTATTTTAATTACATTGCTAGCAAAGCTTAACAGTTCAGTACAAATATGCAAATATTTACTTATTATTTGAGTCAATATGCCATCTTGTTACTACAGGATCAGCTGCATGATTTGGCCCCCATCGACCAAGTACTCCCCTACCACAAATACCAGTTCTTCCAATAGGATTTAAGGGAAATTTATTAATTATTTTGTATTGGCCTATATAGCTAGTTCTATCCACTTCTCCATCTAGTTCATTCCATTTGGGATTAAAATTATGCGCACCTTTAAGTAAATTTACATAAAGTAACATTAATTTTAAAGAAAAGCAAGCAATTAAGATTGTTTTTATTATTTTTGTATCTACCAATGTCCGGGTCAGCCCATGGTTTTCCTACAATAGATGGTGCAGTATAGAAGGGTGGTTTATATTCGGTAAAATCGGTGTCCCATTTTAACTTATCATCAGGAATTACTTGTCGTTCTATATTTGAACGTGGATATACTCCTGATCGGCATTTGATGTGTGTTAACTTGCATAATCCCGGTCGCGCCATTATAAAAATACCCAGCAAAAGAAAGTTACACTTAACATAAAATAATTGAAGTAATTTATGAAAAAATGCTGTCATGAGAACTTTAGATTTAAATTACACCGATATATTGATAACCCTCATTCCACATATTATATTTGTTTCCGAGAGATCATAACAAACAAAACTTCAATGTCAAATACACTTTTTTTTTAATATTTAATGGCTTGATTACGAGACCTTTAAGCAAAGTCTTATTTTTGATAACAATTTTTTTTTTTAATTTTATGTATTTTCACGTATTTGCTGTAATAACTTATTTTTTTCCTAGATCGTTGCAACAGGATTTTTAATGTGTTTATATAACGCACTATAACACTTTTTGTTTTAACTGAGCTGGTGTTTTGTCTAATGGTAAGCGATCGCCACCGCCCAGGAGCATTCGCGGAGCATCTTTACGAATGCGCTTTCATGGGGTAAGGGATAAGGAAAGGATTGACAATGGGAAATAAGGAATAGATTGGGAAGAGTGAGGAAATGGGCCTCCGGCTACCCCACTCACAGTACGTAACACAGTAGCATGCTACTATTTCACGCCGGTCTTCTGTGGGGGTCAGCTCGCGCCGGGTAAGAAGGTACTACCCCGGAACTTCCCCAGTGCAAGCTAACCCCATTCTATAATGTTGTATTTAAACAATAATTATTAAAAAAAGAGTATAAACATAAAGCTATAGGAAGTATGTACCAAAATGCATACATATTTTCCTTCTAGGATTTGATGAAGGCCAGCTGATGAAATCTCCCCACATATTAACTGATAAATTTACAGCAGGTATCATATACAAAAAGTTTTGCTTATTCCATTTTTGTATGTAACTCTGGCTAAAATAACCAGAGTTCGAAATGATAAAATAATACCAAAAATCTGTTTAAATTTTTTCTTATATTTAAAATGTTTAAAATAAATTAGATATTAATTTCTTCTTCTAGACCCCTTTCTTGTTGCGGGTTTTTTGAAAACTTCTTCCTCTTTCTTTTCAAAATCTTCATCATCTAGAAAATAAATAAAGTTAACATCAAACTTAACGAAAACAATTCATAGAATATAATATTACAATTATAAATTTTTAGACTACACAAAAAAATACAAGTGTACTAGTACAAATATAATGCATTGTTACCTGACTCATCTGATTCATTAGTGGCAGTTCTAGTTCTCTGAGTGACTTTCCTTTTAGATTTTCTTACGGAATGAGATATATTTTCTCTGTTGGGAGGTTCATTCTGAAAACAATCAATTTTAATATTTAATGGTAGTCATTTACTATCGTTAATCTGATATCAGAAGAGTAAACATTTTGGATTCATTTATAAGCTTCAGGCCGCCGCATTGCCAGCGTGTATTTCAAATATATCTAAAAGAAATGATACAAGAGGTGTCAAATTATTAATTGGAACTTCATCTCCAATATTTTGACTTGAATTATAGTCAAACCTCGTCAGGACTCTCAGACCGCACTCTCTGTCGTCTTGGAGCTGCTGCTTTTCGCCGTGGCGTCGCTTTGGGAGCGTCGTCTTTTTCCATCTCTTCGCCGTTAGTTTGTTCTGTTTCACCTTCTTCGTTCTCTCGGACTGCAAAACACTCTTCTATCTTGTCGCCCAATTCTGTTACTAGAGTCTGCATAGAAAAAAACAAAATATTTTTGGAATGACAATCATTATATATATATTATGATACAGTGATTTGTGATTTGATTAAGATTATTTTATAAACTTTTATGGTCTTATAAAAATGTATTCTATGAAATAACGCAGTATTAACGAATATAAAACAAATGAATAAATAAAAGATGGATGTTTAACTGTTGCGCGATTGTACGTTCATTTACCTTTATCTCATTTTTAGCCATTTTTGAAGTATTATTCATGAGTGTAGTAAATGAGTCCATTACTCCTTTACAATGCAGCTTATCCTTATAGCAGTCTAGATTTTCAATAAGTTTCTTAAGAGATCGTTCGTTATACGTGAAAAGTGAGAGGCAATACGCAAGATCTCGCCATTGTCGTTCTTCAGTAGATAGTTTAAACCTTTGGCATAACTTCTCAACAAGTGCTTCCATCTGTCTGTCTTTCTGTATTAGAGATGTTATAAACCTAAAAAATATGTTAAACATTTAAAATTATCTCAAGGCATTTAGAGTAATATTTTAGTAACAGGTATGTTATTTACTTCATGATTATCCTATATTGTTCCTCAGGTACATTCAGTTCAGGATCGCTCAATCGCGATATTATATCCGGCATTACATTATACAATGCGTTCCCTTTCTGGGACAATTGTTTAAAGAATAATTTCGTCATGGATGCAACGTTCGGGTCCTTGTCGGCGCAACACAGCGCCATGTCTGCGATCTGACCTTTCACTCGCACCATTTCGTGTAAAACCAAAAATGAGAGCATTTTAACAGCGCACTGACGAACTTCTAATTCTTCGTCGCTTAAACTGTAACAATGAATAGATACATAAAGAAACTGTTACACAATAAGAGAAAATCAATTACCTTCTTTTTTAATTGATAAATATTGGGTTTTACACCAAATTGTTTTATACACAAACTTGTACAAAATATAAGTACATAAAATAATAGAACTATAAAAATGTATTTATGAATACTTACATGTGGTAGATGTGATGTGTCCATGGCTGAGTAAGATTTGGAAAACGCAGTGTGAGATCAGCAAAAGCGATGGTTAAATTTGTTCTCATTGAGACATTCTTAGATCTTTTCAAAATGGTGACCATTAATTGTAAACCATCCTCACATACAGAACTCGAGACTAACATGAACCTGTTTAAATAATAATAATTCAAAAGTGATTTCAATTTTTAAAGTGGAGTATTATACTATTGATATTCTTTATTAATTTTGAATCACTTTCCAGTTGTTTCTCCATTTGTTTGCTACAAACACCACCAGTCGCCACTATTTAAATAACCAGAAATGATTTTATTTGATGAATTTATGTCCACTTGGATTAGAAATAAGAATAAAATTGTACATTAATAAATACTCTATGCAGAATAAGATTTTGCCATATAAAACACAACCTTTCAGCCAGCAATTGCTGCTGTGTTATCAGCACAGTACAGATTGTGTAATGTGGACCTGCTATTAGAGTAGCGAGCTAGCATGTAAGATAGGTACTGGCCTGGTGAGCGCGAGCGCGGCGGCGGCCTGCAGCGCGGGCGGGCAGCGCGGCGCGGCGGCCAGCAGGTGGCGCAGCAGCGGCACGTAGCGCGCCAGCGCGGTGCCCGGCGCGGCGACGTCGCGCTCGCACACGCCGCGCACGTACTCCGCGTCGGCGTCGTCCGCCACCGCGCCCTCCAGCCCCGCCTCGTCCTCTGTCATTGTCGTGTTCGCCTTGAAAACATGCCATGGCGATAATGTTACATTGTTCTCATTGTTTATTATTTTTCATGTTCTACATACGCATTACAGGCAGTGAGCAAATAAAATATACTATAACTCAAACTTTTGTTGATTCTATTAAAAAATAAATTGATTTCTAGTAAGTAATATTAGTTGAATCGCTTACCGAAGTCTGTTTGCTGGAAGTGACGCTGGCCGCTCTCTGGCCGCGCGAGGACGCGCTCGCGTTGCTCACGTTCATGAGCGTCTGTCGCCGCAGATCGTCCGCGCGCCCGCGCCGAAGGGGTGTTGCAAACGCACCTATCTTCTTCTTTTTCTTCTCTTCCGCTTTTCTTTCTTCACGCACCTTTCATAAATATTTTAATTCAATGAAAGGTTTGTATAATATACTCCCTCATTTAAGATTATTCCACATTTATGATCAAAATCAAGAATTGAAAAAAAAACTAAAATATTTAAACTTAACTTGAATTACATTCATTTCTAAATAAATACTTTAAAACATATTACAGACCTGGTTGCGCCTACGCAATTCACTATAGACGTTAATATCCAGATATATAAGTTGTTGCAAGGCCACATGTCCAAGCACAAATATGAACCTAGTTAACAGTTCCGTGGGCATGCTGGATTCTTCCTCACCATCGTTTTCCATATTCTCTTCAAGCTTTTTATACATTTCGGCCAAAATCTTAACACACACCACATCGGGAATATCACAGATTGCATAAATCAAGTCTATGGAATTTGCAGCAAATGATACAAATTTATTAAATTTTATATATGTTTCCATTAGACTATCAAATAAAGTTGTGAATATAGCATGATCAGGAGGATATCTCTGTCCTTTCTTGGAGAGCGCCATCAACAACTGAGCGCTCAAATTTCTTGAATTGTAATCCCCAGTCAGGCCATACGATTGAATGACTTCTAAATTTGCAAGAGCCACAGAGGGCTTAGCTTTCGCTATCATGACCAGAAACGATAAAGCGGCATAGCTATCCATGTCGGTGGTTCCATTAATCTTTTTCAAAAACATTTCCCAGAAAACCTAAAATAGATAATTACATTGATAAAATATGACAAATTTTATTAATTATTTATTATAACTATTAACAACAAGCTGGTGCCGCGGCTTCGCGCGTTAACGATAAGACGTGTGCGTTACCTGGATAGGCTACCGTTTCACGAAGATATATGAAAATGGCAATTAAGTAAAAGAAACAAGAGTTTTGGCCAGTGCAGTTACCGTAAGTTACCTCAGTTTTAACATCTGATGAGATGATCTCGATAATTATAAGTCTACATAAAATGCCAGCCAGCCAGAACAACTTTTCCTAAGACATCGTTTCTATTCATGTTATAGTGTAGCTAGGTTCTTAGAGATCCAATTAAGATAAACAAAAAAAAAAGTTCATTTGTCCGAAACAAAAGCGCACCTGTATATGAGCGGGCGTGATATCGCCCTTGGCCACCCACTTGTCCACGAGGTGTTCGAGTGCGAGCGCGCTGCCGCGGTCCACGCGCGCCGCCAGCGCCACGAGGCTCTGCGCGACCGTGAACGCGCACGTGCGCTCCGGCAAGTTCGCGCACTCCAGGTACATCGTGCGGTATGCGCGCTCTACTGCTTCGCGCTTGTCCTGCGGGTCAACTCGGCTGTCTTAGTGAAACGACACACCATTGCTTTCCGATTGAAAGTCCATTGCAGGCCAATTATTAATTACTAGCTGCGCCCCGCGGTTTCACCCGCGTAAGTCCGTATCCCGTAGGAATATCGGGATAAAAAGTTGCCTATATGTTATTCCAGTTATCCAGCTGTCTACGTACCAAATTTCATTGCAATTGGTTCAGTAGTTTTTACGTGAAAGAGTACCAAACATCCATACATCCATACAAACTTTCATTTATAATCACAACTCAACTATCAACTATATCTATATATATAAAATTCTCGTGTCACAGTTTTCGTTGCCATACTCCTCCGAAACGGCTTGACCGATTTTGATGAAATTTTTTGTGCTTATCCGGTATCTATGAGAATCGGCCAACATCTATTTTTCATCCCCCTAAATTATAAGAGTAAGGCAGAACAGAGTTTGCCGGGTCAGCTAGTATATATATAAATGTAACTTATTTATTGTTCTGCAAAAATGTTATCATAGCTAGTATAGTACATGAATTGGAATCATGTCTCTGGTGATGAGACAATTTTCAATGACATAAGTTTCCCATGGCAATATACTATATTATTCAAATATATTCAATTGTGTTTCAAATGTCAGAAGAATAATATGTTGATTGTATCAAGACAAGTTTGCAAAAACTAAGTCTGTTAAATAAAGACCCACTGGACCGATTGTCTTGAATCATGATCATGTGCTTTCTGGTTAGTCTTGACTGTTAAAATATTAGTAAGAATAAGCGCCGATTTCATCACCACGATAATTCTCCTGATATTCTATTAATATATAACACATTCTTGAAGTATTTAACTGGCAGTGAAGCTTGATGCTGTTAAACTATCCATTAATATTTTAACAATGTTTGTTAGATTATAGTAATAAGCATGTATGCAAGTTTTATAAAATATAGAAAATACTCACTTGATCTGGTGACCATACAAGCATTAACATATTGGCCACACCAATTTTGGCGGATTCTATTTTGAAATGATGAGCCGCCGTAAAGAAGTCAATCGCTTCACTGACATCACCAGCTTGTTTCGACATCAACAAAGAGTTTATCAAAGGCACTGCCTCAGACATTGTTCTACTGAAGTTAGCTGACTCTTGTAGGAAAGCAACTACACCCTCTTTTTCTTCTAATCGTTTCTGTAATGCTAATTCATTTTCACATTGTTGTGTTAGAGACATTGATTGCCTGCGGTCTGGTATGATGAATATATTTCTTAATAATGCTACAAAGTATTCAATCTGTGAAAAAAAAAACAAAACAAATGTAAATGATTGCATTTTTGATTTTAAAATGATTAATTTACTTATTTTTAATATTACCTGATGACTTTTGGGCATGTCACATCTTAATAACTTTGCATCAGGATACATTCTTTCTGTGTGTTTGACAATTAAGAATGCCTTGTAATAATTTTTATCTCGTAAACTTTGCCTTATTGACTCATATAAGTTTTCAACAGTGGCCTGGGACAGTTCTGGTTCATCTTGAGTCAGTGTGTCCATTTTCTCCTTTATTGTTTTAACTACATCTTTTTCTACTTTTTCCCATTTTTTTACAAGCTCAGGATCAGGACCTGGGTTTAATTTCTTTTGAAGATCTTCTAATATTTTTAATTCTTTTGCTAATTGCTCTTCTAAAACTTCTAATTTGAGATGGCCAGAAAAGGGATTATACTCCAAGAATGTCTAAAAAAAATTAATAATGTAACAGAAAGTTATTACATAAAATAAGAAACTTCTTTTTAAAATATGAGTATAGATATTGTTTAATAAAAATAAAAAATACATAAAATCTACAATTTTTAATTATTTTTTCAATCATGTTCATTTGAATTTGGTAACATAATTCAACAGAACAAAAGTGAGAAGCTAGTTCTAAATAAAACTTGTGTATTACCTTAAGAAGCTGTATGGCAGCTTTTCTTACAAGAGCAGCTTTATCACAAAGTCTACCAATAGCTCTCTCCAAAACAATCTGCTGACGTGCCACAGGGACACAGTTCTGCTTTTGCAATCGACTCCAGAATTGAAGAACCTAATTGTTTTCATATAAAAGGTTACAATGTCATACATTTAGGTGCAATAAATCATTTTTATGTGTAACATCTTTATAATATGATAACAAGTTTATTAAATTTACCTTATGTCGCACATATGCAGAAAGATCATGCATATGTTCATAAAGGTCATCCAAGAAATCATCTCTTTGAATCCTTTGTTCATCACTAAGTCCTTCACCACTCAACTCCACACTAAGTATCTCACACATCATTCCGAGAACACTGATTCGCAATGTGTACGACTAAAAATATTGTGTTGATGATAAAAATGTAGACATAATGAGGGACAAAATAATATAATTAGTAAAAAGTAAATAAAATATATTAGTTTCACTCACACTAAATAAATTTTTATTACCTCATCACTCTCTAGATAGGGTTGAATTGTTGCCATAGCCCCTGTCATTTCTTTAGGAAGCTCTTTGGTTAATTCTAATAAAAAGGCACCACAATTCCTGGCGGCTCCCTGCTCAGTACCTGCACTGTTCTCTTCTTCAGAAGAGGCCAAAGCCTCAGCTATTTCACGCACCTATACAGAAATATAAAGAAAATTTTAGAATGCATATTTAAAAACAACTATATTGAAAAATATAGATTTTTTATCATGAGGCTGGATTCAGACCTGTGTCTATTGCCATACTGTGGCAATGCCTGAAATCTCAGCCATTCATACTTTAAATAATACATTGTTAATTCATCACCTTTAGTACATACCATTTGTGGGCCAAAAGTTCCGAGGTTAAAATCTTTTGTCAACTGAACAACACCTGCACATATTGGTGAAATTGAATGCTCAACCATTTGTAAAATCTAAAATGAGAATAGTAGAGTCAAATAAATTCCAAATATATTACTAGTTATAGATGATATATTGCATAAAGTATTTGTAAAAATAAATTACCTGAACTAATTTAATAATGCATGCAGTTCCATGGTTATATTTCTTAATCAAGACTCCTAGAATTTGAAATACAGTTTCCCTGACAGTTTTTGTTTTTATAATTTGATTTTCCAGTGCCCCATAACAAGGCTCCACCACCATACTGAAACATTGATATCACACTATCACACTATTATTATAAATGTGAAAGCTTGTTTATTTGGATGTTTTTCTGTCAATCACTATAAAACTACAGAATGGATTTTGATGCAATTTGGTATACAGACAGGGTATGAGAGCTGAATTGAGTGATTGGATACTTTTTATTCCGATTAAATGCTCCCTTGGGTTAAAATAGCAATCTTGCTATCTGGGCAGAGCCAGAATGAGTGTCTAGTTATGAAATAAATAAAAATGTTGATTTATCCTAAAAACAAAAAATTATAAGCAACTTGAAAAAACAAACTATTATTTAATTCTATGTGTAACATTTATGTGGGAACTATTTATTTTGATGAATATTTAAATGATGTTCAGATATTTTCCATAACTTACGAAACAAAATTATCCTCAGCTAGTGGTGGGTCCCATAGACGTGACAATGGTTGTTGCAATAGTTGGTGCAGGGAGATCAAAGAATTTAATTTATCTGATTCTGTCCATCCACATAAATCATCTTCTTCAGCTGTTTTTTTACCTTTTTTCCCCAATGTTAGTTTTGTGGAATTCTAATAGAAAATGTATTTCTTGTTACAATTTTATATATACAATTTAATTAAAAAGGGTACATTCTTTTTGAATTGTGTTCGAGTTTGAAAGACTAAATTACCCTTGTTTAAGTGGGTTACTTACATCAGCTGTTAATTTAGCATCTTTGGTTTTTATTATTTGAGTAAATAAATACATGGTCATCTTTACAACATTCAAGTATTTAGTACGAACATCACTTTCAATTTCTTTTTCTTGAAGAATAGGCTCCAAGAAAGTACACAAAGCTTTAACAGTTCGCAGTATGTGCTCATACCCTAAAATCATTATTTATTGTTAGTATCTTTAAATTAAAAATTAAATGAATACATTAACGGTTTCAATTACCTTTATTAATAACATTCCATTCAAGTTTAGTCCCATGCACTATTATTGAAAAATAAGTATCAAAGTGTTCAAGTATATAATCAACTCCATCCGAATTATAAGCACGGGCAGCATCTGAAATAATATATTATGAGAATGCTGTATGAAGTTTTTTTCCTAATTTAAGTATCTTATAAATGTTATATCAAAATATCATTTGAGTTTCTACCTTGAAATTTGGATAAAAGCAATCTCGGTTGTACTACATCTTCAACATGATACTGTCCGGCATGACATTCCAATAATTCATCCTTTTTTAATGGGATATTAAATTCAAAATTACTCATTTTAATTATCTATATAGATCACTATTTTCTTGGTTATATAGAATACATTTTTTGTCGTCGTATAAAATCTCAAGTCAAAACAATTCAAGTATACAAAGTACAAACGGTTTATTTCAAATTTGAATTTAGATTAAGTACTGATTTAGTGTTGTGTCTAAAATCATAGACATTGACTATCTAAACCACAGAGTAATAAGATGTTTTAAAATGTCTTCGTCCCGTAAAGTTTTACACAGTTAATGGTTTTGGAACCAAAACACTAGCTGAACGATCCAGATTTTTTTTGCATTTGAAATCTGATCTTTGGCCTTCCATGTCTAAAATTAAAATTTTAAATTTGGTCGAGTTCTTAGAATTTGGAGTGTTTTAATTTTTATGTTGAAAATCATTATTCTAATCTAAATACCTATGTTTTAGTTTATTATATCATACATTAATGTAAGTAGTAGAGCATCACTATAATATGTATCAGACATTTATACGCTAGTCTTTCAAGTAATTTATCCTACACATATTTTGTTTGGCCATGGTCATCTCATTCAAGGGAGACACATAATTGCCGGGAGCCGGGGACCCTCTTACTCGGACCTGTTTTTGAGCCATAGTGTACAGTCTAGTTAGTGTAAACCATGAGGTCTTTGGTACATACGTGTTATGCCCCTCTTCACAATTGAGAGTGTTGGCCCATAAAATAGTGGTCGATATTTGCTGTCATGATCGGAGGTCCCTTCTACAGTCGACAGTTTAATATCATGACATTTGATTTGAAAAAATCACAATGAAATAACTATTCCATTTTTATAGATTGAAAATCTCTTTTTAAGATTTTTAACAACTATCTTTGTCATAGTTCTTTAGTTCATAACTTGGCGTAGTTAGTAATTGCGCGTATTCGGTGATTGTGAGGATACGTGATATCCATATAGCGCCTACATCTAGAGATATTAGCGTAAGTGCCCCTATCTCGCCCAATGCTGTCAATTGTGAAGAGGGGCCATTATGTAAAGTCTATGTTTGTGGCTTTGCGTAGTTGGAAATTTTGTTGGTAATCGCCAATCGGCAATTGGTTTTTGGTATGACACGTTGAAGCAACGTCAAGTGACATGTAAGCTTAATGTCATCGACGTTTTGACTTTACATTTGAAATCATTGCCTTTTCTCTGTTATTGAGCGCCGATTACACGTTTTAATATTTCTTCACAAAATTCATTCGATATTTAATATCATATTTATAAAAGAATAAGATAAATATAAATAAAACACAATGTCCGGAAAAGGCAATAAAGCATTTACTAAAGAAGAAGAACTGCTGCTACAGGACTTCAGTAGAAACGTATCTACAAAATCATCAGCCTTATTTTATGGAAACGCTTTCATCGTTTCCGCGATTCCTATTTGTGAGTACTTATTGTCTTTTTAGTAGTTCTGTTGGTAATTCATAATTATTAACTTTTTGAAGTGTTCTCATACATGGAAAAGTGAAAGTTAAAAGTAAAGTATTTTGCTTGTGTGGCACTATTGTACTCTTCTGTGTATTAATTCTCATTCATCATCTTACAGGGCTTTTCTGGAGAGTACATGCCTTGGAAGTGAACACATCATTAGCATGGTTTGTGTTTGTGACTGCCATAAGTACATGGCTCCTAGCCCTCGCTTACCGCAACACCAAGTTCCAACTCAAACACCGCGTAGCTGTCCGCAGAGAGGATGCTGTTGCTCGTGAAATGTCAAGGAAACTGGCTGATGACAAAAAAATGAGCAGAAAAGAGAAAGATGAAAGGTAACCATTGGTCCCATAAATAATTATATTAGTCTTGAAAGTCATAGTGACTTTATTTAGAGACAAAAAACTGTTAATAGTTTGGGCCAAATCTGTGTTATTGAGAAATTATTGATTTAAAGCCCAGGAGCTAAACATTGTGACATCTCTAATATATAATATATATATACATATATATTGTGATGCATGTATATATTTTTTTGCACTTCCCTCTGGAAAAAAAATCTTCAAAACATCTCCAAAAATGAAAACATCATTAAAAGGAAGATTTTTTTATAAATAAGCCAAGCCTTTTAGAGGACTGCCATAATTTCTTGCAGGAGGTGTTTTCTTTTTTAAAGGTTTTAAAAGAAAGAAAAAATAAAAAAGGAAGTAACGTCTGCACACATATTTATATCTTGATAGGAAAAGTACATCGTTCAATTGTTTTTGCATAAATGTATATACATAGCAAAAATAATTTTTAGTATGTTAAACATTTTGTTCATGTGTTTTGATTTTAGAATTCTATGGAAGAAGAATGAGGTAGCTGACTATGAAGCCACAACTTTCTCAATCTTCTACAACAATGCTCTCTTTCTGACCATTGTGATCCTGAGCAGTTTCTATTTACTGCGCTCCTTCACACCAACTGTGTATCCTTTTTCAAAATATGATAAAATTGAGTTTGTCAATTTTCAATATAACAATCATCTCATATATTCCAAAATAGAAGCTCTTTAATGGAAAAATAAAAATCATTTCTTGAAAAAATATTGACTATCCTTCTAAGAATTGAGTATGAAATTTCATGATCATCATCATCAGCCCTTATATGTTCCCACTGCTGGGACACAGGCCTCCTATGAGGGTTTAGGCCATAATCCACCACGCTGGCCAAGTGCGGGTTGGCAGATGTCACATGTCGTCAAACTTTTGATTCTTGGACATGCCGGTTTCCTCACGATGTTTTCCTTCACCGTTTTAAATGATGAATTTAAAAAATGAATTTTAAAAAAGTGTAGTGTGTAATCGAAGCAAAGCTTGTGTTAAAATTAATAACCCATAATCTTTCGTCATAGTGTTATTTATTTAGAGTAAAGAAAAGCTTTGCCAGATCTTGTTTTATATCAAATACATGATTATTGCTTATTTCCTTAACAAAATTTTTAACAGAAATTACATTGTGTCACTCACAGTTGCATCAGGACTTCTTGCTCTTCTGTCAACGGGAACGAAATGAATTTAATTAGAACATAGTGCAGTGTGTGTGAAGAGTGATTAGTAACAATATTGTCATCAAATCAAAGGTCTAAGTTATATGAAGTGCTCTTTTGTTGCTGAAATTATTTAAGAAATTTTTTATTAAATAAGAGAATAAAACACATTTTAAATATTAAGTAAATTTTATTTACACAATCTTAAAAAGCATATTTTTATTTTTAAATTTGACACAATTTTCAGTCAGGGTGGGCTTAGAATTCAACATCACAAACATTTACAATATTCTATTACAACATACTTGCAACAAAGAAAAACAAATGATCACCCTAAAATAGTTATTGTATAACTAATTTTGTTATGTAATTAAAATGAAAATAAAATAAATGTAGTAACTTTTAGTAGCTTGGTCAAGTTTCTAATTTAAAGATGTGTACTATTGACTAATATTTATATATGCATGGCAGGTATAGGTTATACCAAGCTATTTTTTTACTGACTATAAAATCCCAATTTAAAACTTAAAGATTTAATAACCGCTGTTATTAAGGTATATACAGTGCCCGCCACTTGAATAGCCTCACCCTATTTTTTATAAGTATTATAATTACACGTGATAATTTGTATTAATAGATATCAAATTTAAATTGTGCGTCGTGGCGTTTATCGAATGACACATAAACAAGTAGGAATTTGTCTAAGCGCGGAACGTTGGAAACAAAAGAACTAATGCGTGCCGTCCACATGAATAGCCTCAGTTCTATATAATCGTTCAACCCGTTCATTTAAGTTTCGCTTTTAAATTTATTTTGTTAAGGTTGGATAATACAGACAATATTCTATACAGACAATATTCTATATAGACAATATTCTATTGTGTACCTGCAGTTACGTGATAAAAAAAGAGTTATTGTAACTATGGGACGTGGTTAAAAACTTACGAGTTTAGAAATTGAAAAAGTGAATTTTTATTTAACTTAAAATTTATCTCATCGTGAGATTGCTAAAAAAATTGGTCGCAGCCCGAAGGTAATTAATAATTATGCAGAAAATTAGGAAAACTATGGCCAAATTTGCAACTAAGGATCGTGAACGTCGTCTTATTTTACGCTCTGCTTCAAATTCCAGTCAGACCGCCAGGCAAATAACTAGTAAAATAAATACTAGGGCATCTCTTTCTACAGTTCGACGGATTATTAGAACCTCACCTTACCTCAAACGAAAAACAATTATGAGCAAACCTCCTTTGAAAAAACATCATGTGGCGGCTCGACTGTCATTTGCTAAAAAGTACATGTGCTGGAAAACGGAGTGGAAAAATGTGATTTTTAGTGACGAGAAAAAGTTTAACTTAGGTGGACCAGATGGATTTAAATATTATTTTCACGACCTAAAGAAAGAACCAAGAGTACTATCACGTCATCACTCAACTGT
>NC_052113.1:5977118-5978737 GCF_012273895.1 Zerene cesonia
TACCTAATAACTTCATAACAAGCAAAACCAGCAACGAACTATCCTCCGATCATTCCCCAGTAGAATTAGTACTAAAAAGGAAAATCACTGTGGTACCTAATCCCTGCAAATTACACTCCAATAAAACGAACTGAGATCTCTTCAGACAGCTGCTCACAGAAAAGTTAGAAACCAAACTTCCTTTACAGACGGATGATGATATAACGGAAGCGGTAGAACACTTCAATAGCTGCGTCCAACAATCAGCATGGTCTGCTACCCCAGTTTCTGCAGAATCATACTATAAACAAGGCTATCCAACATCTGTAAGAGAGCTACTAGCTGATAAACGAAAAGCTCGTAAAAAGTGGCAAAAATCACGTTACCCAGCTGATAAAAAGCGTTTAAACTATCTACAATCAAAATTAAAAATTCTGCTAAATGATAATGAAAACCGTGGTATACAAACACATCTAGAAAACCTTAATCCTACCTCAGAAACCAATTATTCTTTGTGGAAAGTCACTAAAAAGCTGAAACAACCGGTGCTTAATCATCCTCCAATACGCAAAAATAACTTACAATGGGCTTCTAGCGATGCGGACAAAGCTGCTACATTTGCTGAACATCTAAAACAGGTATTTACCCCAAATCCTGATACAGGCTCCACCAAAATCCAGGAAGTCACAGAATTATTAGGCCGAATCCACCAACTAGAACCACCCATTAAAAAGTTCACCTGTAAAGAAATAGAAACTGCAATCAAGGCTTTAGATCCAAGTAAAGCTCCCGGCTATGACCTCATAACGGGAAAAATCCTTAGAGAGCTGCCAAAGGAAGGGATTAAATTTCTCACTCACCTGTATAACGCTATCCTACGAAGGGGAATTGTCCCTCCTCAATGGAAAATAGCCCAAGTAATTATGGTTCTTAAGCCTGGTAAAAATCCGGTTGAAGTCCAATCATACAGACCTATTAGCCTGTTACCCGTTCCCTCAAAAATCATGGAGATAGTTATTTTATTAAGATTATCTCCGATTATTGCCGGGAACAAATTACTGCCTGACCACCAGTTTGGCTTTCGTCGAAAGCATGGTACTATTGAACAGGTACACAGACTAGTGGAATGTATAAACAATGCTTTTGAAGCCAAACAATACAGTGTCGCAGCGTTCCTGGATATATCCCAGGCATTTGATCGAGTGTGGCATGAGGGACTCCTTTTCAAAATAAAAAAAGACCTACCTATAAACTTCTATAACTTAATTAAGTCATATCTAAGCGACAGATACTTCTTTGTAAAAGAAAGAGAAGAGAGAACATCGTTATACGAAATCAAAGCTGGTGTTCCTCAAGGCAGCGTCATGGGCCCCCACATTATACCTACTTTTTACAGCTGATCTCCCTATAACCAATAGCGCAGTTACTGGAACATTTGCCGACGATACTGCGATTCTATCTATGGACAACTCACCAGACATTGCATCACAAAAACTTCAAAAAAGCCTCGATCAAATATCCAAATGGCTCATAGATTGGCGCATCAGAGCTAACGAGGCCAAATCTGTGCAGGTTACCTTCACAAATAGAAAAGAAACGTGCCCACCCGTCACTCTTAACGGCAAACCTCTCCCGCAAAT
>NC_052113.1:5978837-5982245 GCF_012273895.1 Zerene cesonia
TTTTTGGGGCCCCACCCCAGGACGCTATACAATAGTTTATAATGCTCTCACACAATGCTCTGTAAATTTGTATCAACAATTTCTTGTTAGCCACAGATCTTAGTTGCTTAAAAATAAACACTAGCTTTCTCACACGATTACAAACATTAGATATCTGGTCTCTCCAGCTCAATCTATCATCCACTAGAATACCCAAATATCTTATGCAAGAGGCCCTTGTGAGTGTTTTACAATTACAATTACTCATTTGCCCCCTATTACACGGATATGAGTGAAATTTGATGGCTAAACTTGCGGATGGACTGCAGGTAGCTGTCTTTGTAAAACAGAGGTATTTTGTTTTAGAGATATTTAGTGTGAGTAAACTATCTTCCAACCAGGCTGTGATGTTTTTCAATCCTCTCTCCGTTTTACTGTAGACTTCTTCCCAACTGCGACCGCGGAATAACAAGACAGTGTCATCTGCAAACATCTGAATATCTGTATCAGTAGCAATTATATCGGGAAGACTATTAATGTAGGTTAAGAAGAGAGTAGGTCCCAACGTACTGCCTTGCGGAATACCATATTTGTATGACGAGGCATCACTTATATCATTTCCTACCCTCACATATTGTTCCCTACAAGACAGGTAACTCCGAAACCATTGGTGCACCACACCACGAATACCCAAGCTTTCCAATTTCGACAATAATATCGGAATAGAAACAGTATCAAAAGCCTTTTTTAGATCAAGAAAAACACCAATGACTTTATCCCCACTATCGAGATATTTATAGACTAACGTTGTTAATCTCAGTACAGCTTCCTCGGTAGATTTTCCTTTTCGAAATCCATATTGGGTAGCTGCTAGTAATTTATTTTTTTCAAGGTATTTAGTAAGTCGACTATTGATAATTTTTTCCAGAATCTTTGACAACGTTGAAAGTAAAGATATAGGTCTATAGTTGGAGACATCTTGTTTATCCTCAGATTTATAGACTGGAGACACGATAGCTTTTTTAAAAATGTCTGGAAATATACCTTGTTCTAAACTCATGTTACATAGATATTCAATTGGGCCAATGAGATACACTCTAGCTAACTTGATTAGTCTGCTTGATATGCCATCGAGCCCAGGCGCGCTGGCAGTTTTCAGATCATTAATTATATTACTAATTTCGTGGGAATCAGTTGGTACAAAGGACATAGAATGGACCTTTGAGTTCGAATGTTTTATTTGATTTGCGAGTTCATTTTCTGTCTTATGCAGTTTTTCTAATATCTCCTCAGCTAAATTTCCACCGATTGTTGTGAAAAATTTGTTAATTTTGTTTAAGGAATCCTTTGTATTACTACCAATCTTGAGAAGATCCATGGGTAATTCATTCTTATCTTGCATATTACATACACTCTTAATAATGCTCCATGTTTTTTTGATATCTTTCTCACTATTTTGCAGTTGCACTTGGTAATATTTTTGTTTTAAAGACTTAATAATTTTGTTGCAAGTGTTCCTATACTTAATATATGTGCTAACTATTTGATTATCGTTAGGTCGAATCTTGGCTCTTTTATGCAACTTGTCTCTTTTACGGATTGATCTTACAACCCCCAATGTTATCCACGGCTTGAGAGGTAACTTCTTTTTCGATAAATGTCTAATAAAAGTGCACTGCCTGATGATTTCACTGATATTGTTCACAAGCCATTCAGCACTAAGATTTACGTCACGTAAGGAAAAATACTGAGTCCAGTCAATTAGGCTTATCTTTTCTAATGCTAACGGATAATCTAGTACCTGCTTTGATAGGATAGAACTCAACCTAGGCAGCTTGGTGTTTCTTATTTGTAGTAGAATAGGACTGTGATCAGTTAATGGGGGAAGCACCATAGTTTGCCATTTATCGGATGTTTTTATCATAAAATGGTCAAGGCAATTATTAAGTCTTGTTGGACATGTAATACCCAGTTCCAGACCATGTGTAGCTAGAATACACAAATATTCGTTTAAATGAGAGCATTGGATATCATTGCTTATGGTGTTAATATTTATATCTCCCGTAAAAATAATATGCGGCTGTTTTATCTCTTTGAGTATGGTATCCAAGCACTCCAAGTATGGCCTTGGATTAGCATAACAAGGTGGTCGATATGAACAAATAATGGAATACCTATCAATATTAAGAACCAGGCAATTACCGTCCACCATTTCCGGTTCCGAGGAAACAGCTGCCAGTGATTTACGTACATATACCACTACTCCATCATTTTGATTAATTTTTTTTTTAGTATAATGTACGTTATAGTCAGCCAAATGTGGTGGAAGAATATTCTTCCTTGACCAGCACTCAGTAAGAACAATTAAGTCCATTGGTGTAACAAGCGTTGCCAGAAAAGCTGTTAATAGATCAAAGTTGCAATGAATACTTCTTATATTCACAGTAATTAAATTAAATAAATTAGTACCATTCTGTAAAAAGTGTTGGTACTTGCAAATGTCGTCAACTTGGATGCAATTCGCTGTGACCGTATCCAAGTCAGATGTTATAGTTTTAAAGGAATCGAATTTAAAGTAGATACATTAAATATTCCATATCATAACCAATTTTTATTTTTACCATATTATCAAAGAGCTGATCCCATACGTTTTTCAATAGCACTTTATTATAAAAAATAAAATATACAAATACTTCACAAATTTGCGAGATATGTAGGAAGTTATGTAGTGTTTTGTGTGAATGTGGAGTTATGATAGTTGGTATGTTTACAACACTAACGGCCGATCCATCGGAGCCTATAAAGAATATACATATTTTTGGAACTAAGGTGAAAGCTACGTTTAGTACATTTCTTACAACTATGGTATTACTAACAACTAAGAGTCACTTATCACCAAGATTTTGAAGATCACTTTCACTTTCTATTCTATATTGCTTAGAACCTTCAGATTTTCTTAAATATATACGCCCATATGAAATCCAACAGTAAGCATAATTAAAACCCTTAGCAAATTCCTTGCTTTTATAAAATAGCTTTCTAGTATTGGATGTTAGCGTTTCAGTTATATATACCGGTGTTCTTTTATCGTCAATTTTGAGATGCGAGGTGTTCAATTTATTATTGTGGTTCTTTCTATTAAAACTTTTTGTAGCCGAGATAAATTTATCTTTAATTATTTTACTAGCAAAATCGATAATTATAGGTTTATAGCTATCAGTCTTAGTGTTCATCCTGTATATATCTCGAATACCTTGTTCACGTACGTCAATATTTAATAATGTGCCAATGTCCTGGACTATATTAATAAGATCGCCCGTTGTCTCAGCCTTTTTTTGTTTGGGTATGTTTCGAATCTCAATTGTGGAACTTTTCAAATGTCTCTCAATTGCTTCTATTTTAGTTTCGAGTTCATGAATATGTTTAAAT
>NC_052113.1:5982345-5987645 GCF_012273895.1 Zerene cesonia
ATTGTTCTAAACAAAGCAATTTTTTTGCAAAATATGTATTAAATACTTATAGATCGAAAGATCGTACACATTATAATATTTGGTGATTTGTGGCATTATGTCAAAATGCAACAAAACAAATTGTTGGCCAAATCGCGTGGACGTTAGTTAAACGCGTCGGATAAAAAACGAACATTTAACGATTTCCACTAAAAATGCTTAAATTTCTTATATCAGTAAAAAAGATTCTGGCGGTAGTGCTACCGACGAAAAGATGTTAAAAAAAATCAACTGCTTACACCAGGCTAATTTTTGCACAGCTAATTATCGTCAAGTATCCATTCACGAAAATCACCATGGTTCTGATTGGCCATCATACCGCCGCAAAAGCGTAATTCTTTGTATCGTTTAACCATTTAATATTTTCTTATTAGTAAGACTTTTCTATACTACAAAGAAGTCGTATCATCAAAATAGAAAAAAGAAATGCATTCAAATAAATTGGTATTAAAATATAACTAAAATGGTTCACCATTTACAAAAATTCATTCGATAATCTGCGAGTTATGCGAACCTATGTTCATACAGGGCAGTGTCTATAAGAGTTACTATGTTACAGTATCTTATTGGCTATTATTTGTATACAATCTTGAAATCTAAAAACAATTATTTCTTGCGAAACTATTACGCACATATTATAATGTTAGATATATACACTAAGAACGTCATTGTGTAAACGTAAATTAATTATTTATTGTGGACTTGTGTATAAATAAGTAGGTAGGAGGTGCATCGGTTTTTTCGATTTTGATAAGTTAGCACATAATGAATAAATAATTCAAAAATAACAAAGTAGTAATTATTTAAAAGTTTAAGCATTTCATTATTTACTTATAAATAGTTAATTACTTATATATAATTCGATCTTATCTTGTGATAAATGAAACACTATTTTGAACATTTTTTCTTCAATACTAAGAGGTCTATAACCCTAATAAACTTGAGACATGATTCGCGATCTTCGATAGAGAACATTTTTATAGCAATCACGATCACGATTCGAATAGTGTCTATTGTTTAATGTTATTCGTTCCAAGACAGATAAGCGCAATACTTAAATACATTATTTTGATAAAGTGAAGTTACCTGCTGTAAAGGAATAATTTAGTGAAATGACTCATCTCGTGGATTTGACTCACGCTAAGGTGCTAAGGATAAAACTGCTTAGTGCAAAACCGTGTAATTGTGTAAATTAACATTCGGTAGCGGATTATTCGCTATAAACTATGAATTATATTACCGTTGCAATGATCGTTTGCCCGCGCGATTGTCTGAGTTCTTCAAACGTTCAGAGGTCCAGACCGTTAGTTTAACGCCAAATCTGTCCACGATACTCCTCGGCGTTCGTGTACGTAGTTTGATTCGGATAATAAACTTTAAAGTCACGATCTGGTCTGTGAAGCTGTCTGCGTAATCTTTCGCCTGAATAAGAACCTTCCTTATGCGGGAACTCATGCATATTTTAAGTTTATCGCAATTTGCAGCTACATTATCTATTCTTACTTTCCGATGCGAAGTGTCGAGCGTGGAATATAAGAGAATATTCTTTCTCTGAATATTTATGTTGATATCTAAAACTACTCAGCACTCGTGTAAGAATGTTTGCGTATTACTAGTAAACTTAATCAATCTGAACCGTTTTTATTTCATTTATTCGTACGTGAGTATTTCTATATAAAAACAATGCATGGGTTTAAAAATCAATCTACACCAGCTTCAATAAAAAGCTAAATAACGTAGATACATTATATCTTACGTGAAAGATAATTCAATTCCATTACTTTTTTTATACAACTTTTTGCGATACGTACGCATTTTATTTTCTCACGAATGAGCATTTATTCCATTAAAAAAGAAGTTTACTGGAAACAGGTAAGTAGTTGCGCAGGCGCAAGTAAAGTACTCGACATCAGACTAGCCCTTAGGGATGAGAATTAATACGTTCGTTGCCCCTGTGTGTTGAGGACACTAGTGACTAGACAGGCGATAACACATCTAGTACCTAGGCTCATGGATACAAATACGCTTAAGCAAAGCTCTCTTTTAAAACGTACAGAAAAACATAATGTTCCAAAGGAAAGTGTTATTTCAATCAATAAATTTATGAACATTTATTATTGAAAGATTATAAAATTTTAAAGGAATTATGGAAGAGCTTAAAATATATAAAGTATTATTATATATTATGATATGAAAATTATACACTGAACGAAACAACATGTACCTATTATAAATTGTGGTAATCTAAAATTGCTTTATATCACATAACTTTCTAAGAAATAAGCAAACCTACCTTGATATTATTTCCATATCGTGTTATTGAAATATGCTATAATAACTAAGAAACCTTTTTGAAAGAACATCTAGAAACTTAATGTTTTCGTTTTTGCAATCTTAAAAAAAATAAGAAAGATAAGGTGCCTAGAGGTTCAGGGCTGTATAACCGGTTTATGTGGGATATACTTTGTTTGGTTAAATGAAAAAAACGTTTCGACAGGAACCTTGCTTCAGGAATTTGACTTATGGTATGTTTTAATTTTCAGAGGAAACAATTGGAGCGCGGATGTATCTACTGCGGGACTCGGGCAGCTGAGGGCCGGCAAGGCCTGATGGCGTGCATAACATTACACTCACTGCTTTTAATAGCGGTGTTCTCACATTTGGCCGTTACCTATGCTGCACGGTTTGGTGATCGGATTGCACCTAGAATACCCGCCCCGTACGCACCACGAAATGCGAAAATAGCTCACAGATTTGCACAAACTGATGAAGAAGACCGAGACTATGATGATCAAATCATGGCTATGGCTGAAGATGACTCTAAACCAGAAACAGAAGCTCCACATAGGCGTCCTGCGAGAACGGAAGCGCATCGACTCGAAATGAGTACAGAATATTTTGTTATACCGGAACGTATTTCTTCAACATCGTCTTCAACATCTCGTCCCAAAGCAATTTCAACACCGCGACCAATAAACAATACAACACCAACAGTGAAAACTTTAGTGCCAATAGCGGTCTTGAGACCGGAACCTTGGGCTGTTCCGATATTAGCGTTAGCCTGCGTTATAATGACCGTGATATGTGCTTTTGAAGCTTTCGTTATTTGGGGAGCTAGTAAAAAAGCTCCTAGTCATCGACATTTGCTTCTTGGACAAACACTACTTTTCGGACTTTTTCTGTGTGCTGGCACTGCAGCATTATATGTCGCATCGCCTACTAATTTTACATGTGGTGCAGTACGCTTTGGAACTGGGGTATCATATGTTATTGTGTTTGTGACCTTGTTAGTGAAATGTGTGTTTTTATTGAGTTTAAATGGGGGTGTTTATCTGCCAGCGGCGTATCAAGGATTGCTTTTATTTTTTGCAATAATGATACAAGTAGCCATTGGAGCGCAATGGCTTGGAGGCTCGCCTCCACGTGTTGCTGCCGGTGGAACTAGATGTGATACCGCTCTATCAGATCTATTACTATCATTGTGTTACGCCGCATTTCTGGTCGCTGTAGTATGTGGAGTTGCGCTTCGATCACGCGGCATACGCGACAACTATCGAGAAGCAACTCATATAGCCGCGGCAGGTGGTGCAACGGCCGCAGTTTGGGTATGCTGGGTGGCAGCAGCATTGGGTGCCCCTGAACAACACAAAGATGCTTGTGTAGCCGCCGGTTTGCTCGGTACCTGTATTGTAGTATTCGCACTCATGTTTGCACCGAAAGGGCGTCGCCTTGCAGCGTTAGGACGTGAAGGTCGCTGGGATGCGGATCGTGAGGAAGGATTGAGTTCCTTAGGCGCGGGCGGGTCAGGCTATTCGCCTTCATTCTTCCATTTCAAGCCAGTGAAATACGGGATGGTATCAGCAGTAGGCCAGCCTCAAACGGCGCCATCGATACTAGATCGCAAGGAGCCCCCTGCTCAGCAAGCCGGTTAGTTAAGTATCTAACATGCGCTAGTAAAGTGAGAATTAGCGCTTTGCGCACATAACCTAATCGCTATGCACTGGGTTGTTTGCAGATCCGTACAGTGGTATGTTCCTGGGCTCACACTTCCACAGACGCACATTGTGTCCTCCGCCGCACTACCCTATGCACCCACTAACGCACTTTAACTACAATTACCCGCCCTATCACTACATGTTACCACCAGGTATAAATTGCATTTTTTCTGTGTTTAACCTACTTCTTTGAATATTATTCAGATGTATTCATATATAGATGTACAAACTTACAAAAAATTAAGATCAATTAATTATTGTAATATGTAAATAGATAAATATAAATTATAAATATTTTCATTTGTAAGTATTTTTTGTTGGAAATTCTTCATAAATAAATAAAGTATATGGTATAAGCACAGAAAGGGAAAATGTTCAGTAAACGGAGATCGAGGTATTTGCTAGTGTCTAAATTGTTAAATAAAATTCATAAAGAATTTACAACAAATGTATTATGATATAAAATCGTTAAAGATAACCAATTTTTTAGGTGATCCTTTTGAAAATTAGATTAATATAAGATATATAGCTAATTTAAATTCTGTAAATTTTATTTAGGACTTCTTGTAAATAAAGATTTACCTTATGAACACACTTAGATAATAAGCAGTTTTTAGGCTATTGAAGACTCAAGGCCGACAAAAAAACTAACAAGTATTGTTGATTACAGGCGTGATGATGCGACCGGAGGAGGCCAACGTGTACACGAGCGTAGAGCCTACCTTCAGCAGCAATCCCAACGTATTCTTCCAACGCACGGAGCCGTTGCACGTCGGTATGATGTACTGAGCCCCAGACAAACCAGCGTTCCCGCGCGAACAGTGAGATTTGACGGATTATTTATGAGAGAACCATAGACAATATAAAAAATGGGTTTTTCCAAGAGATAAGTGTCGCCGTAGGAGGTACTAGTATACAATCTAGGTAATTGAAATAATGAAATTGAGACTATGAGGGTAATGATTGAGAGAATATTGTTAACTTATAATGTTGTAAAGAATTATAAAGTATTTACGTGAATCAAATACAAATCTTTAAATAGCAATTAACCTACCTAACTTTCACATTATAACTTAATTAAATTCTTGTTAAATACCAATTCGTTGATCCACAATGTTTACCGTACTACACTGCAGTTAATTTTGCCAGCCTCTAATTGGCTCTTTATCCACGGATATAGCAAGTAAAGAAACGGTAGAAACGCTGTAAGTTTCCACACTAAGAAATTTTATATATGAATCCTTTATATAAAATATATATATATAT
>NC_052113.1:5987745-5989780 GCF_012273895.1 Zerene cesonia
TTAATAAGTTTCCTTTTTTAAGAAGTGACGCGGCCCACAGCTTTACCGCTTTTTTCCAGGTAAACACGCCTTTTTTATATGCCTCCTAAATGTCTATGGGCGGTGACAGTGCTTAACGTCGACTGTGACAAAATAATATATACCTACCGTCTAAAATTTCCATTGGACTCTGGTTTCCCTTCAAAACGTATATATAATTTCCATTGGCAACACTGACATAACCTTTATTTTTATAAAATACAAATTGTTAATTCAAAAAATCGCGAATCGTAGTAATTAGTTCGTAATCTGTGCGCGAATCGGTGAATCGAGGTTCAAGACACATTCAAAGAGTAGTATAATAATACGGGTAGCACTATAATAATACTGCACCAGTTCCATTCAGATTTCAAATTTATTATAATAATTTATATATTGTAATTTATATGTGCTGTTTGTTTACATAATTAGTATAGATATTAGAATTATAATTATACCTGTTAAATTCCCAAATTTGTAATAGAATACTTCCACTTTCTACTTCACTACTACTTCCTTTCATCATGGCTATGAATAAATACATACACTCGCGAAACATTTATAAAAACCCTCCAAATTTTAAGAAATTAGCTGATAACTATCCGGAATTTGCAAGCATTTCACAAATGGTAATATATGTTTTATTTACTTACATAGTTCATTTTTTTTCATATTGTTTATTATGTGCATAATGTAAGGTATGCAATTATAAGATGGCATTTACTAATCTGTTTGGTTTTTTAGGATGTTACAGGAAAAATAAGTATAGACTTTAAGGATCCCCATGCTTTGAGAGTACTAACGGCTTGTTTACTTAAATCTGATTTTAATCTTGATATTGTGATTCCAAAGGACCGTTTGGTACCAACTCTTCCTTTAAGATTAAATTATGTATTGTGGATTGAAGATCTGCTGACTGCTATTGAACGACATGAATCTATACAGGGTATTGATATAGGTAATGTTTTATTAATGAAATATGTCTATGTCAGAATTATATATACAGTTTTAATGAAATGTTGAATATTTTAGGTACTGGGGCATGTGCTATATATCCCTTCTTGGCTGCAAAAAAAAATAATTGGCATATGATTGGAACTGAAACAGATGATGATAGCCTTAAAATTGCCAATGAAAACATAGAAAGGAATAACCTGCAAAATTTAATAAAATGTAAGTATATAACAAAATTGCATTTGTCTCATTTGAGTAAAAATTATTTAACCCTGTGTATTGTATTATATTATGAACTCTTATATACTTGTAAGTGTATGACATAATTATATAAAAAAAATATTACAACTTAATATTTGCAAGCTATATTTATACAAAACCAAAATAAACAATAATAATAAATAATAAGCCCGCAGGACACCTTGTGGCGAGGTGTCGGGGAGTAGCGACCCCGCAGACCCGAATGCTCCCGGGGGAGGCCCCTGTCCTCATCTCCGGCTTGCCTTAACCGGCCGGCCGGAGTGAAGCCTGACGGGGACAGGACCCCCACCTCTGGCTTGTCTTAGCCGGCCATAGATGGAGTTGTGAGAGCTTTTAACTCAAAGGGTGGATGCGAAGCGTAAGTGGCGAGTGGGCACGTGATGCTGGACCCTCAGGGAGCGTGATCGTCGTTTAATGTCCAGCGACGCCTCTCCACCCTTAGCTGCTCACGACATGTTGCCTTCCTGTTGCTATTTTACTACAACTTTTTAGAGGGCCTATTTGTGAGAGGGCGAGTCACCTTCTGCCAATATATTTTTACTGACTCAAATGTAGTAACAAGACGACAACATAGTTCCCATAGACCCAGTAACCAATCCATTTAACACCTCCATACTAAAATCCAGTTTAATTTCTTTTCATTTTTGCAATAGTCCTACATCGGCCGCCTATATGGCGCAGTCATGGGCAGGCTGCGACTGGTGTCCCACAACACATTAAATTCTCAAAGGGCCTCTGCGTGTTGGACCTGTGTCCCCACGTAAGCCTTCCAAAAGACCAGGTATTATCCTTCTGGTGGTAC
>NC_052113.1:5989880-5995306 GCF_012273895.1 Zerene cesonia
TAAAAAAGGCGTGTTTACCTGGAAAAAAGCGGTAAAGCTGTGGGCCGCGTCACTTCTTAAAAAAGGAAACTTATTAACATTAGCCAAATGGTGCTGTTTTGGTTTTTAACATTTACTAAACAAGTTTTAAACTAGGAAGGGCTGCTCCGACGTTCGACAATCCAAATATTATACTTGATAGGAGATCGACACAATTTCGTGAATCGGATTACCCCGTCAGTAAATTAATATTTAATATAGCAGTCGATTCGACTGAATCGAATATTATGAAAGTGAATTTGTTATAAATAAACAACCCAGTGTAATTAGCGCAATAGTTCACGATCGTTTCATAATTACGCTATCTTCGCGCATGATCACTTTGTAACAATCTTTCTCTTTTTACATAGCCAATGAATGAAATTGAATACATATTTTTCAGTTTTGCTTATTACACTACATTGAATTTAAACAAATTTCAATTTAGTGAACGGTGAAGATTAATTCAGGTAGAAGCAATTTCTTTTTATTACATATTTTTATAAATTCTTTTTCTGTTTCAGATTGACAAACTATTTCGAAGCAAAAATCTAATTTCACAACAAATGTGAACGAATTTCTTCCCAAGTTAATATAGTAAAACTAAATAGAGGTACATGTACATATATCATTTAATTACATTTACACACGATATATATATTACAATACGAATTACATTTCCTATATAACATGATTTGAATGATGGTTGTACTTTTTGTTCCGTCGACTGGGATGCTTGAAGTAAATTTAAATTTTAGTAATGATGTTCATACTATTGATTTAGAATGAATAATGTTGACTGAAAAAATATTCTTTATTTGCAATATTTCAAGATATAAAGTAAAATTTTAGTAGTTTCTTGGCATAATGAATTTTATTTATGGTATTTTTTAGTAGATTTCAAAGATTTTCATTCATCAGGTTCATAATGTATTTTCATACAAAAAAAAAATTAATAAAAATAACAATTCTCCAATTATAAATCTTGATAGAGCTCTTGGGAGTTATCGCTCGTTACGTTTTCGTTAAATATTAATTCGGAATGGTGGATCATACTCATAATTTCATCATTTATTCTTCAAAAATGTATGTAATGTCAATATACATGAATTTAAAAATGCGGATTCTTCAGAAGATATTGATATGATTCGTAACATATTAGATTATATATAAATAAAGAAAGCTGTGAAATATTCCTCCATTACTTTTATTTTATACGTTATTATTAAATTACATATAGTATTTTTGTTAAAGATATATCAAAGGAAAAGCATTTCAATGCTATAAAACTAAAAATTAAATATATCAAAGGAAATTTTCCAATAATTGAGGCAATTTTAAGGGGTTTTGATTAGGTTTTGGGAAAAATATTTTTGAGAGTTGGTAACACTGTTCACGCCGCTCTTAGCTCTTTGTTTCCTTGTGGTGCTGGTGTATACCTAGGATCTGAAAAGAAAAATAAGGCAATTAATTGTAAATTGTGCAAATATTCGATTTAATTTAACTAAAGATATATAAAATGGTTGACAAAATTGATATGGCGTTAGATGATATAATAAAGGCCAGTAAAAAGGGAGGAAGAGGCGGCGGAGCTGGAAGAAAATTCGATACCAAAAAACCAGTCCGAGGGGGTGGTGGAGGCTTTCGCAATAATCGTTCTGGAGGCGTAATGCGTGGTAGAAATCGCGGCGGAGTATCCAAATCAACAAATTATACAAGGGTAAATCAACTAATTCGATGATAGATTGGTTTTTAAATTCCATCATGGCGGACGAGCGTGCGAAATAATGACGCGTCAACCTAATGAATCAACCTAGTTTTTCAAGTATTCTGTAGTAACCTCTCCTTCCTTGGAGTCGTTGACCGATACCTAGCACAGATTTTTTAAAATATGTTTGTTATACGTCGATGCCATAAATCTTCATGGACTATTGTTTACACATGTACTGCTAATAAATGTACCTATCATAGAGTTGACTGTGTAAATGGAAATATTCATTCCATTTAAAGTTATAATCGTCTTATTCGTGGTTATTACTTCTTGGCAATTCTACGAGTTTTAATCCACTAACATCAAAACATCTTTCGTCTTGATTGCATACCAAAGTAAATGGTTGTTTGCTGTTATCAATGCCAATAGACTTGAAGATTCTGGTGCAGCAGGAATGAATGGGGCTATAAACGACACTACTCGCAATGTTATTTTAAGGACTTCCATCAGTGTAATGCTTAACCGTGCGATCAGATGAAAGAACAGTTACAGTGCTTTTGAACTTGCACAGTGCTTGTGTCTAAGTGCAAAAGATTCAGTGGTTTATTTGTAATTAAATAATGAATGTCCATCAATTACTTATTGTTTTTAAAACAACTTTTGTGCATCATAATTATTGTTAACCATAATATGTTAAAATATGTAAAACCAATGTTCGCCAATTGTTTTTTGAGTGCAAACTCAAAAAGAGGCAGCAGCGGGCAGTTGGCATGATTCTTGAAGGAAAAACGTTTTCAGGGTGATGTTAACAGCACATGGAAACATGACATGTTCAATGAATTCAGTGACAGGAAGATACAAAGAGGTGCACCCATTACAACTGGGCCAACTAAACTTCTTGTTTCCAATTTAGATTTTGGAGTTTCAGATTCTGATATTCAAGAATTATTCTCAGAGTTTGGAATTTTAAAAAGTGCCGCTGTGCATTATGATCGATCAGGCAGATCTTTAGGTATGTATTATTATCTGTTATTTTTATTCCCTTTTTATACCATCGTCGGCAATATAGCTGGTGGGTCACCCGATGGGAAGCACTACTACTGCTTCAAAACATGTGGAAAATTGTAAGGTTGATTGCCCATCTTACGCCTCTACAAACTGACTTTACATTGTAAAGGGATTAAGAAAAGAGTAAAAGAAAGGATAAGGGCCTCCAACTAGTTCATTGAATTTTAAACATTTGTTACTAATAACCACATTTAAAACATATTATTATTGTTAAATAGGTACAGCAGATGTAGTTTTTGAAAGAAGAGCAGATGCTTTAAAAGCAATGAAACAATACAATGGTGTTCCTCTTGATGGCCGTGCAATGAATATCCAATTAGCCACATCAGAAATTAGCACAATAAGAGGAGAAAATAGAGGTCGACCAGTCAGTGGTGGCGGTGTACCACCAATGAGAAGGAATTCCAATCGAGGTAATACTTTTCATGTTGCTTCATTGAGCATAATATAGTGAAATTTGTAAACGAATCTCTTCGAACCTTGTTTACACTATTTAATTTACTTCATTGTATTTAAATAGGCGGTGGTGGTGGTGGCAATGTTAGAGCTACAAACAGCGCAAGGCGAGGTAGTGGAGGACGCGGCGGCCGTGGAGGTGGCGCACGTGGCAAACGACCTGTGCCCACAGCAGAGCAGCTTGATGCAGAACTGGATGCTTATGTTAAAGAAATCAAGTGATACCCACTATTAATTTAGGGTAATGACATTATTGCCTATAAGATAGATAATACTTCATATTTTTAATAGAACAACATTTTGTAAAAAAACTTACAAGAACAACATTGACAAAGCAGCAGAAGCAGATTACATTGAACGTTTCAAATAAATAAATGAATGGAAATTATAATAATTGTTTTATTTTTCTTTAGTTTTGCCATTTGAAATTTACTTACTTATTTATAAACCATTTGAAATCTATTATAAATTGAGTTCGCTGACCTGACTAGTGTCAAAAAATTTAGAAGTAGACAAAGGACGACTAATATTATTCAAAGATCCCTCGTGGACTCGGGGTGTTTACCAGGTGAAATTAATATTTTGTCAAAAAATGATTCCATTCATAATATGTTAATAAGGTTCCTTAAGAATATGCTCAAGTCCATATTTACTAAAAACCAAATTTCTAAGACGAATATACAGAATTTGTAACAGAAAGGTTATAGATATTTTCTTGTCCCTAATGCAACAGCGTAACATCTATATTTTTTTAATTTCATTGAGCGTCATCGGCAATTTTTTTTCTTAATAGTAATTTAGTATTAAAAAGCAGTGGTGGCTCAGTGGTGAGAACCTTGGACTTCAAAAATCGATAAGTCGGGGTTCGAGACCGGGCGAGCGTGCAGGAAATAAATTGATTTTTCAATTTATCTGCGCATGTGGATAACATCATCACTGCTTAACGGTGAAGGAAAACATCGTGAGGAAACCGGCATGTCCAAGAATTAAAAAAGTTCGACGACATGTGACATCTGCCAACCCGCACTTGGCCAGCGTGGTGGATTATGGCCTGTACCCTCATAGGAGGCCTGTGTCCCAGCAGTGGGAACATATATGGGCTGATGATGATGAATTTAGTATTGTGTTCACAATTAAGAAGCATTCACTGTTGCACTTTATGGCATACGATATTTTTAAACGTTTTTCTTTATCGTAATAACTAAATAATCTATAACGTAATGTTTTTAAATATGTTATTTATTCTACCAACAATACAACACATTTTTCAGCAAATGCCATGCAATAATCATGAGGTGCATTTGATACGCGATGTGGTGCAAAATTATTGTTGATATAAGTATAAAGTACCTAATACACAAATGTTATGTCAACGAAATGGAGAGTTTTAGATACAATGATCCTTTTTAAGAAATAATGACAATGTCATTATTTATATATATATATATATATATAAATATATATATATATATATATATACGCTATAAGCTTTAAGTTGAAACTAGGTTGTGGCTCGGAGTCACTCATGAAAAAGTGTAACGCCCGGTAACGTTACGATGAGTCACCGAACTATGATCGGTCCGCCGCGCGCGCAGCACTAGAGAATTAGGCGCATTGAATCGGCGCGTGCTTGTGTCTCTGTCTCTGTCTTTTTAGTAAACAAAATATATTTTCTATATAGTATTTTCTTGTGTTTGGTTTCACGCGAGTATTATACATTTAGAAATTAAAAACTTTTCAACGGATTTTAAACGCGATTTATTCATTATATTATTAACCCGACGTTTCGAACACTTTACAGCGAGCGTGGTCTTGAATGTCTTGAAGGTCATACAAAAATTGTTGTTTGTGAACTACCTCCACCTATTTCTCCGCAGTTGGTATGTGGAGTATTTTTCTGGATGTTGGCAGTATTGGCTGATAGTGTCTTCTGGTCTTTTGGTATGTCTGACATGGGGTTTTAAGTTCTTAATAACAGGATCCCAGGTGTTAGAAAGTTGTAAACCATCTTCTCTATTGAAATTTGGATGTTTTTTAATTTCTATAGCCTCACGTACAAGTCTTGAAAAAAATCTATTTTCTCTGGCGAGGATCAAAGACATATAACATCTCAGTCTCCCCGTGACCACGCTCGCTGTAAAGTGTTCGAAACGTCGGGTTAATAATATAATGA
>NC_052113.1:5995406-6000493 GCF_012273895.1 Zerene cesonia
TTTTTTTATATTTTTTCTTATAATTATTATTAAAGCAGAACATATGTTACGCAAACAGTGCACTTCGGACAGAGATAACACTCGCGCTTTTTTGTGTGGAAACTACTAGTGTAGTATTATGTTAGGTGTAATAGAAACATTACAAACATCCTTAAATACAAGAATGTTTCCTCTTTTTACAACAGTTTAGTCATGATATAATTGCTCCCTATTTTTCGATAGTGCGTAAAACAAATTAATAAACTCAACACAAACAAGGAAGCGGTATTTTATGTTTTTCTTTTTACTTCTATTTAATAAAACTCTGGGAGTATTTGAATTAAATAATACTGGCAATATTTTGCGGGTGCTTACCGCATGTGGCATCGAATCTTTGAGACTTCATTCATGGCCCATTTCTACCGGTAATCTTGCTATTCTGTTATTTTTGCCAAGATGTCAATTGCCAACTGCCAATCATATGTCAAAAAGAAAAGATCAAAAAATCTCGCGTGTGATTAACAAAACATTGTTAAATTTGGTAATTGCTATGCGAAAAAACATAGTTGCTAGACATTGTTAATGCACTTTCTTAACGTACCTCGTAAAGTTTATAATTAAGTGTTCTAAAATTATTTTTTATTACATCAAAGAACACATTGTTATTATAAACTCTATACTCAGGCTAAACTTGTATTAATTTATTCATCGTCGTTATTAAAATTATTAAGATAATTGTTAAAAAATGAATTTATCTGGTAAGTAAAATGATTATAAATACTTGTGAGTTTGTAACTATATGACAGGAAACGATGAAATTAGTAAAATATATGTATTTTTTATTAGATCCATCTGATGATGGTTCAAGCAGTGATGAAGGTTCAATTCCTGCCAAAAGGCACCGTTCGGACACATATGGAGCTTCTTCAACAACTTCTCATGGCTCAGGTATTTTTATTTTGTGTAAATACATAACATTTAAATAATGCTTCTTATTGTGATTATCTAGATGCATTTCAAAATGAAAAGATCACACAATTACTGGCACAGAGAAGTGGTAGGTGAGGTAAATTTGATTTTAATTTAAAGCACTTATGTTAAGATATTTGTATTAATGAATTTATGTTTTCTTATAATGTTTTCAGCTCTTCAAGATTCAGATGATGAAACAAAGGAAAAGGTCTACTCTGACTGTAATTCAGATACTGGAGAAAGACCAAACACTAAGATAAATTATGCAGAAAAGACGTCAGACCGAAATAATAGATTAAGTCGGAGTAGTTTAAGTGAAAATTGCTCCTCTCCTAATGATAGGTAAGTTGGACATCAATTGTTTTTTAATTTTCTGTTGGATGCATTAGTATCAGTTAAAATACAGATGTTACTTTATATGACTTCTAAAAACATTTTGAGCTATGGAACCTATAAAATGTTGAATCACTTCAAAACATTGACCATTCTTAGGGATTGTGTCTTCATATTATACTGTTGATTTCTTAATATTTGGCATAACTGCCTTCACTTTGTTAATAGACTTGTGACTGACTAATTTGTTATCAACTGATTACATCAATTAGGCAGTAGTGTAGAATTGCAGTACATTCATTCAACAACCCTCTTTTGATTTCTTACAGGAATAATGATGAATTTAGACCTGGTTTTGAAGATAATGATGATCTTTCAATGCGTGCAAGTTTTCACACCAACAATGAAAGTTCATTTTATAACAAAAAAGCAGATACTGATGGACAAGATGAGGCATTTAAAAGTGATTATTCTGAAAAGTCTAAAAGAATGATGAGCAACATGGGTTATAAGCCAGGTAGAGGTTTAGGTAAATTTGAACATGGTAGAGTTGAACCAGTTGAGGCGTCTACACAGAAGGGTCGTAGAGGGCTGGGCTTGAAACCATCCCTAGTTGGTGAAGTTCCAAGAGATTTTAAATGGTCACCAGATGAAGCAAAAGCTGAGGCAAAGGAAGAAGTAGTAAGTTGTCAATTCTTATTTTTAAAGGCATTTGTTTTTTGTAATTTTATGCAATATATTAAAAGAAATTTTCATTATTCATTAGATATGGATGCCTACCCCACCAGAGGAGACATTAACAGGAGACATTCTTGAAGAATGGTTGAAGAAAGGACCCAAAAAATTAAATATGGAGGATGAAACTGAATTTGTTGATCCAAATATACTTCAAGGCATTATAAATGCTAAGGTTGAGTATAGTATCAATATTGCCTATTCCTCAAAAACCTCTAAAATTCTGTTTTTTAAGTTTCCAAATGTCTTATTTACTTTTTTTAAACTATGTGCACTTATTCTTCAGACAATATTTGACACCCTTGATGATGAAGATCTGAGAAATGCAAGATTTAGGAGTAATCCATATGAAACCATTGGATCTGTTATATTTTTGAACAGAGCTGCAGTAAAAATGGCCAACATAGATGCAGTTTTTGATTTCATGTTTACAAATCCTAAGAAGCAAAATGGGGAGCCACTTGTTAATGACAAGGAAATTTTATATTTTGCTGATGTCTGTGCTGGTCCCGGAGGATTTTCTGAGTATGTACTGTTTAAAAAGGGTTGGGCTGCTAAAGGTAATTACTTAATGCTTAAATCAATTAATTCATTACCTAATTATGTAAATTTATTGTAAAATTCTTGAATAAATATTTTATTTTCAGGATTTGGATTCACATTAAAGGGAGCAAATGATTTCAAACTGTCTGATTTTTATGCGGGTACTCCAGAAACTTTTAATCCATTTTATGGTGTTAAGAATGATGGGAATATATTTAACCCAGCAAATTTGATGTCCCTCAAGGATTTTGTTTTAAATCAAACAGATGATATTGGTGTCCATTTCCTCATGGCAGATGGTGTTAGTAGATGTTGAAAAAGTCAATGAAATGTTGTGTAAAATGCTTTTCCTAGAAACAATGATAATGTTATAAATTGTTTGTTTATAGGGATTTTCTGTAACTGGTCAAGAAAACTTGCAAGAAATATTATCCAAACAATTGTATCTCTGTCAATGCCTTGCTGCTTTGATGCTGGTCAGAACTGGTGGACACTTTGTTGTAAAATTATTTGATGTCTTTACTAAGTTTAGTGTTGGTCTCATATATATAATGTACAGATGTTTTGAAAAAGGCAAGACTTTTTCTATCTAATTTCTTAAATTTAGAATAATAATTTGGTCATATAATAGTTCATAAATTATTACTGAAATAATTGATTATCCTAACTTTTTTTGTATTTATTTATTAAGTGGTTGTAATTCTTTTCAACAAATACAGCTCACTTTTGCATGCTTTTAATTAAACTTTGACTTTTTCAGTTTGCATATTCAAACCAGTAACATCAAGGCCAGCCAACTCTGAAAGATACTTAGTATGTATGTGGAAGAAATTTGGAACAGAGGCAGCAGAAACGCATCTTTATTCAGTTAATTCAATGCTTTGGAATGAACTTGATAGAGGGGAAGATATCACTGAGCTTGTTCCTTTGACAGTAATCATGGAAGATCAACCTTTCTATGAATATATTTACAAGAGCAACTGTGTGTGAGTAGTAGTTTGCAAGTTATTTTGACAAAAAAAGGTATATGCAATTATAACTAATATTTCAATTTTATGATGATTGTTGTGTGTGAATTTCTTTCCAGTCTTGGAGAAAAACAAATAAAAAATTTATTAAAACTGGCAGAATTTAGTAAAAACAAAGATTTGAATGAAGCTTGCCAAGCTGATATGAGGGAACAGTGTCTAGAGTTGTGGCATGTAAGTTGGCTATCCCACTCATTTAAATGTGAAAGTTTAATGTATGTGTTTTCTGAATATTAAATCGCACAAATAAATTGCCGTGTTGATAGATCACGGCTTGAGACATTATGTTACTTATTATACAAGTATTGCAGAAGCAAACCCACATATTGAAGCCTCTCATATCTTTTAATACCCATAAAATTTAAAATCAATTTAGTTAGCATTTTTTATGGGACTTATATTTTGAAATTCTCAATGCATGTGCTTAATGTAAAAATAAAAAAAAATTTTAAACAACAATCTCTTTTTATATAAAACTAGTCATTTACTTTGAAAATTGTTGTAGATGCTGTTAAAGATGCTATTAATCCTGGTGTGTTACTTCTCATGTTGAAACTCCATAATCAAACAAGGTTATTGATATGTGTCCATATATTATAAACATAGACAATGGTTACTCTAATGCAAAAATTATACAATGCTCAACAATTTTAAAGTCTGTGTCTACATTTGATGTTGTAATTAAGCAAAATATATCATCAGACCTTAACTACTAAGGACACATATGTAAATGAATTTCAAAATGGTGTTATTTTTTTCGTTTTTCGTTAAACAGTTACCAGATAAAGTAAGAACTCAACCTGAGCGTCGAGGCCCTGATGATACAATGCTCAGTTTACTGAGTAAACTACGGAATCCACCACCTGATTCCAATAATGCCTTTGCATTTAAAAATGCAGTTCTGAATAAACAACCACAGTACATTGAAACCGTTGGTGATTTGGGCTTATTAAAGAATGCATATGATTGGCATTTGACATTCCTTACAAGTGGTAAAGGCAGTCAAGATTTAAAAATGTTTATTGGTATGTAGAATTATTATTTTCTGCTCATTGTTTATTTATGATTTGGTTAACTTATATTAATTTGTTTTACTGTGCAAGGTTGTGGCGGTAAACGTGTCTATCTGTTGGATGGAACAAATTGGAAAATTGTAGCTGATTTGCAAATAACTCTTCCTGCAAATACATTACTTTACGGAGAGGTACCATACTTAGATATGATTATTTGCTAATTTATTTTTCCAACCATTCTTTGACGAAATAGTTTTTCAATGGTGGGCAATTATTGCATTTTAAGAAATAATAACATTTGTTTTCATCGGTAAATAGTATTTAATTGTTTCTAATAATTTGAAAGGATCTTAAAGGGGGGTGCTCGCATCCCGGGGGGATGGCACATTGCGCACTGGCCATTTTTTTCTTAATTTATTTATTTATTTTATAATTTTATGTACCACACCAAATAAAAGAAAAAATTGCAAATATACAAAAAAAA
>NC_052113.1:6001493-6036134 GCF_012273895.1 Zerene cesonia
ATCGTAACGTTACCGGGCGTTACACTTTTTCATGAGTGACTCCGAGCCGCAACCTAATTTAAGACGTCACGTCAAAAAAATAATTGTATCATGTTGTACTTTAGGTATTATGGGATACGATATTTTTTATCGTAATTTTAAGAGGAGTTGTTATACCGTAATAAATGATAAATAATAACTAGCTGTGACCCGCGGTTGTAACCGCGTAAGTCCGTATCCCGTAGGAATATCGGTATAAAAAGTACCTATGTGTTATTTCAGTTGTCCAGCTATCTATGAAGCAAAATAGTATTATTATTCACCAATAGATGTCAGGAAAAAAAAACACGAATAAAACACGAATATGACATTTTCTAAAAAAAATTCCTAGCTAGATCGATTTATCGCCCCCGAAACCCCCTATATACTAAATTTCATGAAAATCGTTGGAGCCGATTCCGAGATTCCAATTATATATATATATATACAAGAATTGCTCGTTTAAAGGTATAAGATGTATAATGTAATTTTAAAAATAATGTTTTTATCCCATCAACATTACAAAACCTTTTTCAACATACGACTTGCAGTAATCATTTTGTGCATTTGATACGTGCCGAGATGCTAAAATATTTTACTTAAATTTTGCACTATTTTTTTCTTCGTAATTCTTCTAATTATTTATATTGCATGTACTTTTTAGATAGTGAAGGAATTTCGTGGTCAAGGTAGTAAACAAATGCACACAAAAGCTCTACATGTAATTGATGCTCTTATTCTGGGTGGAAAGGATATATCATATTTGCCACTGAGTGATCGGTAAGATATATAAAAGTAAAAAAAAAAATTGATTAATGAAGCCATGATGAATGAAAAAAAAACACGACTATTTTTATTGAAACTCACGAAGTTTTAAATTATTTTTATTCTGTACAGGATAAATAAATGTGCTCTATTTTGCACAGCATTGGAAAAACCATTTGATGGTCACACTTTACCAATACGCTGTAAGCGGTTTTTCAATTTGGAATCATTTTCGTCTGCTGTAGCGAATTTGGAATATCGATCTATGAAGAGAATAAAACAAGCTGTTACAATAGACATACCAAAAAGAAATCATAGAAATGATATGTTTTATGTTGTTGGCTCGGTACTATTTATAAAAGAAATTAGAGGTATGTATATTCTTTAACTTGTTTTCTCATAGTATAATCATTTGATCTTATTATTAAAATAAAAAAGCTAATGATCGAAAATTTATCATCTTTCCGGGCGGCCATTGGCCAAACTTTGTTTAAAAAATTCCAAATTATCTTATGAAGGCAAGTAAAACAATAGTAGAATATAATTTTATTGAAAGCCAGAACTACTATAACAGTTTATAAAAACGTATTTACTCAAACTTCGTCACTAGATTCCGCAGCTTCGTAAAACAAAGCAAACTGCTCACTTCAAACGTTGTTTAGATATACATCCCAAATTAAGGTTTGTTTGTTACACTATTTTGTATTAAGAAAATAGTTCGGTTGAAGGTCTCCCAAAAAAAAAGAAACCACTACCGATACTTAATCTGTTATTGGCTTTTATTGCAGAACCCTGGTCTGGACAAATGTCTAAATCACACGGCAAAAAATATTATTTTCGGATTGGTAAAGACGGAAAACCCAAAAGTGACTTCGTGATTCCCAGCGACGCTGCGTTAGATATGATATCTGCATACAAAAACAGGGTTATGTGGCCTTGGGAAGATGCTGCCAGTGCTATATTCGATAGTCACATAAAAACGGGCTTGTCCAGAATGGATATGGAAGAATATATAGCTCGTAACATTAAAAGATAGTATAATTGAGACAGTAATAATAACTAAATAAACGTTTTTTAATGTCTCTATGTTTAACTTTCTTGACTTTCGTTCGTATTCCTATCAATTTCTACAAATTCTATTTATTGACCCATTTTTAAGACGGAAAACAATTTAATCTTTTCTGTAGTTAGAACGAAAGCATTGTTAGTCCAGTCATTTTAGGGGGTTCACCTAGGAAACGTGGCCTACCTAGCTGTAAATTCGTATATACTTGTATGTTGGCATGACAAAAGTAGTCTCAAAATTCACCAATGATTCTCCGGCCGCAAGTTCAAAAATTTGGGGTCAAAAGTAAAAAAAAACGACTTTTTGCACGTTTTTTGCCAATATCTCGTTTCCAGTGGCTTTTATGCCAATTGTATTTATTATCATTTTTGTAGAAAATTAAATTCTCTACAACTTTTGTTTCAAACATTTTTTTTCATTTTGAATCGTTTTTGAGATAGAGGGCAGCGCGAGCGCAGAATAAATATTATTTGAAATCAAATGGTTGTCCCGATCGAAATCAGCTCATTTATGATTTCTAAATTATTTTTTTAATATATAATTATAAATAATTTGCATTTTTTATTAACAATTACATTATTTTTAAATACTTTCGACATTCGACAGTAGTATGTATTTCATCTATATTCGCTTACTGAAAAATCCAGTACAATTTGAAAGTGCTATCGTACATTGACCACAATACGTTCTATCTACATTCTATTATGTATGATTATATTAAATTATTGCAGCTCTTACTGTCGACCCGTGTGGCGCTCGCATATCGCATTATGTTCAACCCGACGCCGCATTGTATTATACTACACGCTAACGGTTTTGTCAGATAGATCAAGGCGTACTAAGCGCTCGTCAGAGCGTTGTCGCACTGTTTGACGGTATGTTAACGCGTAGTACGTGTTGAGCGTTATGTTGTGGTTCTGAGTAGAGTTCTGTGCTATGCGAATCATGTGAAAATATTGTTTATCTGTGGTAACGTAGTTTATTTTTTTAACCTGTGGTCAAGATCAAAACCATAGAATATAGATTAAAATCGGATTAACTACTGACTAGTTCGACATAGTCTGCGTCCTGTGATATCAGTTGTCAAAACTTACTGAATTCAGTATTCCCGCGTTGTCAATAAAATAAATACACGAAATTTTATGTTCAACTTTTAGAAGACTTTTGAAAACGCTGAAGTATGACTGTTGGTCAAACACCACCAAATTTACCGTGGTATGTATACAATCCATTTATTTTATGTGCTAAGTGTTCTATCTTGTTTAAAATATTATTTTATTTTTAGGGTTGAAAAGTATCGACCATCAAAGTTAGAAGATTTAGTATCCCACGATGATATAATTAAAACAAGTAAGAATCCACCTTTATCTGAATAAACCTTCCATCAATATTTATCCCCCTTTACCAGAATAATAAAATCTAAATTAAGTATAAACATAAAATAAGCAAGATCGGTTACAATTATTCAAAAAAGAAAGGAGTTCTCAATTAAATGTCAAATGTTATTATTTGGTTTTTTTGCCTTGCAACTTTAGACTGGGTGAACCGATTTTGTTGATTCTTTTTATGTTTGAAGACTCATCATCATCAGTCTGTATGTATTCCCACTGCTGGGACATAGGCCTCCTACGAGGGTTCAAATTTTGGTTTTTGGACACGTTAGTTCTCTTACGATTCCCTTCCTCCACGATTTTCATTGACTGTTTCGAGCAGTGGTAATGTTATCCTCATCTGCAGATAAAATGAAAAAAATTTTTGTTTCTGAAAGCTCACCTGGTCTCAAACCCCCAACTTATAGATTTTAACTTTAAGGTCCTCACCACAGAGCCCACACTGTTTTCTTGTTATAATTAATTATTGAATTACAATGATAGCAGTAAATTTATTCAATCATTTAAAATTTCAGTTAATCAGTTTATGCAACAAAATCAGTTGCCACACTTGTTATTCTACGGGCCTCCAGGCACTGGCAAAACATCAACAATTCTTGCATGTGCTAAACAGATGTATACACCGCAACAGTTCAATTCCATGGTAAGGTATCCAAAATGGAGCAATTAATAGCAATTAGCTATAAATGAAAATAATATTCTTCCAAACTCCAATGAAAAGAGTTTTAAACAGACCATAAAAATAATATGTTTAAATTTTTTAAGGTCTTGGAATTAAATGCTTCAGATGATAGAGGAATTGGAATAGTGAGAGGACAAATCTTAAGCTTTGCATCTACAAGAACTATATTTAAGGCAGGACCGAAATTAATTATTTTAGATGAAGCTGATGCTATGACTAATGATGCACAGAATGCATTAAGAAGAAGTAAGTATATAGCTCTTAATAATTTAATTATACATTGGACAAATGGTAATTTTAATCTGAAAATGTTTTGTAGGGCAATCTTAGACTAAAATTTGATTATAGGATACTGCATTTATAAGTATACTAGCTGCGCCCCGTGATTTACATGTGTAATTCTGTATCCCATAGGAATACCGGGTTCCAAATACCGGGTTAAAAATTACCTGTGTGTTATTCCAGTTGTCCAGCAATCAGTTATAGGTCGGTGTAGTTTTTGCATGAAAGAGTAACAAACATACACACATCCTCACAAACTTTCACATTTATAATATTAGTAGGATATGCAGGGAGTCTATACTCCCTTATGGTCCAGGATTATTTTCATGAGAGGGCTTTGTAATTGAACAAATTAATTCCAATTCTAAGATAATAAAATATAGACCTTGTTATAAACCTAATTGGTCAAATGAATCACCAGTAATGCTGTACAAAATCACATAACTGAAATGTGCTTTCTCTACCTGTACTTCTGAAGTCTCACCTGTCAATTGGATTGCTTAGAAGTCATGGCATAGTGTTGAATGCCAATTTACTGACCTTTGGTTATTCATTTGGCCAATTTTGAGTGATTTGACTTATTATAAAATTATATTTAAATTATTTCATTATATATTAAACTATTTTCCAATAGTTATAACATACAAAATTTTAATTAATATACCTGTATAATATAAGCAAGGATGTATTTATTGTATGATTTGTATTGTGTTATCACAATACAGTGTTGCTATAGAAACACAAAGGCACAACATTTCATATAGATAATAAACTATGTTAACTATCTCAATTTGCAAATGTAATTCTTAATTCAAAAGAGGGATTGCATTTTACATTTAAAACTATTTAAATTATTGATGTGAACATGTTTGAAACAATCGAGGATGAAGATGAGGGAAGAACAATTAAGATCACAGTTTTGGGTGAACCCTCAACTGGTAAAGTAAGTATGCACTCAGAAAATAATAATAAATATAGCATAGTTAAAGTTGGAATTTAATATATATAAAAAAGATAAATCATTGGGATTGGTTTTGTAGTGGTATAGTACAGTTATGGTTGTTTACATACATGTGTAAAACATCCATCCATCACATCCCTAAAGCTTCAAATAAACATTTAAGTGAATTTAGTATAGTATATAAGTATTAATTATATAATTTTTATTCACAGACATGTCTCTGTAACAGATATTTGGGAGGGTCTGGGACATCTCCAGCCAGCACTCATGGAGCCGAGGTGACTGCAGGTCAATGCTTAGGCCTGCGACCTGCAGTGCCGTTTCAACTTTGTGATGTTGCTGGAAATTCATTAGCTACTTCAATGCTTACTAATTACTTGTATGCATCGGATGTTAGTTAGGTTTAATAACAGATAATGTAGTTTATGAAGCAAATTTATCTTAGTAGTTTTTTGTGCATTGATTATATCATTTTATCAAGTACCATATTTTTTACAGATTGTATTATTTGTGTATGACTTAACAAACTTACAAAGTTTTGAAAGGTTAGATGTATGGCTTAGTAAAGTACAGGATGTCTATAAACATGAGACTAAGAAGCCTTGTATGGCCATTTTTGGCAATAAGTCTGATTTGGAACACCAGAGGGCAGTGAGATTATCATGTGTACAGACATTTGCTACCAAACACGGTCTGGAGAGCTTTAAAGGTTCTGCTAGGACTGGAGAATTGGTAAATTAATATTTAAGACTATTTGTTGTGTTCTTTGCACTTCTCATGTAGTAGAATGCTCTCCAATTTGAAAAGTATTACTCAACATTTTTGCAGTTTATTAATAAAATAGATACCGTAATATGAAAATAATTTTTATAAAATACATTTTGTTGTTCTACTTGTTTAGATAGTGTTATAAATATTATGTTCTATTATATCTGAAGTTCTGTATATGGTTTATTATTGGTTATGTTTTCGAATATTATTATTGTATTAATTATAATTATATATTTATAAATTACTTTTTTGCATTCTTGTTTGTTTAAATATTTTATTCTACATGTTTTTCCTTTCAGGTTAATATAGCTATTACAAGTCTAATAGCACGTGTATTGGGTTCCAAGATGGTTTCAATTCTAGCTGCTGATGAAAAACCAACAGGCAAACAGATTCAAATTAGTCAGGTTCCTCCAGAAGAAGTAGAAATTGCTTTACCTCTAATAATGAGTAGAAAGTCCTTGAGAAAAGTACAAAGAAAAGAATCCTCATCTGTTTGTGAATTACAATAAAAAATGTGTAATAGTTACTTTTTTTTTATTTTTAAATCCAACAAAGCAACTAATTATTTTATCCTGCATATACATATTTTATATTTTAAACGGGCCTTAACACTTTGCTGTCATCGTATGGCGAAAGACGCAGGCTCTAATCGACTGTCGTTTTTTTTTTTAACTAAAACTTATGTTTATGATCATATAATAATGCCTATTCATGAATGAGTGCTCCTATTTAATTAATTTATTTAGAAAATAATTCAAAATCGTGTAATAAGATTTTTTGTCCACAGTTATCGAAAAATATACGGAAAATGTGAGATTTTGTATAATTTGTAATTACTTGGGAAAAATCATACCAGCACTGCAATCGAGATGTACTCGTTTCCGATTTGCACCTCTTCAGCAAAATCAAATAGTTCCCCGATTACAAGAAATTATCCAAAAAGAAAAGTGAGTTTTTCGTAATATAATATCACGAGTTCATGAATTCTAATGAATAAATGAAATAAACCAGACGGTTTATTAACGTTTCTATTAATCCATTTCATTTACTAAAAAGTACATTGTTATGTTTATAATAGTTATGTTAATGATGTTAATAATAATGTGTATTTATAAGCCTTATAAGATAAACAAAAAAGATTGTAATCCATAACTGTCATTTCAGTGTAAAAATAACTGACGATGGAATCAAAGCGTTATTGACTCTATCCGGAGGGGACATGCGTAAAGTGTTGAACACACTGCAGAGCACGTGGCTGGCGTATCGTGACGTCACTGAGGACAACGTGTACACCTGCGTGGGCCATCCGTTGCGTTCCGATATTAACAACATACTTAATTGGTTGCTTAATGAAAATGATTTCGCTACTTCGTTTAAACGTATCCTTTGATAATTTTGTCTATAAGTTGTTATAAAAAGTTAATATTGAGTTATTTTGCCAGTGGCTAAAAATTAAATTATTAGAAAAGTATTGAATCCTTAAATTTTTTATCAGATATCCAAGATTTGAAAATAGCTAAAGGTCTGGCGCTGGGCGATATATTGACAGAGATCCACACAATTATACAAAGATGTAAGTATTATAAAAAAAAAGTGTATTAAAATTTGAGATTGTGTAAGAATATATTAAAATGATCACAATTTTATTTTCTTTTCAGTGAAATTACCCCCAGAAGTATTGATATCTTTGCTTATAAAGATGGCGGATTCGGAAGCTCGTCTTGCCAGCGGTTGTAGCGAGCGAATAGAATTGGCCTCTCTAATTGCTGCTTTTCAAGAAGCTAGAGAGAAAGTTAACATTGGTGAACTTAGTGCGTAATCGCCTGTATAAAAACTGCATCTGTGGTGATAATAAACTAATTATACATTATTTTTTTGTTATTTTTTTTCTTAATGGATAAATTATTCAGTTAACATATCACGCATCATTTAGACCAACGCTTATGGAATATAATCATTTGTAAACATTAATGTACTAAAAACCATTACATAGGGAATTTTAGATAACTCAATGATAAAAATGTCTAAAAATTATGTATTATTGAGATAATTGGGGTTGCTTCTTGATAAAAGTAAAACAATATTATATTTTAGGGTATTATATTTATTTCGAGAACACCTCCATCCTTAACATAGTCTCTGTATTCACTATAAACATCATCCCAAAATTTCATGCTTTTTGCTCTTTTTGAGGAGTGGCATTGTAATACTTCAATTGTGTCATTTAATCGAAGATAATTTCCATTTTGACCATATTCCGACCAAATAATACCATAATTCGGAGGGGTCGGGTTCCTATTAAATAAGTTAAAGGTATGCATTGTAATAAAGCTATAATTAAGCACCTAACAAAAGTATAAGACTAGCGTCTAAGGGCTTTTATTTTTATTATATACTAGACGTTTGTCTCGTGTGGATATTCAGATTCCTGTATTATCCTAGGGCAGCATTTAATTGGGATAAAAAGTGTCCTATCACCCAAGTCAGCCCATACCCTGTCTGTATCCAACAATTCATCAAAATCCGGTTCAGTACTTTCAGCGTGATTGACGGAGAAACATCCAAACAAACGAACTTTCACATTTATAATATTAGATAGTATAGTGTGATAGTGTGATTAACTATTTACATATAGGTCACATACCTACATAGTTAATCTGAGATTTCTTTGTAGTTATTAGGAAAATTTGTGAGTGTAGAAATTGATATTAAATAATTACATGAATAATTGCAAACTAATTTTAAATGATTTTTATGATCTCACCCATATTTGATAAAGTTACTGAATAAATCTTGCATTGTTCGCCACATTCGTTCCGTTCTCTTGTCTATAATACCGTTGTCAAAATAAGGCTTAGTACATTTAGTTAAAAAGAGGTAACCCAACTCATCTGCGTGTGCTACTCCTGAGACATTTATGCCATAATTGCATTTTGCCCAATTCAATTGACCATCGAAAGCAAATTCATAAAGAAATAATTCCTTGCTATCATTTCGAGCCTTATGCTTTTTTACCCAATATTCAGTAGAATAAATATACTGTACATCTGTAATATATTCGATTAAACATTGTAGATGAGATATGGAAGAATCATTGCCGGACCGTTTTGCTTTACCAAAATAAAATTCTGATATAGAGTCTGCTAATTTCTTTGCTTTTCGAGAGCCACGTGGATATTCTATATTTGGCGGTATTAGAGTTTCTGGTTTCTTTATGAGATTGTCAAGTTCTTCATAATTCTCTTCTATATGTGGTAACATATAAAGTCCCTCGTTTGTGTTAAAACCTGTAAGAATTCTAACGTTTTGTGGTAATCCATCGTCTAGTGCTTTCGTCGGATCGACGGTTATTACTGCATCTGTAGAGTTTATTTCAACACATGGCGCAAGCGTTGAGTACGTTCTTAAAATGTTATGGTCGGCATCTTTCATACGTGTGTAAGCATCAACTATGTCAAAGGTATCGGTTTCTTTTAGTTTGTGTACCAAATCTCTTGAATTATTTGCTTTTATATTTAACTCCTGTACCAATAGTGACGCAATATGCTTAGGATACTTGGAAAATAACCTGCGCCCTAGTGTAGTTCCACTTAAAAGTATTGCTTGGTGAAAAAGACCTGTTGACTTTTTTGAAAACATCAATAAGTGTACTAAGGCAGCTCCAGAGCTGTTACCAATTAATGTTACCTGTTTATTGTTTCCACCAAAATACATAATGTTTCGTTTTACCCATTGTAACGAAAGTATGATATCTTTCACTGCATTATTTCCTGCAGCTTCTTTATTGTCAAGTGATAAAAATCCAAAGGCATGTAATCTAGAACCAAAATTGCGATAATTGCATAAATCAGTTTGTTGCGGCTATAATTAATTGACTAAGGATAAATTCAAGGATATTCCACTCCTATTTTAATTAGTCATGGTATATTTAAATTAGTGCGATATACTCGGTTCTTCTTAGCCGATAAGTATTTCCCGCGTAAATCTGTATCCCCTGGGTATTTTTCATAAAAAGTGTTGTAGGAGCGTTCAAGCTAAATTGCTACAGCAACTCCAGATATTTGCGAGGACAAATAGATAAACATACAAAGTGTGTGTTTAACTCGATTCATTTGCGAAATCACAGCTGTTTAGAATGATATACAGAAATTTCAATATTATTTATATCTTCAGATTAATTAGGTATGCAATTTTTTCTGGATAAATCAGGTTTTTTTTTAACGGTCAATCCCTGAACGCCTTTCTTAATTAAGATCCAATGTAAATAAGGTAGGGCTGCATTTTCTTTTGAATAATATAAATAGGCATATTATTTAACTTACCTGAAATTCATCGATACGTAAACAATGTCCTTTTGTAGTAAAAACTGCGGCCCATAAATGAAGTCGATATTTCCTGATAGTATGGAATATGCACCCCCGTGAATATTTACTAGTGTCGGCATTAATTTATTTTTTCTATTTGCTGGTACGTATATATTTATGAATAAACAGTCCTCATTCATTAGTGATGCATGGTATACCGTATTCTTTTGTGGACAAACTGGTCCTTCATGAGTGGCATCGAAGATATGTGTCCAAGGTTTTTTCGGGATTGGTGGCTATAGAAAATGACTAAGAGTTAAGATTTTTATAGATATAGTTAAAGCTTTTTTTTAATAAAGAACCTTATCCGACTGAGTTTTTTTAACATTTTAATGTAATCATACTATTTTAAATCAAAACTTCTTTTACCAAATTGCTTGTCTTGTCGGAAAAAATATCGAAATATCCGCCACATTACACTATTTTTTTAATATAATAGTTATATATTCAAAGCAATCACAATTGGATATACTTATTTACTCGTAGCTATTAAATTGAATCACCAATATATTATTTTTACTACAACTGACAAGAAAAAATACTTAAAAACAGGAACGTTGAACAACTTTAATAAACATGTATTTTCCACTGAAACAAATATAAGAAACTTACTGCAAATCTTTTTTCTCCTGTCGGGCTTTCAGCGTAGGGTATGCCTTGAAACGAATAGAAGTGCAATCCATTGTATTCTCTAACAGTACCTTTAACAAGACCACTACTGGTTTGCACGATGCACGAATTATTAAAAAAAAATGTTGTGACCGTATTGAGTATTGCTAACAAAACTGAAATACGTGGAAGCATTATTTATTTGCGCCTGTTTTATTCATGTCATTAAGTCTTATACATCAAAATTTTCAAGAGGAAAACTTTACGATTTTTCTCATGAAATAACTTCCTTTATTTAAAAAGACTCACTTCACTAGTTTAAGTTAGCTGATTGACGTATTGCTGGTAACATAGAAGAATATTAATATAATAGTAAACCACACATGTTATCAACTAATTGTGTAATAATGGACATTTACATATTTTGTTGATAATTTCAATCGTACTGTAGGTACATAGGTATTAATTTCTGTTATTTTATTATTATTATTATTGATTAAGACGTTCCTAGTACTAAATATTATATTTTATTAAGTTAATATTATTATTTTATTTATTATCTACCTGCTGTCTACGAATGCTTGAAATCGGTCCATATTTCGACTTATGCTTGATGACTAATGCTTCGATTTTATATTATAAGTATAAGTAAATAGAATATAGATTAACTTTGTATGATTTTAACTGTTCCTTTCTGAATTTGATTTTATAATATATTGATGTTTGTATACGTAACTATTATTTACGTTTTTGTGTATTTATTTTTATTGCCAATCACACTAATATATCTAAATGTGAAAGTTTGTCTGTCAATCACGCTTAAACTACTGAACGGATTTTGGAAAAATTTGGTATACAGACAGAGTATGAGTTGACTTGGGTGATAGGATACTTTTTAACCCGATTAAATGTTCTCTTGGGATAAACAGGAATCTTGGTATCCGGGCGGAGCCGGGACGAGCGTCTAGTTTTGTAATATAGAAATTTATTTTATTTTTTTGTTTTATATCAATTAAATGCATGTAAATGTACAAAAGAATAAAAAGTTCCATCATGAGGCAGGATTCGATCCCGCGTCTTTGGTTGACCGTTCGGCCATTCATGATCCCATTGCGAGAGCATTGGCTTTTCTGTCACGTCTTGCTGAGCTCATAAATAACCTTTCGACGTGGTTATAAATACGTACCTATCTCTTCTACTTTTTATTTATAAATAATTTGATTTCGTACTTTTAGATAGATGTAACTGTAAGCGTAATTTCAGTGGCGGATTTACAAATTTTCAGGGTATAGGTTGAATAGTTTTTGCTGCCCTTGCCTCTACAATTGTCATGTCATACGTACATTATTTTTACAATGCAACAATTTCGTTGAAATTGCGCGCAAAATAATTTTTCGATATAATTTTGAGCTAATCAAAGCTCAATTATACATATATCGGCGGGGTTATGTATGCTATTTACACAATAATGAACATTTGATAAACGTGAATAAATAATCCTTATTGCGCTTACAAACAGTTAAAAATAATCGAGTCGCTGTTACTGTTCAAGTTTTTTTTTTAATTTCAATCGAATTTTCTGAAGCTACTATATGCATATTGTAAAGCACATAAGAGTCGATTCATAAAATTGAAATCGTTAAAATTCTTCACTAAATTATTCATATTCACTAGCTTTCCACTCGCGGCTTCGCCTGCGGTTATATCGAGCGACATGGTAAGAATTAGCCTATAGGTTTTCCCAAGGTCTGGACTATTTGTCAAAATTGGTTAAGTGGTTTAAGTGTGAAAGAATCTTACATGATTTTATGTTTGACAATAAGGAACTTCCATACAAACTTTCATCCCCTATTTCCCCTATTCACTTCACTTTTTTCGCAATAAAAAGTATCCTATGTCCTTTCCCAAGTTTTCCCAAGTTCTATCATCATTCCAAATTTCAGTGGATTCAAATCGGTTCAGTGGATTAGACGTAACAGACAGACAGACGACAGACAGAGTTACTTTCGCATTTATAATATTAGGGGGCGTCTATAAGTTACGTGAGACAATTTTCAGGATTTTTATGACGAATACTAATATATCAAGTTTTGCCATATGTTTATTCTAGAATTTTGTTTTACTTTAACTAAACTTTATTTTCACGGTTTTATGTTAAAAAAAAACCTAATAATTATTAAAACCTCCCCCAAGTGAGATATAATAGAGAAACATTTTACTTGACCCCCTCCCCTCCTTAAACACCTCACGTAATTTATGTACGCCCCTTAGTAGAGATATTCGTATTAATGAAAATCGAATAATTGCATGCAAACCATCCAGTTCGTAGCCTCCAACCAGTAGTAAGACTGGCATGTATGGGTTGTTAGTGGGAAGGGGGGCATATTTGTCATAATTTCGCTCTTTTCACTCATAAAAAGTGTGGCCAAAAGGCGCAGACGCGAGAGGACGGATTACTGGTTAAGCGGCGGTGAACTAGCTGTTTATCTCTAGAATATGGAAGTTTGCTACTAATAATAATATCTAGCTAATCTTATTAATCTCTTGTGAAAAAAAAATGTGTATTCGGTCTCCAAATTTGCCGCCCCATAAATCTGCCGCCCTAGACTCGAGCCTACTCAGCCTGCTGTTAAATCCGCCACATCGTAAGTTTACTTTTAAAAGACAAATGACTTGGTTTTATGAGAAATTTGTGTCACTGTAGGTCTCAAAGGATGATTTTGTGATGCTTTGTTTCTAATTATCTTGCTTGGTCTCTAAATATCAAAGGTAGGTAGGTATGCAGGTTACCCGTATGTCAGGATTCAAGAAAATGACTGCAATATATGTGGTAGTATTTATTCACTTATCACTTTCGATAATACTGTACTTAATGAAGAGTAAATTAATTCTATAGCTCCGGTTTTACCGGTTGAGCCAAGTTCAGATAACAACGTGATGTTACAGTGGTCCCTTAAGCGAAGACGCAGTTTTTCATACAATTTATAAGAATAGGAATACGGAATAATAAGCACGTTTTATACTCGTACTATGCATTTGAATCAGCACTTAATAGTATGTTTAAGAGTAATTTTAAATAAATATTAAAAATAACTTACATTGAGTTCTATATATACATATTTATTATGCTACTTCAAGATGTCTATAATACCAATAAATATTTTGCTAATAAATTCTGAAACTTGATTTAGTAAAAGATTTGTAGTATGAATCAATAAATCAGGCCAGTTTTAAGCTAAATAAATTGAAATGACATTAGTTTAAACTTATTCTAAACGTTTTTATCCATTTTTTACGAATTGGCGTATGTAACTTTACAAATATTCTTCTAAAGTGGAACAAATCAAACTTATTCAATTTCCAATTATTTATATCATATTTACTATAAATTAGATTCGTCAAAATTAATCAGATTATTAGCACAAGTCAAAATGAAGTCTGAATTAAGGTAAATAAAAGCCTTACTCAGCGTTGAGAAGCAGAATGCTTTCTAAAATTCTTGTATTTTGCAAGTAGTAAATAAATTTTAGAATATGTACCCTAAATTTGATAAATATCTACCCTATAGAGATCCTAACTGACATTTTAACTTATATCTAATCGGTAGGTGTAATATTTAGTATATTTTGGAAATGTCTTTCATACCGATAACATTTTATAAATTCTCATTACATTCTTAATTCTTATCCAAAGATACTAGAGACGAAATTATTAATAGAGTTGGTGAAAGTGGAAAAGAGTCCAGGAGAGGGCGCGGGTGCGGGGGGCGGGCGGGGAGGCCCAGCCGGCCGGTAGTATGGTCCACCGTCTATACGCTGCAAATATATACAATATAACATATAGAAATATTGGTAAAAAGGTTAAAAATTACAAACGATTTTAAAAGGTTATAAGTCAAGTGATGAAATTTATAAGTGGATGAATATGGTTAAAGCTTGGTTTTTAGATAGTTCATAGCCTTGATTTGCCGAGAGCTAAAATAATGTACACACACATTTATTTTTGATTTGATTGATTTCTCCTGTAACAAACTATGCTTATATAGTTTGTTACCGTTAAAAAAATGACAAGTATCTATGTGATTTTTTGTGAGCATTTACTACATGAAGAATCAGCCAAAATCATAAAAATATGAACAAAGTCTTTGAGTTGTCGAAAAAATGAAATTGACTCAAAGTTCTATGCAATAATATTTGATAATGGCCATGAAAAACGTTTGTGATACCAAGCGTAAAGCCTCTATCAGATAGGAATGCAATAATGGAGAAGCAATATTATACTGCTATTTAGAAAATACGTAAAATTGTATCAGCTGGCATTTACATGCAATGCGTTCATTTCTATTATGGTAATTTTTAATCATAATATGGTTATGTGGATGGTGCTTATAATTATGAATTTATTGACATGATTCAAATAAACATAACTAAAAGATTTTAATCAATGTCATACATCTGTATTGAGGTTGTAGTTATTTAATCTTGAGGAAAAGAGATGGGCTCTTGTTTCTTGGAAGGTGTCGCTTTCATTGGTCTTCTACTCAGCTTCGGTTTGGCCATCGCCCCAGATGGCGGGAAACCCTAAATAAAGTGCAACATAAACCTAATCCACACCGAAATATTATATACAATATTTTACACCTGCATAGCATTTATTTATTTCCATTGGTTTGCAATTAATTGTTTTGGTAATTTAAAGGACTTACCTAAAATTATTTTGCATATATTTTTAAATGCTACATAAATTAGTAATAAAGACAGTTCAAGTACCTTCTGAGAAATTTAAGTGCTCCAAAAAATTGGCAAATAGTGTATAATATTAACAATTAGAAGAGCTTGTTAGTACTAGGTATGTATATTAAATTCAACTATTTACACAGCGTATGTACATTGAAATAATTTAACACTCAATACGTACTTTGGCAGAATGTAATGTGACGTTTAACAGAGTCGGGTGACTATCAATTACAAAGAATTCAACTTCTTGCGGCAGATAGCCTTCCGCGGACACCTGTAAAAAAAATGATATTGTTAATGAATGATTGCTAAATATTAAATTTAAAGATCATTTGTAATGAAATCTCAAAAATCCCATACGTTCGTATAACCAATATTATGTTACCTATCTCTAATAAAACAATACATCATATCATTCAAATTTTGTTCCTCCCATAATATTCTGGAGACGCACCCTCCCACAGGAGAAATTTATACGTTAAAAAACACGTTAAAACTAGAAATTTTTAAAGAAGAGAAAAAGTTTGATCGCGTGTCCGGGATTCCGCGGGATCGAGGACCCCCGTCTTTTTGCCAAACCGTAGCAACGCCTAGCCTCTCGGCCACCCGTGATCCCGCCTCTGCAAACGAATTTCTTCTACTCTTTCAGTATCATTTGCCTAAGGGACACCCCATTATCAAGCATTTCAATGCTATATAACGGGCCTCCGTTTCCTTTTCCTCACCATTCCCAGTCCATTCCTTCTTCCCTATCATCAATCCTATCCTTATTCCTTTCCCTTTAAAAGCGGGCAGCGCATTCGCGTATTGCAGGTGTATTTACCTCGAGCCGGTAACGTCCAGGTAACAGAATGCGCCAGAACTCTCCGTACTTGGTGGTGTGGTACGTGACCTCGCGGTCCTTCACGCGGACGGCGGCGCGCTCCACCGGACTGCCGCTGTCATCCATTACGAAGCCGTGCGCGCCGCGGTGCGCCTCCGCCAGATATTTAATGAGGGACTGCGGTTTAAAAAGAAAAAAAATATGAAAATTGACATTTATGTACCACAATGCATACAAATGTAAAAATTTATAACATAAAATTTAAAAATTTATATCTGATGATTGATGAACATTTTATAGCTTTGTAAGCACGTGTACAGTGATACAAAAATAATATTTCCATGGATCTTTCTGTACCTGCTTATTATCTTGCCAGTACTTGGCGAGCTCGTGTGCGGGAGGATACTTGCAACAAGATATTTCTAGCGTAATTTCCATACAGCCGTGCCATAGGTAGTTATAATCTTGCATGCCCCCTGAAATATGAATAAATAAAAAGTTGTAAAATACACAACAAAATCATTATTGGCATCGTGTTCCTCTAATCCCGTCAGCCGTTAGGCAGACCGCAAAAAAGTGCCACAGATTACTAAATATTTTAATTTGTATAGGTTAGGTATTGTTTAAGTTTCTAAAGTAATTGTACTCTGAATAAAAAAGAAAAAGAAATAAAACACACCAGTGAGTGGATACCAAGCCGCTCCGTTAGTGATGCCCTTCTCGAACCTCGGGGAGCCGCTCTTGCAAGACACCCCGCGGGACATCTTGGCGTGATTGTTTGAGTAGACCAGCGCTAGATGGCGGAACACGTCGTCGTCTGGCGCGATGGAAGGCGAGTGCGCGTAGCTTTGAAACACTGCATTTAGGGGATATGCAGGAGAAATTTGTACGTTAATAATACTCTTTTTTATAATGTTTTCGATGTTGGAACTAAATTCGAAAATAAACCTAAATCGCTCCTGACTTAATATCCGATATTGCATTATTTATTTAAGTATCCAAATATATTATAAAGAAGGAATATTTTTTTAAACGTAACCTTTAAAAATCATTATCGTATATTAGATATACATATAAACATTATACGTAATTTGTAAGCATAAATTTAGTATTTCGAAATATTACAATTATGCATCTTTTATATTCTATTTTGCTAGGAAAGGAAGGTATATAATTTAGCGATATGGCAACAACTAATAAAGAAAGCAAAGGAAAATTTAAATCACAATGATTAATACAAGCTCCACTATAAATAATAATGATTATTATATTATCTGGAAATTGGATATACGGTCCAGATGGCTGCGTGTCGCGATACGTTGAAAATTATCATCTTATATACAAAATTCCTGTGTCACAATTTTAGTTACCGAAATGGCTGGACCGATTCTTATGATATTTTTGTTGTTTGCATATTGGGTACGTCTGGCAATCGGCCAATATATCTTTTTCATACCCCTAAATGATAAGAGTAAGGCAGAACAGCGTTTGCCGGGTCAGGTAGTATATATATACATATATTTGCAGGAATGAATAGTAATCACAGTTTACTCATATTATTTTTGTTGTCAAAGGAACTATCAATAATTTGTGATTTCGGTTCTATATAATCACACAATTTGTACCGATAATATAATGATACTTATTATTAATTAAGATTTAGGATTTTATGAAAAAGCAAAATTCGTGGTACCATTCAGTGAAAAGGTGAACCTAATGTATAGCTAAACTTACCAAAAATAAACTCACATATTATTTCCCTGTTTAAAATTACACTTGAAAATAAAATCCATGAGAGTAATGCAAATCAGACATAAAAATCAAAAACATTGAAAGCATTTTATCGATATACTTATTATTCCTTCTAATTTTACCTGAACACAGTATGGAAGACCTGCATATTCCTAAGAGGCAGCATGGAAAACAAGGAGCTTCAGATCCATAACAATAAAAGTATAACACTACTTGTTCCTATTTTAATCTATCATCTAATACCTAGGTACTATGACTTGACAAAGAATTAAATTTTTTACAGACTAAGAGGTGTAAATTAATTTTAGTTAAAGCTTTTGGTTTTGCCATACCTATATGAGAGGACAATCATCTGCAGTGATTTCGTTACCTAGAGCTTAATTATCCGTTTTTAAAGTATTTACAATTTGAAAATCCGCTAGAATATGTCACAACATTTTAAATAGCTCGTTGAAAACTAATATTCAATAATTGCAAAATCTATATGTCAGCATAAATATACAATAAAGGGCAAAAGAAGATTGATAAACTTATTATATACTTACTAGAACTTGGTGTATTATCAAATGGATAGGACGCTACGAGTGCACCTCCGTGCAGAGATCCAGAAAGTACAAACTGGATCTTGCTAATCCATTCCTTCACGGCCTCCGTCTCCGGTTGGGGTTGTTTTGTGTTCGCTTTGAAGAAGTCCGGGAAATTGCGGTTCAAGTCATATCGGCGAGCGTTATGTCTGAAATTGTTAAATGAATTATTATAATTATTTATTTTTTAGCGGTCCATCCCGGCTTCCCCCGTGGTCCATATATAACCTACAGCCTTCCTCAATAAATGGGCTATCTAACACTGAAATCATTTTTCAAATCGGACCAGTAGTTCCTGAGACTAGTGCGTTCAAAAAAACAAACAAACAAACTCTTCAGCTATATAATATTAGTATAGATTTTAGACACATCAACAGAAAGGCACATATATAGATAATAAAAAATACAACTAGATTTTACAATCATAAGTTCTTACCAATTACAGGCATATTCAAATTGTACAATATTGTATAATTTCATTTTATATAAACCTATTGTAAAAGAAGAAAGATCTGTACAAAAAAAAAACTTTTATATATTTGTAAGCGTATGGTAAAATATTTTTTATATAAACTAGAGCAAGCATTAACAATTTTTATTATGTAAATTATTAAAAGGAACAGAAGGCTTTTGACTGTGTTTATAGCGTAGAGTGATTAGGGTTACCGTGATGAATATGAATAAAGTGTAGGTTTAGTTACTTAACCAAGTCGCATTCTTTGAAAGTAATCATAGAAGTAATGTAAACGTTTCATATATATCATTATACATTTTTCGTTTTTCCTAGTAGTTATAATCTAGATTTATTCAAAAGGAATGTGAATAGGCACTTATTGGGTAAGCGTGCTCCATCCTAGACCTCGCTTGTCGCTTTCCATCAGGCGAAGCGATGGTCAAATGCTTGCCTAATCTTAAATAAAAAAAAAAAAAAAAAAAAAAGATATGCAATATTCCAATGTGACTATATTTAAAAGTCACGCTCTACATGTGGTATTTAAATAAAATTGTTGAATAACGTAAAATGAGTTGTTCAATGACGAAAAATTGTTGTGACAATCTGTATTTCATTGTCGCCTTAACAAAGGAACATAGATGTTATAAAATAATTGTGAATTTTTACCTGCCGTGAATGGTGTCGCATTGTCCTTCAGAAGATATGGAGTAACCATCCGGGTTCATGGATGGCATTAGGTGGATTCGTGTGTTGTCTAGTAACCATTTGATATACGAATCATTTTCATATGATGTAACCAAGTACTGAAAAATGTATGTAATGTTTGCTTATACAATTCTCATTATTAATACGTCTAATTTTAATTTAAATTTAAACCTGATACCCAAATGTGAAATTTTTAAAGAATAGAAAAAATATTCAATAAAAATAAACATAGATAGATATAAATAGATACCCTAGTATTTTCGCAATAGGGGTTTAATGTAAAAAAACGTTTGTTATTTTGTTTTGGACAGCAAATATATGCATTTAGTTAGTATAGTGTTTATCTACCCAAGCTTATTTCGGTTCTATGCATGACTATGCAAAATGGAAGCATAATTTATGTAAATATTGTTGTACTATTCAGTGAATAAATTTTCCTGGAACTCCGATTTAACTCTTCACACTTCCTTATATATATGGAAACGAAAGTCTAATTTAAGTGATACAGACGTAGTAGACTCTACTCGATTCGCTCTAGAAACATACAAGGAAATATGCGACAAATAAATGTCGTAATTTAAGACGTAACTCATAGTAATTAGTTGACTAATTTATACGGGAGTACATATACAATGGACCGAGATATAAATCGAAACAATTAACTGCCGCAATGTTTATATAATTACCTGAATAAGATGCAGAAGCAATTCTCTCCCTACAGCCTCGTTGCCATGAATATTCGCTACGTATTTGACGTCTGGTTTGCCGATCATGTGTTCATATGGTGATGCTGATACCACCATCACCCACAGATCGCGACCTATACAAATATATAAATGTATATTTTGGTATATATTCACAAGTATGTGATGTGTGATTTCGTATTTATGTGACGGATTAAGATAAACTCCAAAATGACACCGATTTTTAAATTCATTAACCACAATTATTTTTTTGTACTGAATAACAGGAAGAGCCGGAGCGCGAAGAGTTTTCTATAACTGTGAAATGACATTGAAAATATAACGTTATTCAAGAATATTTAACAAATACCATATACTTATAAATTTTACCTTGTACAGACTTTCCAATAGAGTAGAGCGCAGTCAGGGCGGGGTAGCTAGCGGATACTGCGCGCAGGTATCTCGTCATCTGATCATGGTCATGATACCGAAATTCCAATTCCGGTCCACCTTCCCGTGATTCTAACTCACTTCGGTTTGTCGCATCCTCTCCTGATAAAAATACATATGATTAAGTTTCTAATGTTAACGATGATTTTATAAATTTCGCTGACATGAAATTTGTACTAGCTACTACTTTCTACTTAATTACTTTTATTTTAATTTGATAAATCCTAAAAAGTTTATTAATACCATTCATAGATGTGAATCACGAATTATTTGTCTATATGCATTAACAATTAATATTTATGATACTGGTCACGTTACTTTACGCAGCTACCAGCTTTCGTATGGATTACCGTTATTCTTGGCCTACTTTTAAAAGCTACACAATTGTATCATTTTTGTTTATTTTTATCGTTTTCATTGATATTTTTATGAAATATTGTAAGATATATGTTTACGTCTTTTACTATGGAAAGATTTAAGAAATAAATTTAATCGATATTGAATAGAATAACCCTCTAGTATTTAGTACAAACTTTTGACTTTTGTAGATAACTACCTACATAGTAGTACTAATGGAATATGTTAAATGTCTATATAATGGCAAAACCAGTAAAATAACATTGCATTCAACTTTATTAGCTTTTAAACTTAGGTTTATGGCAGCTTCAACGCAATTAAAAAGTAAAATCACAAAACATATAGTAAGGGCAACATTTGTATATTTAAGGGATGTTTCTTTACCTAGATAAAGCTAGAGCGATCTACAAGTATCGTAATTTGTCTATCTTACCAGACAAATAGCCTGCATCCGGAGATTGTTGTGCCCATGTTGCTCCAACTATCGTTAACAGAAGAACCACTCGAACAGCATCCCTTTTCCATCCCATCTGAAAGTTTATTTCGTTCATTAACTATACAATATACGATAGTAAAAATGTGTGCGTACTAAGTGTGTGTACTTTGCTGATTTAGGTATTTCAATTTTCAATGTATGATTTTTGGATCATGGACCTTAATATCTATATTATAAAGCTGAAGAGTTTGTTTGTTTGTTTCAACGCACTAATCTCAGTAACTACTGGTCCGATTTGAAAAATTCTTGCAGTGTTAGATGGCCCATTTATAGAGGAGCCTATAGGCTATATATGTACCTCGGGCGAAGCCGGGGTAGATCGCTAGTATTTTATATGCTGGAGATTACTGTTGCATGTAAATATTCATCAAGACAATAAATGAAAATTGTAACTATTATTGTATAATGAATTTATAATAATACATTCAAAGGGCACTTCTGCAATCGGCTAGGTGGTGGGTTTAGTGAAATTGGCTTGCAATTAGGTAAAAAGTTCAGCATGTCAAACCCATTTAAAACCGAGACATATGTTAACCCTCTTGTTGCAAACTAGAATAACATCCCTTGGGTACACTATTGTCTTTTTGTACATAAGCGAGAGAGAGACAAAAAAGCGATACTCATAAATATTACCTTCTCTCTTTTTATATGTTCTATAAAATCCGTGTGTAATATTTTTATACATTATTTCGTGATTTAAAAGCACCAAAATTAATACTGCAACATCAACACGAGCTTATGGTAAATAAAAAGAAAATTTGGTAGATTTTACTTCACTAAACGAGTTTTTAACGTTATTAACAGTCTATGGGAAAGATTCGACCGGACTAAGCGAAGGTCACTAGGTTAGTGGACTAATATAGAAGAAGGAGCATCACCCAAATTGAAATAACCTACTACTGAACAGGTACGATGTTAGTATGCATAATGCATACTGTATGCGCATTAGAATATTTTATTATGTTTACCAACCGTGACCAGTGGAAATCAAAAAAAAATGCAAATAAAGTTTGGTGTAGGTACAACGTCAATGTACCTATTATGTGGTTAATTTTAAGCAGAAAATTTCTTTATAAGCCCAGTACAATATATACACAATACAATGTCTAATTATAATATGGTGAATATGGATATAACTGGAAAAAACGGGTATTGTAATATTATTTTCGTTTTAAATAAATACCTTCTTCATTTACTGTTCATGAAAGAGAAAAGTTAAAAAAAATCAAAATGTAGCTACAAAAATTTGTAGCGGGACCGAGGCTAAGGTTTAATAGGTAATACATTTATTTTATAATAAAAGTTGTTTATGCCGTTGATTTCCACGGTTCATTTAAATAAAAAAATCGATCAATAGCGAGTCGGACTCGCGACATGGAGGATTCTGTCCAAATAAACTAAAGAGTAATTGCAAAAAAATTGTTACGGACAACGAAGTATGATGAAATGAAAGTGATAATAACGGTATAACATTATAATATTTTATGATAATTGTTTATGTATCAATGTCTTCAGGAGAATTAAATTTAGGACAAGTTAAGTTAGAATAGGAAATGAAACATATATAATATGCTCCTTATATTTCTAGAACAACAGTAAAACACTACGCTACATAATATTACTACCTACATATTTATTGAGACTCTTGATTTTCACATCGTGACTATCAACAAACAATGCAGCATACTTTTTGTTCAGTGAAAGTTTTTAACAAATGTGATTTGAATTGCTAAACGATACCGCCACACGTGAGATATACCAAACGATTTATTATTTTAAATATAACTAATACTTTGAATTAAAAAGGCATTATAACATGGTTAAATGATTAATAGTCTATGAAATGATATGCCTACTCTTTTTATAAATGAAATATTTATTGTCATATTAATTGTTGCCTTTATCTAGTTCGTGTTTTGAAGAACAAATTTAATAAACAGGTCCATAATATGTAACAAAGAATCTTATGGGATTGCCAGGGTACAAGTGTTATATCCATTTTCATTTTAATGGACCAATCATCTAGGCATATTATCAACGATTTTGCCATTAAAGTACTCGAGACCTTCAAAAACATGTAGAATGTGGAACAGCAATTGTTTATACAAACTTTTAATTACAACATACAAAAATACATTAAATATTGAAATATTTTGTTAAATTATATTAATAAAGTCAGCTAGACCATCAATACACTATTTATTTTTATGAAACATAATTAAAGAACTCATAATAATATAGAAGCACACCATTTATTTATACATCATATATCAGTAGATAAATTAGTTCAGGCTAAAAAAGTATAAACATTGCTCTAAAATTAAATTGATATATTGATCACTATCGGCTATATTTTATTACACTATGGTATGTTTTATTTACAATTATTTTATTTATTATTTTTAAAAGATATATCTAAACTTTTTATGTAATGACAAAATATTTTTTTACCTTTGGTCCCCGGACAAATGTTTCAATTTAGAACACACTAAAAGTTTTTTGTCCTCATTTGTTAAAGACACGTATTTTACGAACGCGCGATTGGAATGTGGTCGCGTAAGTATCGCCCGGAAGGAAAACTGGGACAGACAGGTCCTTGTGACCGAACGAACGAAGCTCTACTGCCAACTGAGATCGCTGGTGCTAACCACGGGTACCGCATCATCTGCGTCGACGTACAACTGCCACATGATCGTAAAGCACTTTCTCTCAAGCAACACCCCTGAAACTGTACTTAATACCACGGAATAAGGTTTATTTTATTGACTTTAAATGATTCATACTGAGCATATCTGATTTTCTTCTCTAGAGTCCACGGTATAAAAGTGACATTGCAAAGTTACTACTGAACTCAAGCAGTGACGTATGTGAATTCGCGCCTTTCGTCTTATCTAGTACTTTTCCCGCGGATAGAATTTCATTAACGCCTAGCCGATACTTAATATTAGGTTTCAAATGCAATTCAATGATTAATTTCCACGTTTTTGACTTCCGATTTAAAACATTTAGCTAGCAATTATTGTCATAATTAATTTTGTATATCAAGATCTTTGTTACAAATTTATATGCACAATTGAGGGTTTAATATTATTTACCGTAAAACAAATAAGAACCATTTAAACCGAAATTTTCCCTTTTAACAGACTTTCTCCAGAAAGTAAAAGCTATTGTTTACCAAGACTATACCGATACAAGCAACTCTATCTTTGGCTGGTCTCATTATATCGATCCAGACAAAGCATTTTATAATACCTTAATACTTCTATGAAAGAAAACCATGAATGAACCAAAATAATAAATTGCTTTTATCATAAACCGACTCCTTCCTATCTTTAAGTATATTAATTTACTACTGATTTATTTTAATGTTATACATTTTCGTTGTTATATATCTCTACCTACTAATACGTTGTTATAAATACAACAACAAATAAAACAAGCAAATAATGTATCTTATAAATCTACAACAAAAAACATAAAAAACAGCAACAGTGGCAAAAACGATTCTCCGTCAGAAAATCTCAAAAAAGAAAAAAAGAAAAATGGTTGCTATTTTGTTATATATATATAAACACACTAACTTTTATAACTTTTATTTGATTTTAATACCATACAGTGTGAACAACAATATTGTTCTAAAAAAATTATATCACATCTAAAAATATAATCGCTATTAGCTAGCTATATCGCTATTAAGATATTTTTGTCTTAATTTTCTTTTTTAGTTATTTTCCAAGCGGCCTGTCTGCTAAACTTAAATTGCCTACGTTGCAGTAAATAATCAAATGTCGTAAGATAGCATGGTTCATTAAGTTAAACCCAATGCGTGAAGATATTGTGAGAATAATATTGAAGATTTTTGGATTTATGTTTATTCACGCTCTGAATTTCCTACGTCAGCAATTCTTGAAAGTGAAAATAACAATACGGCAAGGTCTCGTCAGCAGTTTTTCTTATTCTGATAGTTATGCTCTCAGCATCTAGGTCATGGTCGAAGAGATCTGATAAAATCCTACCCTTATGTGAGAGCACTTATGTGATTCTTGTCTGTGCTGCAAAACAATCATCATTGTGTTCTAAACGGAGCAACAGAAATAGTTTCTAAGTGAAAACACGTTCATACGAAAAGTGTGTAAGAATTTATTTCATTAAATAATTTTTTTTTAATTTAATCACTAACAGTAGTGTGATATTGGTGAATTTATATAGTTACATCCATATAAAGTATTTTCAATAAAATCAATTCGATTAATGATCCTTTTTTTACCTCTACCTACCTACTAAAGTAGACCCATTTACATTGCATTTCAAACTTTATAGAAGAGGAAAAATTTATGTGTGACATGGAAATATAAATACGATAAATATATAATAGTCCGGTCAATCTGGACATTCCGTGATACGTTATATTATGACGATTACAACTTTTACAATTTTTGAGATCGTAATATCTCAAAAATGGTGGGTCGTATGAAAAAAATTGTTAAGACGTTTTTTGTAGATTATTAGAATATTATGATCTACAATTTTTTGTCCGAGGTAATTTTCCGAAAAAACTTACAGTTTCCCTGAAAATCGCGAAAAACTTATTTTTTTGACCTTTGACCTTGAATAATTTTTTTCCATGCAATGCAATGATTGGTAACTTCTAAATTATATTTATACCTGTATTTTAAACATCTTCACTGATTTTCAGCTTGTTGTGAATTTATGTTTTGCTTTTCTTATAATTTGGTCTAATTTGACCGGAGTATAATATATATACATGTAACATTTGATACACATATTCGGTTATTTTTATAATATATACTTGTCAGCGTAAGATTAAAAAACCATTGGATTATAATCTAACTCGCGAGATTGCAAACTGTCGAATAATTGTGAATTTGTCTGTAAAACAATTGTGTGTAAAATTTTTATCTAAACAACAAAAATTTTCAACTAAACAGTTTCACGTCGATAGACATATTTTTATCCCGACTAAATGCTCCTCTTGGTATAAAACAATCTTCTTCTTCGGAATCTTGGTATCCGGGCGGAGCCAGGATTAGCCAATAATAAAATGCAGTTCACTTAAATAGGAATAGCTTCTTGGAATGTGAATAGAATACTACTCTAATTATACCCTCTAACTACTCTTTAAATGTATTCTCTCGGCTAAATCATTACCATCGGTTATAAGGATGAAATATGGTATAAATATAGTTTGAGACCTGAGCAAGTACATAGGACAGTTAAACTCTTACGAGAATGGGAACTATGCAAGTAAAACCCTGGGATTTCATCTACATCTTTTCCTTTACATACGCGGGTGAAAACGCTAGCCAAAAGCTTGTATCTTTTGTCAAATAATCAACTGATGACCCTAAGTCTCGCTAGAGCTCGTGGCCGGGCCAATTTTTAGATAATTTTGATTTTGATTCATTCAGAATAGTCCAGGGAATGTTTAAAAGGTAGGAAAAGGAAAGGTAGGTATAAGATTCCGCTATTAATTTAATTCATACTTATATTTTGTAAAGTATGATATTGGCAGGTTAACTTCCATGAATAGATATATTTTATGGTATATATAACGATAGGTACCTACAATAAAGTTCTACAATGCTGGAGATAAGTTTCTCGCTTATAAAAAAAGTCTCATTTAAATACATGCGACTATTTCTGGAATATCTTGCCAGCTATGCAAATAAAACAACTTTTACTATAATGTAGGGAGCCATAAATAATGTTCTCTTTAATGAGGACTCATGTAGCATCTATCAGATGACTTCTCTAGAGATATTGCTATATTTTAGGTCAGATATACTAAACTATACAGAACAGAAATGTATTTTATAAAGTTTTCAGTTTCTAAAATAATATTACAAATAGAAACATTTGATTGGTAATTTTCTTTATTATAAATTCAGACAAACTATAGGTTAGGTTTAGATTACATTTTTTTTAGGTTTTTTCTCTGCAGTTTTCTTTCAATCGAGTTTTGATCATCCGGATATAATATAATGATAACAAATGTAGAGCGACTTTGTTTGCGACGTTGCGTTGCGAGCGACGTTGAATTACCTACATCATTTCAATGTACACACGTAAAATTAAATAGGTAACAAATCAACGGCAACTGCCGTTATTTTTTTTTTCTTTGTAATTTTAAACTCATAGACATGGTAACCTTTTAGTAATCTGTGCTTATGTTAACGTCCAGCATTAGAGGCTAAATAATGCATTATGCATCATATATTATATTACTTTGTACAAAGAAATTGTATTTCAGACAAATACAAATCTACGTGTGTGCATTGTCATAGATCTTTTAATACGTTTAGCACAAAAATTAACAGCCTACAGGATAGAGCATAGCAATAACGCAGCTACGTTATAAGTTTTGAGATTTTTCGCATATATTCGTAGCATTTATAAAATACTATTGAATAAAAACTTTTGTATGTATTTGACATAACATATTCATAATATACATGAATTTAATTATGTAACATTTTAATCCGATATAATTTCTATGTTTTAGTTTATTTTCATGGATTGAGAGAGCACAGAGAATCTATTTAAATAGAAGAATTCGCCAAACTGAGTTGCTAAGCGTAAAACTTTAGAACGGCTCAACCAATTAGGCAATTTTTTCATCTATAATCAATTATATGCATACGTATCGGTATGGTATTATTTATATTCATTAAAATAAGTTTCTGAAGAAATGAATGTATCTATCTAAATAGATCAAAATAAGAGTTCAATAACCTTTCAAGGTCCTTTTGAATAAATATTGAAAAAAATAATAATAACGGCCAACTCGATCGATGTACTTCAAAAGTTTCAAGACTGACGTCTGTATGTAGTCGACGGACTTTCCACAGGCCTTGTAAATGTTGCTCTCTATTATCAATCTCAACGATATACAAGAGCTTGTTCAAAGTTATTATATAATTACAATATATTTATATGAGACTTAAAACCTAAATTTACATTAGAAATGTGTTATGATATGAAATTGCTCTTCGGTATTAGATAAATAGATATAATATAACATGTAGAAGATGTATTAATAATTATTTGCAAACAATTTTTTTCGCAATTTATTTTATTCGCCTGAAGTTTTTCTTAATCAAGGGTGACTCGTGAGGGCAGCATAGCTTTGACATTTGAAAATTGTGCATTAATTAAAATGCTTCATACAATAATTGAAGTATTGCTTAATGAGGGTAAATTTGGCCTTGAACGCTCTGCACACCTTTCTTGCATCTGGGGCATTGCAGAAGGCTTGTATTATGAGGTGGTGGCAGCACAGCGCAGGCGTAGAGCTTTGTGTGGTATCGACCGGTGCTTCCGCACGAAAATAGGTGCGCAGTTGAGGGTCCCGAGCAAAGCGCCGACCTCTCGCGCAGAAAGCTAGGGCCAGGGACGCAGGGGCGGAGGGGACCGAGCTTGGAGGGCGCGAGCTCCCGGACCCTCACATTACGTAACCCACACGCACAGGACGGCGCACAAACAATGTGATTTTATTTTTTTTTTCGATTTTTCTACCGTTTTTGACTATACAATTTTTAGGATAAGTATCGTGATATAATATAGTTCGCGCGACTTTTATTTCGCTATAGCTTTAGTGTTTAGATGTAAAAATGTCGACAACATTGAACTACGTACATAATTTCTGGTTGAGATAATATTTTATGTTTGTAGTAAAAATTATACCGATAATTAATCATACCGTTAAAATGAGATCTCCGTTTATTTTTGTGAAACAGTTATAGTTTATTTTAAACTGATTCTAAATCCCGGGGTTAGTGAAATGTTTTTTAAAACTTTAAAAAAAATAAGGAACTTTTTAAAAATATTATGAAAATTTCATGTTAATTTTCATAAAGTATTTTAAAACCCTAAAGTATTATTTATAAATTTTTAAATATTAAAGAAGAAGCGATCTACGATACTGAACATGACGACGACTGGTAAGTAAGAATTCTTTAATATTTTTAAAATACCTCGATTAATAAACCTTGTCCACTAAAACTAATATATTATATACATTGTAAAATCAATCATAAAGGAATATAAACTAGATCACCTATTATAAAATTCTAAAAAGTTCCTTTTTATATAGGTACCTTAAATCAGAATTGATTGAATATTCTTTTGTGACTGTCATAAATTTTTGTATATACCTATGTTGCAAATTTTTAATTTAAGCTAGAACATATCAAAGCTTTACCTAGTATTGTATAATTAGTGTAGTATTATGTTATCTGTGGCTATACTTACACATCTTATTAAGCTCTTGTGAAGCGAGGAAGGGCGGGGATTCTGTTCTCAGACGGATGGGATGGAGATAGGGTACCTATGTAGCTAAATATGTAATTGGTCTATTACTATTGTTTATGTTGGTCTATTATTCTAGAGTATACTAAATAAACGACAAACTTAATTTGTTTTTTGTTTTGACACGCCCAAGTGGGAAAATATATACAAGTCGTTGTCCCAATAGAATACATTGAATTCGCGTTATGCTGATGCATATTAACAGATAACATATTATGCATAACCGGATAGGTAGTCTTTAGTTACTCAATTGAAGAATGAAGAAGCAATTCAACTTGTCAGCAATCATATTATGTCGCTCAATGAATAGGGATCTATTACGGACTTAGAACATTGGATACTTAAGCATCAGCTATCACCTACACACGCGAAATGAATTCTACATAAGAATTGTAAATATGTACTAACTTTGAATCATGTTTGATTAGACAAGTAGTAAATTCGTTCCCAGGAAAGTTATACGTGTACTGCCAGTCTGTAATTTAAATTACACCGGGTCAAAAGTATATTCCTTACATTTAATTTAATTTAACTGTGATTAATGAATGACGTAACTAAACGCGCGCCTGTCCGAATCTAACAATACAAGTTGTTGATGTTGCAGTGCGCGCGCAGTTTCAACGTAACCGCTGTGCTAACCAGCGCGCGAACGGTTGACATTTGCGCCATTTTTCTCATATATTCCGTCACGATTATTAATAATTGTTTACTATTTCGTGGTCCTTTCATTAACAAAAATATGGCTATAAATAATTAAAAAATCCAATAAAGTGCAATTAATACAATTACTTATAAATAAAGCAGTGTTTTAAATAAATATACAATTGAGTCGGAAGAGGAAAACATTACATTACAAGTCCAGGCAATGATGGAAAGTGATTCCTTTGCAATCGTTGATATAAATATAAATGATAAGGACACAATCCATACAAACAGAGATAATGAAATAAATAATCATAATAAGCAGAAGACTTCGATTCCCACTGTTATAAAAATACGTGAGTTTTTCTGTTATCTCTTCAACATTATATTTATAATACATTTTTTATCTTAAAATTATACACTGTACTTACCTAATAGTTGTATATGGGTACTTTTTTCATAATTACTGCTTAACTTATAAAATAATTCTGTCAAACAAAAATCGATATGGTTAATATTTATATACTTACCCAATACAAAATGTTTTGATTTATTTGTAACAAAATGTTAGACGGTCTCATTGCACTTTTTTATTTATTAGTAGGTTTCGATTGCTGTTTCCTAGCAATTATTAATAAAAAATACTTAATTGAGAGCGTGTAGGTACTCTACTCAGCCACATAAGTTCAATGAGATCTTCTTACTGTCTATTAGAAGCGTGGGAGTACCCATTTTAGATCATTCATGTTTCCCACGTCAAACAAATTTATAGATCTCGTTAATATTAATTCTGTCAGGCAATCATCTTCATCAATGTATCTTTAAAATGTTGTAACTGGACAGGAACATTTCAAAACAGTGCTGTATTTAATAATGAGCTACATTAAGGTCACTGGTAGTTAACGATTGCATAGCTTCCCAGTTCCCTTAATAATAGCAACAGCACAATTTGGTGTTAGCGCATTGATGAGCACGTTTGTCGCTTCCGTTGTCCGTCCTCAATAGTAGAGGTATGGAGGTACCGCGCGGAAGGTGGACATTCCCGCGAGAAATCGCGCTCTGTGTACGGCCCTGGGAAACTATATACCACAGATAATACAGATTATGTCATTATATATATGCTTTGGAAACCTGTCCTGTCACACTTCGCTGCTCTCGTTGCAATCATTGTAGTATAAGCGTACAAAAGAAGCACAGAGTACACCGGCAATGCAAATTATTTAACCCTTTATTCTCAATTCCATTTTAATACGAATTTCTCACAATTATATGAAGTGTACCGCTGTTCCATACTTCCGAGTTGCTTTCGTAAACATAGAGATATTGATGTTTATCACAAAGTTTATCACCTTACGCTTCGAAACCATGATAATATTTAGCCTAATAACCTAAAAAGAGATTTTACATGTTGTGTATAATTTTTGAATTCATTTGCCTGCGTTAGTTATTTCGGTTAGCTCGTAGTTTAGCCTATAAGTAGAACAGTAATTCAAGGATTAATTTGAAGTTTTGGAATACATTTATATAAGATCTTTTAAAGACTTAAAAAAATAAATAAAAAAAATAACATTATGTATGTACTGAACGCGCGACCTATTTCATTAAGTAAATGATATTATAAAAACTCTTGGGGATTAGAATGCACCTAGGTAATATAATAATAGCTTGGCGTTAAGCGTTATTACTCAAATAATTGTATGCAAGTAATAATGATATGTTAATTAAATAATTGTTTGTAGAAAGAGATCGCGGCGAGCGTGATTACATTGGATTTGCGACTCTACCGGAGCAAGTTCATAGAAAATCAGTCAAAAGAGGATTCGATTTCACGCTCATGGTTGTAGGAGAATCCGGCCTAGGCAAATCCACTCTCATCAATAGCTTATTTCTTGGAGACCTGTATAAAAATAGAAAAATTCCTAATGTTCAAGGTAAATTTACAATTACAAATACTTTTCGTGGTCATTTACATTCATAAATATATACCTTTATATTTGTAAAGCGAATGCTAGTTCTGTTATCACAATATTGTTTACATAAGATTGGTGTTTACATAACAAACACGTTCTGTTAATCCTAACAGATAGGCTAGAGAAAACAACAACAATAGAAAAGAAAACCATGGAAATCGAGGAACGCGGTGTAAAACTGCGTCTGACTATAGTAGACACTCCGGGGTTCGGTGATGCGATCAATTGTGAAGATTCTTGGAGGGTGTGTTCAGCTTATGTGGATGAGCAATTCCGACAGTACTTCACCGATGAGAGTGGTCTGAACCGAAGGCATATGCAGGATAATAGGGTGCACTGTTGCCTTTATTTTGTTCCGCCGTGGGCTCATAGGTAAGTGAAGTTTCTGGAAAGATGTGGAACGCAAAATTACAAGTCAATCCCTAAAATTTTAAAAATTTTGTTTGTATATTGTTACTTTTATTGCTAGTTATTTACTGCTCTTACGAACACTTCCCACAAACATTGTTACTGTAAGAAATACGAAATTCAAGACGAAACAAAATACACAGTGACATAGTTTTAGATAAGAATATCATACATGGTCCAGCGTCAGAAACACACGTGCGCATTGATAAGGACTATAAAAGAGTGTGTCATCCTAAATTTGATAGTACATACTGTTCTAAGAACGCGATGTGTGCTTTATTTAACTAATTCTCTATTATTAGGCATGGAATTCTTCACCGATCCATATTATATTCACTGATACCTTAGGAGGTTGTGACGCACTAAGCCTTTGTAATCGAATGTACCTCATTAGTTCATGAACATATTATTGCATTACACATATGAAGAAGAATAGGTAAACATGCAGATTTTCGAGAAATAGAGTTATTTTAATAAAAATATATAAAATCATTTTAAATCACTTATCTAATGCTATTACTGTTAATGTACCTACTCGTACATAACAATTAGGATAAATATGGAGGAAGGAATTTTCTAATATACTAACTACTGTAAACGTTAAACAATGCAGAAACTCATTCTATATTTTGTGTTATGAATCAAGCATCCATATTGAGTGCAATAGACAACTCAGTTTCTGAGTGATGTAAATACTAACATTGGAATAATAACATAATTGTTATAACAATCGACAGCTTAATAAACAATCGTTATTTGGCTATTATGCTTCATACAAAGTACCAATAATGGCGCATTATTTTACAAGTATTGCGATGACGATCAATAAAATCTTGTTGTGTTAATGGTCTTGATGGAAATCGTCTGCTAGATTGGTGTCTGCCGCCGTGGCGATGCTATTTGATTAATAGTTTAACCTCAGACCAATAAAAATGTATTTAATACTCTCTTTATTTCTCTAAACTGTAAAGATAATGTACCTTATACAATAGGTTGGGAAAGATTTTGCATTGCTTTACAAAATATATATCTAATAATAATTTGAAAACTACTTGTATTAATAGAGAAAAAACCCGTACACCGTATGAACACGTAACACGTAGTTATTTCTATACCACTCAACAACAAGAAACATTTTCAGCTTGCGGCAAGTAGATTTAGAAATGATGAAGCGACTGCACCGCAAAGTGAACATTGTGGTTGTAATCGCGAAAGCTGACTCGCTCACTGCTGCCGAAGTGAAGCGGCTCAAGGCGCGCATACTAAGTGACCTGGATGAACATCAGATACAAGTAGGTACAAGTAGGTAACTGGGTATCTTATTGTTTGCGAGTCCCGAGA
>NC_052113.1:6037134-6050424 GCF_012273895.1 Zerene cesonia
GATGCATTTCTATGCGTGCTTGGCGCTCGCGGCAGGTGCCGTGCTGAATGTGTGTGTATAACCGAACGGACATGTAAATAGTGCACTTCATTATACTAATATTATAAAGCTGAAGAGTTTTTTTGTTTCACAGAACTAAATAAATACCTAATTATTTAAAGTTCTGTGTTTTTTTTTTGGTTGGTTGAAAGTGCTTATCTCAGGAACGACCGCTAGTTTGTGGATTACTAGATTTCCCGACATAGCTCCCGTTCCCGTGTAATTTTAATAAAACCTGTCCTATTTCCTTTCTCGGATCTATCTCAGTACCAAATTTCAACCGCCGTTAGCCGTTCTTAAGTTATAAATAGTGTAAATAACACGACTTTCTTTTATATTTATAGTTTATCGATATTGGAGTCAATAATGCGGTTATGTTAAAACTGAATTGTATAAAAAAAATACTTTCAAATTATTTCTGACGATAGGATAATTCTTCGTTATGTCATACCAGTTAGATAAATAAATAATACCTAATACTAAATAATAAATAAATAATAATAATAAATAATACCATAAATGAAAATGACTATTATGTATAATGGTATATATAAAAAAACATTCAAGATATATAAAAACTTATCTCCAATATTTTGAATATTAAAGAGATGGAGATTGACAGAAGTAATAAACAATATTTATAGATGCGTTTGTTCGCACAGTAATGCGTAACGACATTTGCTCCCCACTACATTAAAATTTAGTTCCAGTAGATCAACATAATATATTGTAAATTGTAACTGGATAATAAAACGTCAAGACTAGTTCACGCAAGCAATTTGCGGAATAATTCATCAATCATAATTTTGATACACATAAAGTGTTAATTATACATCCATTGACTATTCTTCTGTGATGTTCTGTGTGTGAAAAATCGGCACATAAAGAAGACACATTATTGTATTGTACTATTTAGATCTTATTTTTCCCCGCTATCCAAAACAAAGGTTTTAAAACGAAATGAACAGGCATAGTCTTATATCTCCTAATACTGAAAGAGTTGATTAAAAGTGACTTTAAGTTTTATTGGAATATTATTTTTTCAATCATTTAATTTCATAGACGGTAGTTAGACTAAAGACAAAAAAATACTAAACATCTTCCAAACTCAAACTGCACATGGTGTGCAGATTTGCTTATAAACGGTTGAATATTTTATATATATTAAGATTAAGATAAGATAAAGGTAAAAAATTATTTATCACCTACCTCGTCCTTATAATATAAGCACTCATGGATCACTTACATATCCAGCGGTGAATTAATGAAATCGATATATAGTTCCAGAGATCACACTAACTGTTTGATTTTATAAGAAGGTAAGTATAGATTTTGAAACGTCTTTTATACAAATTTACATAAACATTATCACCAAAGGTATACCAGTTCCCCGAATGCGATAGCGACGAAGACGAAGAGTTCAAGCAGCAAGATCGCGACCTAAAGGCGGCCGCGCCGTTCGCGGTGGTGGCCGCGGACACCGTGCTCGAGGTGGGCGGCAAGAGGATACGCGGCAGACAGTACCCTTGGGGAATTGTTGATGGTAAATATTTTTACGGGCGTGTTTCCACAAATCGACTTCAAGCGCCTATTTTGCGTGAAAGAGAAAAAGAGCGGGAGGAGGAGGGGGGGAAGCAGTCAAATCTTAAACCTCCCGAGCTCCTCACCAATTGAAAGAGCTGCCGAAAAACATTTTTATATCATTTTATATTAGGCACTATCCTCTCTCAACTGCCCTTAATATTATAGGTAGGTTTTGAAGCATTTTTAAATTCGTCATCACCATCGTCATCGACGACCTTGTGCAGAGACGAGATCCTTGTATGAGGGTTTAGGTTAGGTTAGTCCACCACATTGGATAAGAACGAACATTAGCAGTTAAATAGTTAATATCGAACTATACATACACATTTTTTAAGAATATTCATTTCGATGTGTCTCTCAAATGAATTACCGTTCACATCACGACATGTTTTCTTAATATATTTTATTGTCTAAAGTAACAACGTCCCACTTACCCAACAAACTCGAACGAATCAAGTGACACATCACGCAAGCGCCCACTAAATTTGAATTATAGGCAAATAGAAAATCATGTCATTATTTTTATATTTAAAGTGGAGAATCCAAGACACTCGGACTTCACGAAGCTACGCACGATGCTGATATCTACCCACATGCAAGACCTGAAGGACGTCACGCAAGACGTACACTATGAGAACTTCCGAGCGCAGTGCATCTCGCAGATTTCGCAGCACGCTATGAGAGAGAGAGGGTAACTGATTGGTTTTACTCCGTATTCCATATTCAAATTTTAATAATTTGTTATTGCTGTAATTACGGCGGTAAAAGTTATTCCATTTTTAAATATTAAAAAAATAATCCTTAAATAAAGAATAAGACAAAAAGACTCTATGATATTTTTCACACGCCCGTATTGACTATAGTATGAGTAACAATGTTTTCATTTCCTGCAAACTTATCTTTAAACGATGTTTTTGTTTTGTTTATAAAATACTGAGTGCTAAGTGAAGATTATTGAGTTTCCGTTTTAATTCAAACGATATAGGTAACTAAGCCTGTTACCTGAAATAATTAAATATTATATGTACATAAAATTATCCACCCATATATCAAAATATTTATTTAAATGTAAAATCGAATATTTATTGTATATTATGTGAAGACATTTTAAATATGCACGTTTTTTTTTCTAATAGGAAACTCAAGCGAGACTCTATGGGCAATAACCACGACGTCGTTATAACTGATACTGATCGACTACTGTTGCAAAAAGATGAAGAGGTAAGAATTATAGTCATAAGCGTACACTTATTTATGATATAAATAATCCTACTCCTACTAATCTTATCTTATCTTATCTTACTAGTACTAGTCCTACTCCTACTAATATTATAAATGCGAAAGTTTGTAAGGATGTGTCACCTTCACTCAAATACTACTGATCCGATAGCAATGAAATTTAGTACATAGACAGCTGGACAACTGGAATAACATATAGGCAACTTGTTATCCCGATACTCCTTCAGGATACGGACTTACGCGGGGGAAACCGCGGGACGCAGCTAGTATTAGTATAATTATAAGGATTGCTCTTTCGTTAAAGAATCGAACTTCGGAGATCAGATGTTTCGCATGCATTGCATTACAAGTATCGCGATGAATAAGATTACCTTAATTACCTACGTAAAACGAGTCATTGATTATTATTATATAGATTATATCAATATCATATTATTAGAATTACCCTTCCGCTGAGAAATCGAACTTTCAAAATGTCATACGCATTCCATTTGCTGACTTATTGACTACCTTAAGTACCTACTTTATTATGGAGATTATTGTAAACTTTTGTCTTTCTTTATCTTTTACTAGCGGTCCGCCCCGGCTTCGCCGGTGGTATATATATAAGCTATTCCAGCCTTCCTCAATAAATGGCCTATTTAACACTGAAATAATTTTTCAAATCGGTCCAGTAGTTCCTGAGATTAATGCGTTAAAACAAACTAACAAACAAACAAACTCTTCAGCTTTTTAGCCTCTGCTTCTAAATTTCTTCGTTTACATTGACAACAATGTTCTATTTCAATGTATCTCTGATACTTCAAGTATACTTTTGCACTTAGCATAAGCCTATAAGATATGGGAAATAACAAACAAGAGATTAATTTAAATGTTGATCCATTTATTTAAATGTTATTGTCATGTATTTATTTTGTCACTGGGATATATAGTTATCACTTTTCTCAAGTTATACAATCTACCTGTGTAGTAATGTTATTTAACTATCCAAAAAAATTGACAGTCAAATAAAAAAATATTAATAATAAACCTCGAGGCGGTGGTGTCGAGGTCAGATAACTCATTGCCAGACTGCAATATAGCTCTTAAATAGGTCATTGATATAAATGGGTCACCTATTTTTCGTTCTCTAGCAAATTGCCAGTTATGACCCTCTATTTGAGAGTATATTTATATCTGTTTGATTCAGATATATTATGAAGTTTATAATTTAATACACAGAAGAAAATATTAATCTTCTTATAGTTACGTTCTATATATTACGTATCTATGTAGGTACTAACCATATATAACATAATAATATTGTTAGTACTAACTAAAATATTTAACAAACCAAATAACCAGTAAAGTTTAACAAATATCAACTTATCGTTCTGTATTATTTGCAATTCAAAACCGTGTGGATTTACGGCACGTTCGAAATAAAACCTTTTACTGCACTGTTACGTGTTTGCTAAATCTGCGGCTGGCCTACATAGCTCGCACTTTAACGGTTTTCCAACTTCTTTTATTTGTCTTCACATCTTTAGGGCACCTAGGTATCTATAAATAAAAGAAAAGAAGACAAAAGATTTGCTTCCTTTCACAAAAGCACTACATTTTTTCTAAATAAGAAATTACATATTCTCCTATAAGAATTTTGTAATGATTAATGTCACCTGGTATAATTCCTGGGAGAGGTTTGACGAAGAACATAATATAGTCGTGGCATCGTGGCTATATATATAAGCAACAACAATTATACAAGTATGTACATGAAAGCTTTTAAACTCAAAATATAAATTATACTCACTAATCTATACTGATATTATATAAGTTTGTTTGAACGCACGAATCTCAGGAACTACTGGTCCGACTGGAAAAATTCTTTCAGTGTTAGATAGCCCATTTATTGAAGAAAGCTATATATGTACCACGGGCGAGAATCGAAACCGGGGCGGACCGCTAATGCTAATATACCTAAATACTCAAGCGCAAAGCCCACTAATAATAATTATTTTAATTCCAGATAAGACGAATGCAGGACATGTTAACGCAGATGCAAGAAAAGCTAAAGGCGTCCGACAAGAAGCACGACAGCATCATAGACGTATAGACTGCAATGCGTAGAATAGACAAATTACAATGTTTATGTAGAAATATTAAAAAAACCTCTTTAGAAAAATTGGATGAATTTAGACTTTTGATAAACTTACCTACGTGTAGTTGTTAACATACAGTCTCTATTCAATCTATCTTTACATTCAACAGTGTTTATCAAGGGCGTATTCAGGTTATAATTGGGGGGTATGAGAATGTAAAACGCAAGCATAAAATAGCCCTAACAAAAAAAAAAAAAAAAGTTCCAGCAATGTTTTATGGGAGTCTTTTATCGAGCAGAGCAAAACAGAATAAACTAAATAAGAAATAAATAGAAGTAAATGAGGCAGGTCGCAAATTTAATTAAAAAAAATCCTTTCACGAACCCCCACACCACCCTTAAAAATATTCAACTAATAATAATATTGTCAGCTACTATGAAATATTAGATGGCTTGAATAGAGATATTTGGCACTAAAATATTGTAGGACTAATTGGTTAAGTGAGTCTAGAGTATTTGCAATTAATACAAAAAACAGACTGCAATAATAACCATCCATTATTCTATCAATTTCATTTTCTGTACTTGACACCTGTGCAAATACGTTTAAAATATTATAATGTACCTTACAATAAAGTTTAATAACTCTCATGTAACTTCGAGAGTCAAGACTCAAAACTACAAAACCTTAAACTTAATAGTCCACATTTTATTTAAACAAATTAATAGCTTTTCATTTACTTTTAAATATGTATATCATTCGATTCAACAAAAATAATAAAAACATTAAATGTTTTGATTTTCAGTAGGTAATTGTTTTTAATGTAAAGCACAATAAGTCTCATCGGTAGGTAATTATTTTAAAATAAAATTTACCATGTTATGTACATATTTTAACCTATTTAATTTTATTTAATAATTTTTTTAATATAAAAATATGGTCTAAATCACCAAACATTTGAATTTCACATCTTTTGTGTTTTTTTTAATGTATATAATTATGTATTTACACAAAATATTTAATATGGTATTATATATGAGTTAATTTTTTTTTTGCATCTAACAAATGAGTTAATGTAATTGCCAGCTTTTACAAAGGTAATCAGTGGATCGCCTTAAATTAATGGTTTAAAGGAAATATAAATTAGAAGTAGACAATTAACTAAGTATTAATTATTATTAAGACTTATGATCTTAACAATAATTAGTAGCACTAGTCTATTTAATGTTATCAAATTGAAATGTAACAATGAAATTATTTGTTTTTTAATGATATTGTTATCACATATGCTATATCTGATTGATCATAATATAATAGGTATCTATCTCAGTATGCCACGTACCTTTAACCTTATATTGTTTATTGAAAGAAATAAAACCAAAGTTTTTACACTGTACAACTGATATTATTTTACATTATTAAATATTAAATAATAAATTGATACTTTATTTAAACTTTGTTTCAATGACGTCGTCTTTTGAATCGTCGCTGATTTTATACATAGTAAGTTAATAGTGACTCATTATTTAAGTACATATTAATAGGTTTTCAGTTCATTTTCAAAAATAAATTTTTAAGATTCTCTTGGCAATATATAGAAAGAAAAAATCACCGAGACACTTCTAGATATTTATTTAAACGGTTTAAAAGTCATCTCATTTATAGTTTCATTTCAGTTGTTAGTTCCGAAAAATTAATCTACCGTCATGTAATTTGCATAAGTGTTGGACTCTAAAGTCTGACAAAAGTTACAAAAGTTACAAATTTTGGAATGCAATTATTAATTTAAATAGGTACGTGTCTAATAACTGTTAGATTTGGCATTGCATGAGTTATGGTAGGTAACTACTAACTAATGACGAAAAAGTAAAAAACCTTTAAAATTATACCGCCACAGATGTCGGTACATTTGAAGATGTAGGGCTTCTTCAAATGTAAATGCGTTGCCCGACCATAAAGGATAAAGGATGAAGAAACATTTGTTGACGGTTTTTCACACCGTTCTTCTGTGGAGTTGTGGAGTTTCCCCGTTGGCCCACTGCGAGCGGCCCAATTCGTCCCGAAGCGTGTGGAACTTCCATATTAAAAAATCCTTTTTCATCTGTTGTTTAATTTGACAACTAATCGACCTATGTCAAATGACATTTGACGTAATCCGTCAGCGGTCAGCGTCCGGTGGTGCTCGGCTCAAATTTTTATTTAATTTCAAGTTTCAATTTTGATAGTATTTTTTCCCTTTAAAAGTAAAATTTAAGATTAATCCAATACAATACTATGCAATAGACTGAGTTAATTTATTTATTAATTAATATAGCCATGGCGGACAGAGATCTTTCTTTAGGTCCTAGGGATGGTATAACATATCCAATTAAAGTTCAGTATTGCGGTAATTGTTCCATGCCAATAGAGTATTGTGAATACTACCCTGAATATGACAAATGTAAGCAGTGGTTAGAAAAGAATCTACCAACAGAGTTCGAAAAAGTAAAAATCGGTAGGTTTTGTCTTCTTTACTAATAAAGTGAGGTTATAGATGTTTACTTTCATTTTAAATGTATAATTATTTTTAATAATAGATGAAGAAGACAATGCCGGTGGTGAAGAAGAAAAGAAACGACAGAAGCGTGGAGGAAAGGGTATGTTGAAATCCAAGAAGAAGGAGGATGTTCCAAAGCTTGTCCAAGTCTCTCGTGCCCCAAGGGGTAAAAAGAAGTCTGTCACAGTTGTATCTGGATTAAGCACTTTTGGTAAGAGAACAATTTATTTGATTGTAACAGTAAAACATCAAGATTAATTTTAAGATTTTTACTTCAATTATAAACATTAAACTTATGTCATTAAACTTTTATCATTATATGAATTATGTATCGTTTTCAAATCAGGTAATAAAGTTAAATAAACGGACTATTTACTTTTTTCCAGATATCGACTTAAAAGTTGCAGCTAAGTTTTTTGGAACAAAATTTGCATGTGGATCGTCAGTTACCGGTGATGATGAAATTGTTATACAAGGTGATGTCAAAGATGATCTGTTTGATGTTATACCTGAAAAATGGCCAGAGGTATATTTTTGTATTATGTGTATATTACTTCAAATGTTTTTTCTTTGCTATTTAATGTTTATACTATTTTAAATAAAAAATTATTAATTTCACAGATTGATGAAGATAGTATTGAGGACCTTGGAGACCAAAAAAGATAGTCTTATGATGGATCTAAGTCAAATCTATAATTGTCACAGCTGTTTCCTGAATGACAATCTTTTATGTTACACAATACTAACTGATCAGGAAATAAGATTACAACATTTATTTATTTCTTGTGCTTTATGAAGTGAATAAAGTTTTCACTATAATGTAAAGAAGCCAATTTCCAGTTTCATTTAGTATTTTATCATTAAAAACACTTTTTCTTTCTACTATAACAACCAGACATTGAAATAACTAAACATTTTTTAAGCATATCCATGATACTAGTAACACAGCCGCATCTGCATGTAACCTTAGAACCTTTGGAATTTGTAAATTTTATGATATATATTTTCTGTAATAAAATAAGTTCAACAACTGGCCTTTTTATACATAGAAACAAATTTACATGTTTTTAGAAACAAAGCTAAAAATCCGTAATTACAATTGTGTAATATAAGAGCTAATCAGGTCAATATGTATGCAGAGGTATCAATATAAAATAGTATCTATTCATATTATTCTATAATACCTAACATTATGTTCTTACTGTGAATAGTGGATATGAAGTATATAAATTGATTGCCCAAATTTAACTTAATTAATTTTACAAGTACATCAGTCTCAACTTAAAAATCCCAACACTTCTGCTGTAACTGGGATTGTTACTACATTATTGTTGTATATTTATATATATACTCAATGCAAATTAAATAAATATATTATTTAAATCGTTTTATTTAAAAGGATCCCAAGCAATTTTTGAAAAAATGAATGAAGAACAGATTGCAGAAAAGAAATAGAAATGGCAACATTATTGATTATATTAACATTTAATTGACTATAAATTTATTTAACCAGATTAAATATTATTATTCAAATTTCAAAATAATTATCTTTATCTCTCTATAGTTTGATGTTCGTATTTAAAATTTTATAATAAATATATTATTACAAATCTTATCAGCAATATAAGTCTATGAAAGGAATATTGATAGAATTTTTTTAATTACTGGCAACTGTATTATTGAAGTTCAAATTTCAAGTATGGCAACTTCAGTTTGCAAAATCAAACACAACACAACAAAATAAAATCACTTTTCTACGTTTTACGTTCATTGTATGTTGTGTTTTGGCACAGAAACAATGACTTGTTAGTGCATATTCGCATATAGTGAACATTATGTGCTTAGATATTTCTCGGAAGTGATTTAGAGCTAGGACCATAATGTAGCGCGTAATCAAGTTCCACATAAGAGTATTCCAAAATTATAGTATTGATCTTTTGTCTTTAACTTCAACAGTGTATTATTAAGGATTTAAAAATGTCTGTGGTTAAAGGAAAGGCATTAGTGAAAATGGATGTTATCCAAGTTGGTGAATATGAATTTACAAAACAAGATATTATCGGTCATGGAGCGTTTGCTATGGTGTACAAAGGAAGGAAGAGAAAGGTACGTCACTGTTCTCTATATATTGCCATGGTTAATCTTCACCAAAAATAGTTTTTCATAATATTTGTTTTGTTATGAATGATTTCGCTTGTTAAAATCTAGGTTGTTTCCGCATTATTGATTCGATGTAAACTTGGATGTATTAAACGCCATTGTAGCACCTTTAGCAGAGACAGCTATCGGACTTTAGAATAATGAGATCCAAATGCTACTACTTAGCTAATTTTCAACATATTACCAAACTACCATAAATACAAATAAACAGTTTGAGCAACACAAATCTATATAACCATCATGTGAACTAAATAAACAATTTAAAGTTGGAAATTTAAACAATCTTTATTAAAAATCTAAATGTTGTAGTTAATTTCAATTAAATAATAGATTATTGTGAAGCATTGAACGCACAAAAAAAAAGGAATGTAAACAACGATAGGTTAACAATAACAGTTGTTAGTTCTCAAAAAATCACTTTTTATGTACAGAAGCTACTGGTTGGTATTGTTTCAATGTAATTAAAATTATTTCATTATAAACATAAACAAGCTTTATTAAGTGTCTGTCTAAGGGATTTAACAATAAAGTATAAAATAAAGTAAACATACCAAGTACCTATTAAATCAGCATGTACTATACAATAAAAATGACTTGATTTCTCAGACATAATTTATGCTTATTTTAAATTTTGTTAAAAACATACTGATTCGAATTATTATGTACCTACAATGAAAATTGCACAGAAAGTTGAAAGCATATGCATTAGTATCACATACACAACTTAAACTTATCATACAACTTATCATAGGACATTTTCTATTTATAATTAAAATACATAGTCCTGTAATAATATTATGTTTATGTGTTTATTTAATATATTTTGCTATGAATTTCAGAGCTAAAGACATGAGTAAAGTTGTTTATAATAATTTTGTTAGGTATTCAAATAAATTATTTAATAATAAAGCCTTGTATATTAAAGGTATAGCATTTTTACTTAATATTTATAGTTGTTCAATCAATGTAGCTAAACTATGTACATAAGCCAAATAAAAATAAGATATATTGCTATCACTATATCCAAAAAAAATGTGTAACTACCAGTCTAAAAACAAGATTAACAAGATAGTGGAAATGTTTCAGATTCTTGCACATAATATATTATCTTTGTCATATGTATAGGGATATGCAAGCAAGTAAATAATATCATGGGACTTCCATGCTCTAAGTACTCCCATCTTGAATTTCACTTCTTTTGTTAGAAACCGGTGCAACATCCTACAACTATGTGACAGTAAGTTGTAGTATATGCTTTTCAAGGACAACTTGCTCATCACATTCTCAATGGCTGTATTTATTAAATTCTGGATTGACAATATAAAAGATAATGATGTGATGCTTATTAAATTTGCAGATTTTTTTTTTCATTATAAGCATTGCATTTAGTACCTGTAACCTGTACTGTACCTACAGGTATATACTTCAGTTTAGTGTTATTTATTTTTATTCTATTTTAACTGGTATTCCTAAATTCCCTCTAATCATAGGATTATTGTGTATATCATATAAGTAGTACTTATACCTTTGTTTCCTATTTTTAGAATGTCTAAAAACTTGTAAACTGTATGAAACATCCTGTTTAGATACGAAAGTATGAAACAGTTCAGTAAGAATTTTACCAAGCTAATACAAACATTAGACCCTTTTAACTGTTTAAAAGATATATGAGATTTGAGTAAAAATCATACTGTATATTTTTTACAGGGTTTATAGACAACTTTTACAGATTGATCCATAATATACGAGATTTTTTTAAGACTTTCATTTTTCTATTTCTATTGTTGCTAACAACGTACGACGCTTTTGGCTCAGATGATTTATGCGTGGGAGATCGCCTCCACATAATATGAATAAGCTATTAGCTCTCTCGTAAATACTATCTGAATTTGACTCAACCAAACTACCACTCGGATATAAGAAATATCCCAATAATTGACAAACAATTACTAAAGACGTATGTTGAAATCAGGTCAGACAGTAACCGATGAACCTATGGAATGTAGGGCGGGCTAATCTTAGAACAGCGCCGACGCAGCCCTGAACCCCTTTGCGTTAAAGTAAAGCAATCAGAATGATATACCTACCTAGCTAAATATATCTTAATCTAAATCCTGGTGTATAGTCTCACTATTTACGTAAGTTGACTCATACTGTATTGATTACCTTTCAAATTCAAATGGAAATATTAACTTTGACCTATGATAATTTTCTCTTAAATAGAATAGCTGCAATATTGCTGTAAATAAGGAAATGCATTATATTTGTATATGCGATTAATTTCCTTCTAGAATAGAATAAGAAAGTTACTGAAAACCACGATTAGTATGATGTAACGGGTAATAAATATAAAATTTCCGCGTAATTGATGTCTTATAAAATCATACTTCATAAAAGTAGCCATAATAGAAAACGGATCACTAGAACTTACAATACCGTATGTCTAAACAATGATTCTAAGCAAACGTAAAACCCCATTGGTATTTTTGTAAATTATATATACTGTACTCGTACATCTAAGATCAGTAATTTCAGATCATTCATTTTTAACAACACTTAGTCACACCCTGCGTACAAGACTAGTAATTCATATTCTAAATGGAGAAGTGTGTTTGTTTGGCTTTCATTTTCAAATCTATCTATCTAGGCTAGGAGGCTAGAGTGACATATAGGCTGCTTTTCTCCCTTGCACAAGGGAAGATCCATTTTGTATCACTCCAAAATTAATTAATTCCGATAGTTAGCGCTACATTAAAAATAGCTTTCCACCCGCGGTTGATGATTTTTGATGCGGGCAACCGCATAGTCAAAGTAAAATTAACAGAAAAGCTAGTAGTATATAATAATTTTTGCTCGTACATAATTATCACACGAATAAGTAGTATTATTATTTTAATCATTATCTTATTAAACCGTTCAAAGTGTACCGAAGACTGCGTGTGAGACTTTCATGTGGCAACATAGACTTTTTGTGAAGGTAGTTCACACAATATAGCTTGAAATCAAGAATACGGGTTCCGGCATATCGAATGTAAAAATCGTTTCACACGCGGGCATTTATGTAATTGTGTTCTGCAATAACCGTATTTATGCGTTTATGCACTCCATGGCTGGTTGGACAAAATATTATCTTTATTACCTATAAGAAAAGTAAAAACCGTTAGCCCCGTTCTTATCTGTATATGATAGAGGCTGGTAAGGACGATGTCCTCAAAATTTAAGCGCATAATGTGCTTTTTAAGCCACAACGACTATGGTTTTTAAATGGTACCGTTTTTCTTATGTTTCACATTTATAAAATACTGGCTGCGCCCCGCGCTTTCACCCGCGTAAGTCCGTATCCCGTAGGAATACCGTGATATAAAGTTGCCTATATGTTATTCCAGTTGTCCAGCTGTCTACGTACCAAATTTCATTGCAATCGGTTCACAAGTTTTTGCGTGAAAGAGTATCAAATACAAACACATCCTTACAAACTTTCGCATTTATAATATTAGTAGGAAGCATAATAATCTTCTTAATTAATGACAAGCTGTTCTTCGATGCGAATATGAGAACTGCAGTTTTAAAGTTCATGAAAAGCTATGTGTTATGACAAAACCACTCCAATTGGCATCAGTGGAGTTATACGTTTTGTTTTAGTCATATTCT
>NC_052113.1:6051424-6156417 GCF_012273895.1 Zerene cesonia
ATATATGCGCAGTCATAGGTATATAATGACCGTTTGATTGTCGAACAAATTTGAGAACTTCGTTTGCTGACGGGAATTTAATTTTTAATAAATACTGAATCCTTTTTTTTTTGCTACAGAACCCATCACAGTCAGTGGCCGTGAAAGTCGTCACAAAGAAAGGCATACAGAAAGCATCAGAGATCCTGGTGAAGGAAATCAAAATTCTTCGCGAGCTGACGGCCCTCCATCACACGAACCTTGTCGCCATGCACGACTGTATGGACAGCACGGCTTATGTTTATGTAGTTATGGAGGTAAGTTACGGTTTTATTAAGCGATTGTCATTTTATTAGATTTTTGGAAATAGGACTTGTCTAAATAATAAATTTAAGATGTCGCTGTATGAGTATTGAACCGAAAACATGCACTATCTGACACATGCGTTGTGTATTTTAGCGAAGCTTTACGTGATTGATAATATATACTAAAAATTACTCGCTACGTAAAATTGTTGCGCACTAGAGTTAAAAAAAATAACATGTATTAATTTTAATACGAAATCTAAAGCTTTGACTACATTAACGTTTATTTATATAAAATGCGCCGCTTTATATTGTTTAAGCCCTGATAAATAACCTGTAACCCTTATACATATATTTACACACAATGTAAAGTGAATCCGCGTACTTTGTTTAATTTGCTCACCCGCTTGGTTCTACAATTACCAGGAAGTCGTGGTTATTAGTTGGTACTAGGTGCCGATTGTCGTCCGTAACCCACTGGCCTTGCCCTTAATCCGTCTGCCGATAACGACATGTACATTACTGTCGCCTCTTCAGGAGGCTATATTGTTATATATATTGCTACACTTTACATGCAACACATATTATATTATGTAAATTTTTAACATTTATACAATACGTTATAAAATTTATGTACCTATTTCAGTGATGTAATACCCATCACTATAATCATCGTTGGTGTGAATTATCGTACCAGTAGTAATATCCGTGTCTTTTATTTTTGCACTCAATACAAAATGTTTTTAACATGGTTTTCATTCTCGTAATATCTACTTTGTACAAAATAGTAAATACTCTTCCGTATGTCGCACCTCACGCTGCTTGATTCGTAACAAGGTCAAAGCTTTATTGGCTCACCTCTTCGTGTTATAAAACTGAATATACAACATCACATTAATATAGTTATACATAAAAAATATAAATTCACATGACGGTAATTAATTCAAGTAAGTATGTCGTTTATTGTGCAAGTTACATATAAGGAGTTATTGGACAAAGACATTGCGGTAAATCACATTGTTTACTATTTGAGTTATCAGACGTTGATACAATGCGTTTTAACAATGAGACAGTAAGAGTCGACGACCGGAAGTCTGACAAATTGCGCATCAATTTTGCGTATGTAGACGAATTTGCGATAAACTGCGTATATCTAATAGATTTGATAACAAATCTGTCCTAACCGTACTAATTCCACAAGTCCACGCAGTCGTAACGTGTTGACTCCTCTAGGCCGCACTATCAACCTAAAATTATATTCAACTCTCGAGATAAAACACGTTTTGCTAATAATAATTTTGAACTGCGTATTTGGTGAAGAACGCCCGCAGCCCGATGCTTGTTGTTATTTACATTTTTGAATCACTGCATGTACCTACATTATTTATTAATATTCATATGTACATTAACATTATTTATTTTCATTATATTGAAAACCAACGCAGTAAATATGCAAACATTTCTTCTGCCCAGTTTTTACTTAAATTATAATTTAAAGACCGTTACTCTACTACAGACCAAAGAGGATCTCCTTAATAATCTCAATCATATACATTTGTATCACAACAGTTGGATATTTAAGTTTAAACGGTGTCACACGTACTGCCCTACTAACCTTTAATATCGTTGATGACTGCTCTAAAATCTCTCGTACCGTATATTTGTGTGCGATAAATTATACTAGTTATGTAAATAACTGAGTAAGTATAATAACAGTGACGATTAGCTGCTGAATTTTAAGATTCGAGGGTTCGAGACCAGGGGAGTATACAGGAAATCAACTGATTGTTCAGTTTAGATGAACATTTTCCACATCAACATTTTTCAACCCGAACTGAATCTTCACAAGGGGTCTGTGTCCCTACAGTGGGAACATAATATATAGGCTGACAATTTGAAAACATTCTTAAAGGTGACATACAATAGAAAAAATAGGCAAGGGCAGGTATAATATAGTTATACTTCCTAGTAATTATTGTGATTCACCGTAAAAAGGTTATGATGTTTTATTTTTTTTTCTATGTTTATTTTGTGTTCATGATTCTAATATATAAAACTACTAATAAAACATTACTTAATACGTATTGACAAGTTTTTTAACCAATTACAAAATGTTTAATATTTATTTATAGCGATAACTCGTTGACATTGAGTATAGCAGGTCCTGACAATAAGTAAATTATGTTTTTGGTAGCATAATTATCACGTTGTACGAGTTAAATATGAGTCAAAAATATCATAAGTTTAGAACAAAGGATTCCAGCGAAGGATGTAAATAAGACAGTTCTGTTTAATCGGCATTGCGCAATGTAGTACACTCGTGTAGAAACTATCTAGGTGGCAGCCGCGCCACGTTTCTTGGGATCACAGCGCCTGCACGTGCTAGCCCTGCCTCGTGGATGTGATCAGCGCGATACAGATAATTGCGCACAAAATTACAGTTACCCGTTGACTCGAACAAACGTACAAATAAAATCCAAAACAGAATCGTTTCCAATTGAAGTAATTCACAAACGATATATTTTTCCGTGTCTAATCTTTTCATTATTTCGTACAGTGATAAGAAGATAATGTATTCATGTCAAGAGATTGCTGTTCAGTGCAACCCAGAGAAGTAACGTTTTAATGATAATAAATACAAACAAGACACGTACATAGAGATAGAAGAAATAAGTTATTATTATTGATCTCGAATATCAGCGTAAATTACAAAATTTACTAAGTATAAATAGTTTTTACAATATAGTTTTTTTTTAATATATGCTTACTAGCAAATTTGGTAGTCAATTTATGTTTAGATCTTAAAAACGTTTTTGTAGGTTTTTATTTACATACCGCCTACCTATAGTAGAATGTCAAGGGCAAAAATGATTTTATTTGGGCGTCGTGTGTTTTACTGCGTAATATAAAGCTATTGCTTGCGTGAATTTACAGCCAAAGAAAGTTCATTAGCTTCTGTTAATTTTAGCAAAACGTGCTGCTGCATCTTAGGCACGTCAAGACTTTATAATTCCCACACCCTTATTTTCGTTCGTACGTTTCAACATTTTTCTATTCTCAAGGATTTATTTAATTTATTTGAAAACACATTAATCTGATAATAACTTTACACTTTATTGATGTGAAATTATATTATAGTATATATATAATACAATAATTAAACTATTATTTATTCAACTAAATTAAAAAAAAGAGTTAGTAGCTTTATATGTATAGCTATATTTTATTTATTATTATTATTGGAAACAAACTACTCAACCCGACTTCGCACTGGTAGTTTTTTCATACGACTTCATTCTGTCATCAATTCACTAGGTTTAGCTAAGTGAAATCAATAAACATTTTTAGCAAAATACGTATAAAACAAGTATATTCGATATCTTCCGTGATTTCGTGGTATCCCTAGGGATTTCGTAAAATTCTGATATTCTCATTTCCCTACGACATTTACATGTATGTATCCTTGGATCCTCTGTTGTTTCATTTTAACGCAAATGGAAAAGTATTCAAGGCGGGCTTTGCAAATTATGCAACATCGTAATAATAATTATGAGACTGCTAGTCTATCCGCGAGCTCGTGCCCACGTGTCGCTTATATACATAATGTCATATGCAGTAGCAACATAGATTAAGTTTATATTTAAATATTTATTGATGTCAAAGCATTGTGACGTGTTTAAGTCTAGTCATTTTTACAGAGCATGGATGTACAAACAAATTAAATTCCGGCGATTTAAACATCTGAATGCGCACGTGTACGATCGATCTATTCGATTTATATTTTTTATTTATCTATCTCATACTCTTAGTTTATATAGCTAGAGATTTGTAAGACGTTCCATGTCAGATTATGGCACTGGTCACTCTTGTTGTTTTATAAAATAAGCGATACACAATTAAATCAAAGACCCTCTCACATAGACATAAAGAACAGACATAATATGTAAGACCCTACAAAATGCACGTGGTATGGTCGGACCTTGAGCGTTCTGAATAGGGCTTCACGCTATTCGCACCGTGTTCATAAATTTGTTTCACCTGTGCATTGCGTCATTACCTCTTCGGTTCTTTGTTGTAAGTACATAAATAGTTTGTAACAAGTCGTACGTAGGAATTATCTATATATGTTTAACCTATAAATAACTACAGTTTTTATTTATTTATCTGATTGCAAAATATCCCCCCTCCCTTCCCTAACACATGCATATTCCTTTCTTAATCTAATTTTTTATTTTATTTAATATTGTGGTTATTCGTGTTGTTTCTTTATTTTCGAAACCGCAATTATAAAACATCACCGACTTTCCAATATATCGTATTATTTTCCTACCTATCAACAGCATCTAGATTCTAGATCGTAGACTAATTGTAGGTAATAAGCGTGTACACGATTGCGTCAGGTTAGTTTCTATGTCGAGTGTTACTCGTTGAAGCTTGAAAGTGAGGCTCCGGAAACTGCATCATTACTTTCTATAAAGTCCATGATATTTTCATTTAATTGAGTCAGATCGTTCCTTAATATCTGGTTACATCAATACATTTTTATTTAAATGAAACGTTAGTAATAATTATTAATTTAATACCGAATCACTCGCATTATGCAGGCAACTGTTAAAGGTAAATACAGTTGGTGTTCCCCCACGAAATGTAATTTATTTACAATTAAATATTTCAGGTAACCAATATCGAGTTGTTAACGTACCTTATTGTTTTAAAAATAAATGAGAAAGCGACACTCCGGTGTGCATTCGAAATCGAAGCTCTCGTCCGATAAATAAAGTAACGGTTCTCAAAATCTTGCAGTTTAACTTACGTCCGTTAAAATACTTACTCTTTCTTCGGAAATTTCAAGAGAATGAATTGATTTGGACTTTGTTTTGCTTTCCAGAATTGTGCATATTTTTTTTAAGCGCACAGTATGTACCATAAATATATTATTTAATGCTATTGCTGTCTTTCTAAATGTAGAATATTACTTAAGAGAAAATAAATAAATCCTTTCATATAAACAACTTTATTCAGTAATTTATTACAAGTGTGACGTAATACAAAAGCGCTTTTTTATTTACATAAAAAAATCTATATTAATAAACTTATTCTACAATTTCGTTTTTACAAAATTAAATAACATTTTAACTAGTTACATAAATACACACGCGTCCACAAACTAGTCAAAAGATAAGTTAAATAACATACATGACGTTTCGCAAACATATTTTGTCTCATTCAGATCAAGTTCATTCAACACGAGTATAATAGTTAGTGCATTCGTCATCCACTGAATCTAAACAGGCGATTTATCGTTAGACTTATCTTGTAATGGGACTTCTTCTGGAGATGTACCATTGGCCGTGGTGCGTTCGTTTGTTCTAGGTGTTGAGCCGAATTTTTTCTTTATTGAACTCCAATTCTTTTTAATGGTTATAAGGGCTACGATTACAACCATAGCTGCTATTATAATACCTATTACACTTTTGTCGACACCACCTCCAGATTTTGTTTCCGCTGTTTTTGCACCTATCTTTACTTCTGAATCTGTTTGTGACGTTTCTGTTGGAGCCTGTACAATACTATTCAAAGGAACGTTATCCATAGGCTGCTGGTTGACGGCATTGCGAAGAGAAAATTCTGTTACTGACGAAGTGCTTTCAGAAATTGAAGAAGCTGCACTAGTTTGCGGGGTAGGTGCTGTTGTTGCTTCCGTACTAGGCGTAGAATTACTTGAACTAGACGCAGTGTTCAATGATTTCTGAACAGCTTCGGGTTGGAACGCAATCATACCCGGTAATGTTGCATCGAATAAGTCATCTCCAATCGATTCTGGTGCATCTGGACATTCAAAAATTTGCTTATTGCATGATTCGTAGCAAACACTTTCCAAAGATTCCTTTAATGATTTGCATAAATCTTCAGAAAGATCTGACGACGTTGATGGCAACGTTAGTTTGCGCAGTGACTTCAAATTCGAAAAAAGTTCCGTTGTGAATGTCTGAAAATATGTTAAAAAAAACGTATATTTTAATGATTTAACATTACAATTTTACATTAAATGTAAAGTATTCTTAATATAGTTATTCAATTAATTATCAATATATATAAACCAGGCCTGTAAGTTGACTATTGTGAACAACTAAGATTTCATTTCAGGTTATATTAATAATTTGTTAGTATTCTAATAAAGCAGCCGTGGCTCAATGGTGAGGACCTCGAAATTAAATCGAAAAGTAGGGGATTCAAGACCATACACGCGTGCGCGTGCCAGCATTACTTAGATTACAACGAATCTAAATAGTGAAGGAAAGCCTCGAGAAAAAAACCTCCATCCTCGTAATATAAACAGTTCGTCGTCATGTGACACCTAACAAACCGATAGCTTGGTTAGGTTCCTCATGGGGTCTGTGACAAAAAAGTCAAATTTGTCACTAGAGAACAAATTTGAGTTGCTGATAAGTTTTACAATCCAGTGTGAGATGAGACACAAGTTTAAACATACTTCTTTTCTAATCTTTATTTAAATCTATGTTACCGTTCTTATGTCGTTGCCTCCCAGGTCCAGTTCTTCTAACTTTATTAGAGATAGGCTATTCTTTAAATCTTGCGGGAATTCAATTAGGCGGTTATTTGCTAGTTTTAACTTCACTAATGCCGGCAGCTCGCTCACAGACTGAAATAATGTTAAACATAAATTAAAACTGACTATTGATTAATAATTTAAGGTATATTATTCATTGTATAATACTTACGCCTGCAGCTAATTCCATTATTAGGTTGTCGTCTGCATTAAGTACTTCCAATTCTTTTAAAGTGGATATTTCTTTCGGAATCTCCGTTAACTTATTGTTATTTAAATTTAACGTGGTTATCCTTGAATCTAGTGGCCACGGGAATTCTGTGAGAGAATATCCAGCACAATTTACGACGAATTTGTTTTTATCGCCTTCAATGCTACATACGCATGGTTTTGGGCATGGTAATGTAGAGGAGGAACTGTTAATGTCTTGTTCATTTTCATTTGCTTCCAGTGGCATTATATGTTCTAATTTTGGAATTGCTGCTTGTGTTGTGATTTCAATATTATCATCTATAGATGGGTCTCCACTACCTTCGATAGCATCGTCGGCATTTTTTGTGTCTGACAGAGATTGGATATCACCCTCTGAGGGTATTTCTGTTACATCGCTTTCTTGGCCGCTAACGATTCCTTGTCTGAAATTTGGTCAAGATGCATTATTATCACGTGAATCTATAAAGCAATGGATATCTTTTATCATAACGAGCTGACGTAGAATTGCTAAGTACAGAGATAAGAATCGTGATAAATACAAGGGCGTAACTATAGGTGTTTATGCTTTAGAATATTCTAAAAACTAATAAATATTAGATAAATGCAATGATCGTGAATGTTATGTACAATATTATAAAAAAGTTATATAGACTTGTGAACTCTGATGACGGGTGTGATTTTTACCATAATAATAGTATATATACATAATATGTAATAACGTGTTTCAGATAAAAATAGCAATGAAACCATCGAACCTATGAACATGTAATAATGCGTAGCTTCAGAAATAAATTGTAATGGTTATGTGAATAGGGCACAATAGATTATAATATGAAATGTTTCCATTTACATAAAATAAATTTAATTGACATCATTTAAAGGTGATTAATTATATAAACATTATTATCGGTGTTTCATTAACTAATTGTTTTTTACTTACATCAGACAAGCTGCCAAAATAAAGCATAGATGTTTTGTCTTCATGGTCACTAGGAATTTAGTGCACTGTGTTAGTATTGCCAACAGATTTCCCTTGTTACCCTGCCTAGTACTAGTAGCATCGGGTCGCAGAGCGCGTAACTCACTGACACTTATAAACTATTATCACTCCACGATAAGATTACCTGCTGCATGGCGAGCTTATCGCGAATCAAACTCGATAACGATTGTCCGCATCAACAGCAAAACTAATTTCCTCTTTTTCCAACAACACCTCATATACTTCAATGTGTAATTCAACGTTTATGCATACAATAATCACGATTACGTTATTTCTTATCAGGCCTCTAGTCGCATAAAGAATTCTCAAAATAGTCTCACTTATATCATTGATGATATACACTCTTTCCTTGAAATTATGAAAAACATTTAGTTAGAATTCATCGGATTCGTCACTAAAACGTTTCCTTTTTTGTCAAATTTCACAAGAATTCATTGTATTCAAATTTAATTCTCCCAAGAACACAAAAACTTATGTTACTAATGCCAGTTTCGAACTATTGACTGACATAAAGACAAAAAGTACACAACTAATACAATAACGTTTCTCGTTTCTTGCAAAGTAAAAGTTCATCCGTGAGTTGTTCACGTTGATTCGTTTAAGCAAATGGGCTGATGAGTTTATACCTTACGTTGATATACTTACTATTGATTATTTCGACAATTGAAATTTGTCAATTTTCAATTCGTATAGTCAAAAAAAAACATAATATAACAAAAACCATGTGGCCTTTTAAAGCCTGTACAAAAAATCTTCTCAATAAACTATTACAATCACTAATAATATTTATGATTGATTATTAAACTATTACCAAAACTCTACTCGACATAGGTATAGATTATACCTATGGAATGTCCTTTAATTATTAAATGTGTATAATAACTATAAGTAAATTTGCGTAAAACAATTATACCATTTAGAAAGGATGTGAAATGTTTATGTTAATTTATTTACTGCAAAATGTCATTAAAGTTTTATACATTACATTGATTACTCATTGCTTAATAATATTCACCTTGTTCACTATTGTTTTATACCTAAACACTGCTGACTTAATGTTAACGATATACGAAAAATAACATTTTACTAAATTGATCGCCGTGGTGCGAACGGTTTTAAATAAGTCTGTGTTTACTTTACTGAACACGCGTGTAGCGCAGTAGTTTTTTGAACGTTCAATCTCATTGATGCCTCGCGTTCGACTTGATTTCTTTCAGTGTTTTTCATATTCATTTTGTTTACTTAACTTTTTATTTACTTAACAGTATTGTAATGGCGGCGACTTGGCAGACTATCTACAAACAAATAGGCTTCTCAGCGAGGCCACAATACGCACCTTCCTTCGGCAACTTGCTGAGGCCATGCGCGCTATTCACGCCAAAGGGATTGTCCATCGTGATCTGAAGCCACAGAATATTCTACTGACACACAATGTCGCCCCACCTCGCACACCGCACCCGGAAGAAATAACCCTCAAAATTGGTAATGAACTGTTAACATGAATATTTCATTGTTGAATTTTATACTTACCATAAATATAAAAACATTGTACAAATGCAAATCTTAAAGCAATAAAACACACTTACATATAAACAACCTGTATTTGTGTGAAAAATTATTGAAAATTATTTATACTTTGAATATTTCTTACACAGCTGATTTTGGATTTGCTCGATTCTTAGAAGAAGGAAACATGGCTGTCACACTTTGCGGATCTCCTATGTATATGGTAACATTGTCAATTATCTTTTGTACATTTTAGTATATCATTATAAGTCTATTAATTGAATATTGAATACTATTTATGTATGTTGAAGAAGCAATGTCGATACAGAGCATAGAAAAATATAAAATCAACTGGTGTGGAACATTTTTTTCTTTTTTCAATAGTAATATAATACAGATATGTTTACCTATAAAATATGTATATTAATTAAATTATGTCGGTTTCCGCAGATGAAGCACAAATATCAATTAATACAACTTTGAATTTCAGGCGCCCGAAGTTATAATGTCCCTAAAATATGACGCAAAAGCAGACCTCTGGAGCCTGGGCACGATCGTGTATCAATGCTTAACTGGCAAGGCTCCTTTCCAAGCGACCACGCCACACGAACTTAAGGCTTTCTACGAAAACAGCGTCGATTTACAGCCCAAGTAAGCTCTATTGAATAATTAGCCTATCGAATAAACCGCGTTCATTTTATATAAATCGCTTACCTACGTCATATTCTGTGGAAATCGCTACAATAAGTGAACTTAAGATGCTTCAATTTCGAAGTTTATAACGAATGTTTATTCGTTTGATAGTTTTAAGAATTTAGAACGCAAGTGTTTTTTATTTATAGTATACTCCATGTACGTTATCGATTTATAACTTCAACTTGATGTGGTTTAGATATCGTCATTCCCTCTAAATATGTAATTTTGATATTTCTCATTCATAATTATTTTAGTACATGATTATTTATCCCAAAAAATCTGGTGATAGAAATTCATTTTAAAATTAATTAATTTTTAATATACACATAATAGACTTCATTTGTTTGGTCTGAATCCGAATCCTAAAATCCACGAAGCTCTCTGTGCTCCACGGTTACACGAATTAAACACTTCCTCATTGAAGTGGAACAAATTTGGCCATTTCTTCATTTAATTTCCTATACTGTACATGAAATTTGAAAGATCGCGAGTTCATGTAAACAGAAGAACGACTCGATGATTATTGATTGTTATGCGGGTTAATTTTGGAAGTAAATTTGCGTCTGCGAGTGGAACGCGCAGTGTTGAAAACTTTCGTCTAATTATGAATTATTATTGAATAACTGTTCAACACAATTCGCAAGTCGCATTAATTGTTACTTATATTTCGTGAGTATTTTTAGATTGTAAATATGTGTACTATGGTTATGTTCAGAATTACTTTTATGGTTGAAAACTGCAAGGAGTTAGTTCATACTTTGTATTACAAAGCAGCAACAGATATACCTTCATGAATATAATATGAATATATATATATGTAACTACTTACTAGATAAGTAAGTGTAAGACTGCTTACCTACGTAAATAAAAGACAATATTATATAACGCCAACAAATAGGGCTTTCTTAACATATTTTACTTAACCGTAAATAGTAGAAAGCAGAAATATAGGCAATTTTATTGCTTTTCATAAAAGTTATTTTCAGTTAGTATGTTTGTATAAATATTAAATATCATAGCCTTCTCAGAATCCGCTAAAACAACAGCGAAAATACTTCACCGCTATAAATATACCGATCATTTTACCAATAGCAATTTATTGCGAAGATAATGAACCTTTTAATGCATCATTGCATTATAAAGAACGTTTAATTGCTTATACAGCAAATATGCTAGCTACCTCCTGTGTATATGTGCGACTAAAAATAATTCTTCAAACGTAGTCAGCTGATGTTCGCCGCACAGCTGGCCCTCATGCTATATAATTCCGTTATTCATCAACGGTCATAAAGCTAGTAGGAGTCGTCATTATTTACTTTTGAAGGCGAAATAAATTAAGGATTAATACAATTACTTGTTGTTTTTTGTTTAAAAATAACGATACTAGTTTCTATTCAATTGTTGTAAGGTTATTTTGCAAAGCTGTCTTGATGTTAAATTATTATAACAACGTTAGGTAATTTTTATAGGCATATTCTATATATATCTATAAATATTGTCGTATTTATACGAAAACATACTATTTTACACTTTCACATAAACACAGCGTATCCATGTTGATGTTAAACTTTCACGTCATTACTGCTCACTGTAATGTACATAACGTCATATTATTCTCGAAAGTCCATTTTAGCATGCGATTTTAGTGTTGATAAATTTAATACTTTTTATGTTTGTATGATAAACCAAATTCACGAAAAACGAGTAATTATAAACATCAGATAATTATCTTTATGTCAAATTTAAAGGATATCTTGATATTTTTGTTCTTGATAAACTGCATTAAAATGAATGTGTTTATTTTTAAGAATTTATCGCACGTTGTTCATTCAAAATTGTAAATGTATAATACAAGGAAGTTATATTATACTAAGTCGAGATTCATAGATACATCTTTGAAACCTATAATACGTATCACATCAGTAAATCATACATTATCATAATGACTCGATAAAACTATAAAACGTGATATTTGAACATTACAGGATGCCAGCCGGAACAAGTCCCGAGCTTTGCAATTTACTTATCGGCTTACTGAGACGTAATGCTCGAGAACGGATGCCTTTTGAGGTGTTCTTCAACCATCCATTCTTACAAAGACCCAGAACAACTTCTATAACAAGTGAGTATAGTACACACCATCTATGCCTTATATTTCATTCATTAGTCTAGTATTTAATAACATTAACCATTGAAAACATTTTTCGTTCTTCACAAATCACTACGCAATAATTTATCAGTCGCATCTTTCCTCGTTGTTCCAGTAGCAAGTAGAGATTTCCTTATCGTATGTCACGTTAAAGTATACGAATAATTGTCAGCTAATCAATGATCCAGTAAATTTGATTAACATATTATACAAAACACGAGTTTAATCGTACGTTTCATGAAGCATCGATATGTTCGGATGACTCACTCTATTCGACCTAAATGTTTCATTCTTACAAAATCTGTTACGGTTTCCTATTTGTTTGGCCTCTACGTATTTCATTATTCGTATTATACTTTATAGTTGTAATGGATTCAACAAAAATACGCTTTATTATAATCAGATAAAAACATAAAAGAGGTGCGCAAGTTACATTAACCTCTTAAAATGTTTTGTTTGATTACATCAGCTCTATGAGGGAAGGCGAACAGATTTCTGCTCGCTCATTCAGAGCGCTGACCTGACTTGTTCAATTAAATGTCAAGAGTTCATCACTCTTTTTATAATAGTGATTCAGTTCTATTGCGATAAATGATAGGTCAAAAGTATAGCAGGAAATGGTGTCATATCTGCGACTTAAGAAAATTATACTACATATTTACATAATTACTTATACATAAGTGAGGTAGATTAAATGTTTAAATTAGGTTTTTTTTTTATAAACGGTATGTATTTCGTCGCGAAAATAAATAGATAGACAAAATGAAATCATTCTTGTAAAATACTTATAATTTCAATTCTTATTAACTAGTCACGATAAAAAATCTTCACTTGTTTTAAGCTCTCTGTTACTTGGATAACGCTTCTTAAACATTTTGAATTAACTCACATATAATAGATAGGTGTAGGTGTATAGGTTACATCTGTAACGATTTGGTTACGGTATAAATATTATTCAGGTTTGGACTCGGATCTGCCTGATATATTGGAGAGCGATACTGAAGGCCGTCCCGATACTAACTGTATCCTAGAGGAGTCTTGGGAGAGCCAGGGTATATCATTAATTTCTCTTTCGCTTTTTTGCATGGGGTGGGCTCATTATCAGTCGCATAACATTTCTATATCATACTAAATATGTAGGTACGCTTGAGACGCATGGCTTCCTATTTTATCGAAATGTTTATCTATATTATGTAAATGCTGGCATGTTTGGATTCTTTTGAATATTCGATTCATAAATCATATGTTGATTTTTTTCTATTATTTATATGTCGATTCATTTAAAATTAAAAATACTGCCTGTTATATCCGAGAAACGATAACATTTAAACAGGACCAACAAAAAATTTTATGATACCATATTTATTAATCGCATAGTCCATAATTGTATGAAAACAATAACAAAGCGCAGTGTCTACACCCGGGCAATGTACTCGGACGATTTTGTGCATCGCATGATGTTTAACGGGAACGCACTGCCGCGAAGCGAAGCATAATGTGGGGAGTTATCAAACGGTACTTCGGCCGGGTCTGCAATGTTATTTACTCCGAAGTCGTAAATCGCCATTCGGAATGGCTATATAAATAATGTATCGGCCGTCGTTTGTTTATTTGGTGCATGGCGATACGTGCCCGCGCGGGGATGTATGTATGCGTGAGATGTTTTGGAGTTTGAGGATATCGGAGGTGGTGTGTTTGGTGGAGTTCGTATTGGCGCGGTGTTCAGTGTGCGTTGTGTCGGTAGGGACGGGCTCGAGCGCGGCGGGGGCGGGCGCGCGCGCGCCGCTGTCGCAGCCGCCGCCGCAGCCGCATCCGCAGCCGATGCCCACGCCGCAGCCGACGAGGAAGTCGCAGCCTACGTCCTCAGGTGAGTTGCATATAAGATAAGATTTGCTCATAACTAAGGAACTAGCTTTAGTTTGAACATCGTTTTTTTTTTGTGTTAAGAAACCAAAAGTCATATTGACTATTTTAGATCTGCTAACTGCTAAGTTAAGCTACGTTTAACTCTATAAAATAATTCATATAACACATTGAAATATTGCTTATTTGAAAGCAGTGGTTGACGTTTCAAGGTCCTTTCTATAGTAACGTATCTATTTCTTGTCTTATTAATCTTTGATCAATTGTATGATATATTTTGGTATCGGGAAAACGATAGATAATCGAGTTATAAATATATAAGTAATTTTATTATATAATAATTAAAACGGTAATATTATAATTATTATTTGCGAACCACACGAGTTTCATTTTAAATTTAAATATAATTGTTTTGTTCTTTTCTATACAATCGTATAATGTAGCTCTGAATGATAACCCAGGATCGTGTATGTTTAAATCACGTCGTTCTGTATCAATTTTATTGCAGTAATAATTCATTTACTTCCAACATTTTGCAATTTAATAAATGCATTAATATCTCAAAGTTATTATTATTATTAGTAGTTGATAGTTTTAAGTAAAAAAATATGATCGTTAGCCTTGGCATGAACAAAAATAATATGCAAATACATTTTTGTGTTTACGTAATATTATATTAATCGTGTAAAAAATTCCCAATTATATAATACTAGCTGTGCCTCGCGGTTTGATCCGCGTAAGTCTGTATCCCGTAGTAATATCGGGATAAAAAGTTGCCTATATTTTATTTCAGTTGCCCAGCTATCTACGTACCAAATTTCATTGCAATCGGTTGAATAGTTTTTTCGTGAAAGAGCAACAAACACACACACATCCTTACAAACTTTCGCATTTATAATATTAGTAGGATTATTCGATAACTGAATTGGGTATATGTTTAAGGTTCACCTACAATCAATCTTCGATAATAATATTAGTACCTGGATGGCCGAGCTTTGCTCGGTACTTTTTTTTTTTAACTTTAATTATTCGCCAAAAAATAGTATTATTATTAGCCAATAGATGTCAGGAAGAGTCATAATAAATTGGGACTACTCAAACGCCTCCTATTTGTTAAAAAAGTAAGTTTAAGTCGATAAAACACGAATATGACATTTTCTAAAAAAGATTCCTAGCTAGATCGATTTATCGCCCCCGAAACCCCCTATATACTAAATTTCATGAAAATCGTTGGAGCCGATTCCGAGATTCCAATTATATATATATATATATATATATATATATACAAGAATTGCTCGTTTAAAGATATAAGATATTATGAAATGAAGTAAAATTAATATGAATATTAACTATTTTTAAACTAACGTCTCGACGACATCAGCGTTTCGCAATTTGGCTCGGGAACAATACATATACGTCCACTGAATTTGACCTTCAGTATATTCCGTGTCAGTGGAGTTATGTATTCGGTGCTGAAGAAATATACCAATATTCAGCTAGTTTCTTCAAAATATGGTAATAAATAGACTAATAAATCACACATTATTCGTATGATATACAGTGCCTTAAAAAATAATGCATCATTTAATTGTTTAAAGTTGAATAAAATGAACAATAGCATATTAGTTTCATAATGTTTTTTTGGAATATCATTTAGCCTTGATTCAAATATGGTTCATAAAGTATATTATAGTTTGTATAAATGCCGAAGATAAAATAACAAATTCATATTTATGATAAATATTGTGCTAGTAAATGTTGTAATATTTAAACAATGAAACCATTTTTATCATTTCATTATTTTGGAAACTTCTACACAAAAGAAGGAGAACACACATGATTCATTATTATTCTAGTTCCCTGGATATAAAATTTTAACGTAACTGTTTTTGTTAGATACCTGTGTGTCATTTTCGTAATTGCATCACTATATTTAGCAAAAATTCAGTGATTCGTGTTGCCAGTCCAAATGTCAACTTTGAATAATTTATATTCATCAGTATAAGCAAAATCAAATTTATTTCGTCTGATATTAATATATTGTACTAAAGGTATATTTGTTATTTTAAGATGCGACCCGTCAGTGTCGTGGCTTACATTAAAAATGGTTGCAGTTAATTTCAAACTACACTACACTTATAGCAAAGAAGGACATAACGTTACTGAATGTAGTATGCCAAAAATATATATTAATCACAGTAGAGTATCAACGTGTCCATGTATGGTGCGCCACATTTATGTGTTGTGAGCAATATGCTATATACTTTTATAGCATATATAATATTAGCCGACCAAACTGATTAAAGATAAATTAACTGTATACAATAAACATTATTTACAAGTGTTTTTTAAGTAATAAAATCTAATATGTCTAGTTTATAGAGTAAACTTAATTATGGTATGAGACATAAATAACCACAAGCATTGTCATATTTACGCATAGCCGATTCATCCGAAGTCGTATGGGCGGGCGCGGAAGACTTCGTAGTGGTGGAGGCGGACAGCGGCTCCGGCGAGTATTCCGGCGGCTCGTCGTCCTCCGAGGCGGCGTCCCGGCCGCGCTCGCTGGCCCTCGCCGCGCATGCGCGCAACACGCCGCACTCGCCGTCACCGCACTCGCCCAACTCGCCGCACTCGCCCCACTCGCCCCACTCGCCCGCGCCGCACGCGCCCTCCCTGGAACACGCTAATGTGCAGATGAGGGTGAGTTGCGAGTTTTCGTGTGAATCGGCGCCTTTGTAACAGCAATAAAGATTACCATTCACTCATGTTCTAGGGCAACGTACGTGCCTTTTGTCTATTTCATGTTCTGTGTTTTTTAAATAGCCTTCTCTCTTCTCACTCTTCGTCTTTCCTACGCTAAATTATTTGGTGTGAAAACGAAATTTGCGCATGTATAAATCATTCATTTCGAATGTTTAAATGAAAGCTGGAACTGTATAATGAAACACTTTATACAGCGCAATCTCTCTCCTCGGACATTTAAAGATAAGAAATATTGCTTATATATCCCTGATAATTATACATTCTTGAAGGTTTTTTCTTTATACTATTCAAACAAGTCTTCGAGCATAAATTGATACACGCGTCTGTGACTAATTATTACAATTTAATTGTATTTTTATTACATCATAATTACACAACCTATAAGAAACGTCATAAAAGCTTGTTATTACTTATATAATAAAAACACTCCATTTGACATGACTTGACATAATGGGTTATAAATATCCATGTGATATATATTGTGATAAGTGACCACACACACTCAGAAGTACTATTCGAGATATTTTATATTATTAAAAAACTACTTTAAATAAATATTGCTTACCCTAGTTATGAGCTCTATGACTGATTATTATTTTACAAAAACTTTCAGAATCCATTGACGGCAGGTTCCAATGTACCACGATCACAGCCAATAGACGTCCTTCGATCAAACCACAACCGAAATGCGACCAACATCGGATCTCTCTCGCCGCCTACTGTAAGTATAACCTGCTAGCTGCTGGCCTTTAGTGAAATTATACTTCATCCCTTACTTGACATAATCTGATATAAAACATTTATTTTTAGGTATATCGTAAAAAGATTGTGAGTGTTCTTACCTTGCCGGTTTTTTGTAGTGAAATGAATCATTTATTTTTTTGTCATACATCATGTATATTTAACATGATACAAATTTTAATAAATGTTGCTTTTAATACATCAATGTTTGTATTTTTTATTTTTTATAAATTTTTCCACGTTTGCACAAGAGATTCTATTATTGTTGTTCATCCGCATAGGTGCCGTTCACAATGGGGACTCCCCCGTCGACGCGTCGACGCAGTGCCTCCGGGAGCTCCCCGCCGCCCTCGTTGTGGCAGGTCTCGCCAACCAACGCGAGCCGTGAGTAAACATACTAACACTGTGACAAGAAAACAAATGTGTCGCAAACATTGCAAACATTCCGGAATGCTCTCTAAGCTGCACATCGGCCATAGACTATCAAATTTTAATATTTTAATTAGCAAAAATATAATTGTATAAATTTTAGTCCTCTGGTACCAAATTACCTTAGTAAAAATAAAATTAAATCAGGTATGCAGCTAGAAAATATAAAGAAATACCACCTGAAAATATTCAAATTTATTTTATGGGCATCAAGGTCCTTATATTTAGTCTTATAAATTATGCTCACTACGATACGATATCAATACAAGTATAATCATAGTTATGAACGTATTATACCCACAATATATACGAACGAAGAAACCCCATATTATTCTGCGATTCTGTGAAAGTGGTATCTCTACGTACTGTAGAGTGCGTTAGCTCTACGTTTTGTGACCGCTCTGTGCGAGCGCAGCAACTCTACATAGCGTTACAATAGTGCGAGAGCGCGCCAGCTCTATACTTGTGTGTGTGTGCGTGTGTGGGCGAGTAGCGCACGTGTTGATGGGTGTCCGTCTGAAAGGCTCCTCGCCACCAGTGCCGCTGGCGCTGAAGGCGAGCGGCTCGTGCTCGCCGAAGCGCGGCGCGCTGCCGGACGCGCTGCTGCGCGCGCTCAAGCTGCCCGCGCACGACCCGCCCGTCTACATACCCAACCTGCAGGAGGAGACCATACTGGCCGTGAGTCGATTCGCTGATTCATTTAATTTTTTTTACTTAGACTCAAAGTTAAACATATTTGCTAATTTTACAAAAATGCAAATTTTAAATTTACTGAAACTTTTTAGAGGATATTAACTATTTAAATTCTATTGTATATGGGCCCCTATAATTTTTCTCGTCGTACGGTTCACAGAAAATAGAATTTTTATTTTACATGCGCAAACACTTTTGATAAATGTCCCTCAAATAAATAGTATGACTATAATAAGCTCGTGCCACCACAGGAGGAGCACAGCAAAGTGTTCTCTCAGCTGAACTTCGTGCTGATGCTGGCGGAACTGCTGTCCGACCTCGCGGTGTCGTGCGGCGCGCCCATCGCCGCTCTCATGGACGCTTCTGATGGTCAGTTATATATATATAAGGGATAATATAATATGTGAATTTCGCGTGTAAATTTGGTTAAATCTGTGACAAACTAAGTTTTTAAGACTGCAGAAATGGATTAATCAAAAAAATTAAATATTTTAAATTTGTAACGTGTTTTCGAGATGTAATTTTTATTTAAAGTAATAATAATTGGAGTACTGGACGCTCCAATTAACTATAGGATTGCTTTATTTTGACATCATAGCCGTTTAATTCAAATGCATTTATAATCTGGGTAAGTTAAGACGAGATTTTATGTATTTGCATTTATCTAAGTCATCGGCCTAATTGAGTACATCCGAAAAATCAAGACAGAATGTTTATATGTATTAACTATATTTTCGGTGCATTCAACATCCACACTTTTGAATATTTTAAATGGACGAAGATCTTATTCTTAACCGTTTGGAACAATACCAGATTATTTGTGATTACAAAATGAATACAATAAGTCTTAAGTTTTTTTTTTTTTGTTATTCTTAAAACTTGTCTTTAACTATAATTGCACATATTGTCAGTTTTCCTGCATATATTCTCATATCTATTAATGAGCAAAAAGGGTTACCAAGTAAATATTTCCCCATCTCGGGGCTGTCTATCTTTTCCTGCAACGGAGCGGGTGGAAACTAGTAACATATTAGACGAGAATAACGAATAATGTCCCGTGGTCAGAGCGCTGCAACGAGAGCGTGCGGCTCGGCCTGCTGGTGCAGGCGATGCAGGCGCTGGCGGCCGGCCTGCGCCTCGCCGCCGACTGCTACCGCGAGCGCACGCTGCAGCCCACGCCGCAAGTTCGCAGCGGTCAGTGCGCGCACGCACACGCGTACACACACGCACACACACACACGCACACACACACACGCACAAACACACTACAGATCCAATCATATATCTATATATATATAAAATTCTCGTGTCACAATTTTAGCTACCATACTCCTCTGAAACGGCTGGACCGATTCTCATGAAATTTTGTGTTCATATCGGGTAGATCTGAGAATTGGTCAACATCTATTTTTCACACCCCTTAATGATAAGAGTAAGGCAGGACAGCGTTTGCTGGGTCAGCTATTTATGTATATTATGTACTTTACACGAATATCATGACGATCCGTGTCCATTTGTACAGTATTCAATACAGAAATGAGTTTAGAAGTCTAGCTACATTAATAAAATATAAATACTATTTAAATTATGAATATTTTTAATACTTTGTTTTTCCAGTAATGAGATGTTAATGTGATGTCAGATAATATAGAAACAGTGTGAAAACATACAAATTAAGCAAATATTTTTTACATCCACAGTGGTGTCACTTATGAATGGCAAGTACAAGTGGATAGTAAACGAATCGCGACGACTACACGAAACGGGAGTGACTCCGGCGGTCTGTGATAAAATACTTTACGAACATGCTATTGAACTGGTGAGTTTCCTCTAAATTTGTCTTCTTAGATTCCTTAGAAAATACGATCGAGTAAAAAATCTAATTGTATACGCATGCATGTTAAACAATCTGGTAAATTGTACATACGAAAATTTTAAAGATAAACTCAAAATGTTTTACTAAAATCGTATCCCTAACGATAACCCTTCTGGGCTGCAGTGCCAGATGGCAGCTATCGAGGAGCTGTTCGGCGACGTGAAGGAGTGCGAGCGGCGCTACATGTCGGCGCAGGTGCTGCTGCACTCGCTCGTGCAGCGCCAGCCGCTGCACCCGCACCACCGCACCACGCTCTCCAAGTGTGAGTGCACGTATATGTTTTATACTTACTAGCTGTGGCTCGCGGATTCTCCCACCTGCTCAAACAACATTTTTAATGCGATTAAAATCTTTTGCCGCGGTACAATCAATTCTACACTACTCGTGACGCAAACACTTTTTTTTGTAATATTTGCTTATTGAGTTGTGTTACGCTTACAGATCGGGATGCAGTACAGAGGCGGCTCAATTGCCTCAAAGGGCCGCGCAAGATAATGGACGTAAAACTAGAGGCTGGGATCTCATAATGCAATAAGCTATCAACATGTAGAGTTAAGTACACTATACAAGATGAGAAGTGATTTTATTTTGTCTTTATAAATGACTTGAAGTGATAAAAAAATATTTAAAAATGTGTAAAAATAAAAAAGTGAATGACTTCAACAAAATCATATAAACACAAATGTTGTAGTAAAGAAGATTACCAGAGATTGCAATAGTAAGTTATATATTTTTTTAACAGTATGTAGGTTTTCTTTTAAGTAGGGACTGTAGATCTCTAGAACATCTTAGTGCAAATGAATAGTACAGCTTAAACTTTCATAGATAAGTAGATAAATATGTAGATGTGTCATTATAATAATAATGGTTGTACTTTCATATTATGGTTTGTAACTTTAGTACAAGAAATTTACGACATGTCCAGTCAGCTCCGCTTACATATACAGAATGCTGTTACAAGATGATTTATATAATTTTTAGAAATTGACACAGAGAATATCAAAATGTAAATGTAGGTTTAATAATGTAGTCATGTATTTTGCAAACACATCTCATAATTATTGTATTAACATTCTAATATTATTACTATTAATTATGTAGTGTGATATAAAAATTGTGAAATGAAATATCTCGATATGGACAAGATGCTATAGATCTCATTATCGACCAATAACAATATGGCATTTTTAGGTTAAGCTATGAATAATGTTTTCAAAGTATTTTTTAGGAAATTTTGCAGTATGATGTTTAAATTTGTGTATTTTCGCAAACCGTATTCTGTAATAGCCAATTGTGATCCTATTATGTATTTTTATTTTCTTTCCCAAAATGATCAATGCTTTACAAAAATAAGAATAAATAAAGACTGTTGTATTATACCTAATTTTGTTGTGAATTATAATACCCAAGATTATTTGAAAGTCTTTTAAACTGACCTCTTTCTTATTATAGGGTAAAAATGAGACCTTACATTTCCTCTGTATAATGCAAAACTTTTTTACCCTATACACATTTCCGCCCACGAACATTTTTACCATATTTCATTACAATCAATGGTAGATGTAGATGTGAAGATGTCCCAGATGATACTTTCGACTTTATTTATAATACATGTGAATATCCGTGGTAGCTTTCTAAAATCTTTCTTTGGTAAAATAATTTTTAAAATCGACAGAGATGTTTTCATGTAAGAAAATTTTTAAAAAGTTGTTATAACTTAGGGATATAACTAGCAACAAAATATGTTACATAATGTCTACAGTCCATGGGATAAAAAATTTTTTAGCCAATTATTTCAGACATTGAGTCTAGTAGGGCCTTTGAGGGATTCCCTCTTCCCAAATTAGATTATATATGTATCTGAATAAAAACAAATATATTTTACGAAATATTTAATTTCACACGCAGAATTGTTACATCAAAACTGTACAAAAATACCTGTTCCTTGTTTTATGTACTTATAAGGTTTCATCCTGTTTCTGCCCCTGACAGGTTGCATCATAACTTTATCAGGAGGAAATTCAGAGGTTCCCATTGATTCTAACAAAACATCAAGACATATTAATAATTGTTGAATTTGTTGTGAAAGACTTTGCGATTTAATATTCCCACTTTGCCAATCTGTATTGACAACTCTCTCAATATCTCTAATATCATCATTGCTAGCATTATGATGAGTTCCATTATAATGCAGAGTTAATGAGAAAAGAGGTGCTTTCTTTGGGTAATCACTGCTAAGGGCCACCAAAGCCACTAATTTTGCAGATTGACGAGTAATGATTGCACGATACAACATGTTATCTGGAGTAACTAAGCCTTCTGATATTAAAAATGCTGTTGATGGAGTTTGACTGTATTCTGACCAACTGACTGATTGCCACTGTGTCAAAGACCCTGACAGTCTAATTGTAGAAGTTTCTTTAGATGGCATGATTTTACCAGACTCAAGGTCTTGCAACTCTTTCATCAGTGCAACTCTTGCTTTTAATCTTTTTTGTAAGGTAAAAATAAAATTTTCCACTGTTGCTACGCTTAAACTGGGGCATAGTTGAAAATTTTTCAGATCTTTCTGTTCATCTCCTATTGCTGTCATAAAATCTAATCCACACATTCTTTGGGCCCATATATAAGGCCTTCCTACTTCAGGAATAAAATGCTGAAAAGTATCAGTGATACCAGCAGCTTTTAGTAAATAAGAAGTGGCAGGATGTGGCGAGTCATTTCCTGAATCTCCAGTATACAACTCATTTAGCACACAATCTCCATCTAAGACATCAGCAGCGGACACTCCAGCAATTGGCTTTGAATGATCCAAATAAAACTTGACTACAATGATTTTTAAGTGCATAAGATAGGAAAAAACTAAGTTTAAAGCTGTACCATCAGGAATTTTAACTGATAGAGAAACATTTAATGGGTGTTTTTTAAGAGCTTCTTTCTTTTTTGCTTCAGCCTTCTCTTCTTTCGTTACTTTTGTTGATCTATGATGACGTTTCTTTTTCTCCCGCTGATCCTCATCATTAGCTTCTGGATCTGAATCAGAATCATTAGAAACAACAAGCTCATTTTCTAAATTGCTTATTTGTTCCAGCCTTCTAGCTTCATCTTCATCACCAGATATAACTGCAAATTAATTAATCTCCTTATGAAACATATTATAAACAAGATTACACTGTAAATTATCATGTTTTGTGTTTTATTTCATAATTATTTACTGACATGTGCTGTTAAAATTAGATAAGTCAAAAGAATGAGAGTATAATAAATTAAGAAATAGAATTATTTATAGTAAATTATATAATAAGCAAATTCTCTTAGATACAGTTATATACATTTATCTGAACACCTGCTCTTGCAAGGGGAGTTGAAAAATTTAAAGAACTACCTACCTACGGCAACATTCTTAACTCCTAAAGCATCAGAATATGCACTGGCATTTGTATAAAGAAGAAACAGGGGTGAGGGAAGTAAAGATGCTAATTTAGTTTCCTCTCTCTTTTCATCTAGTCGCAATGCCAAGCATTCCTGAAGAGGCTTAGTTGATTTTAAAACATCTCTTAGATGTGGAGCTAAAGCATCTAGCCGTGACCTTGCAGCTGCTATAGCTGCAGCCACTCTTTCTTTAGAAGCAATGAGCTCATTGCATGCTCCAGCTAACTCTCTACGCTGCCGAAGCTCCCATTCCAATCTGGCTAGCTGAAGTTGGTGTTCATCTTTTTTTGTAATTTCCTGAAGACAAATAATATTTCAATTTATTTGCAATAACATTTATCTCATACATTAATCTGAAATTAAATTCAAAACTTACTGGACGTGTTATTTCTGTTGGAGCATTCTTATAAAAATCTTCAACAGGCACTAGTTCAATTTCTTCATCTTTTGATTTAAATTGCAAACATTTTGTTACTTCTTTATTCAGGTGATCTGCTTCATATAGTAAATTTTGTAAAAGCAATTGAGTTGAATCCACTCTTTGTTTCTCCTTATGAAGTGCATCACGTCCTGCTCTGGTTCTCACTTTTTCTAAACGATTTAATTTTTTTAATGCAACCAAATGTAATGACGCCTCTATCCGCTTTGCACTTATTTTTTCTTTTGCCTGTAATTTTAATGTTTATAAACATTGTTAATTATTATACATGAAAATACATTTTCAAGAGAATTACAGATATAAAACCTTACCTCATCTGTGTTCTTAGCTTTTAACTCTGCTATATCTGCAAAAAGTTGACGAACATCTTGACAAATCTTCATAAATAACGTAGCATCTTTTTCTGCAGGCCTCAATTTAGCCTCAGACTCTTCGAATTCTACTACTTTCTAAAAAAAAGGGCTTTCAATTACATGACGTACCTTATTTGCATTTAAATCAAAAGGTTTCACAGATACTATATCATAAGTTTAAAACATTAAGATACCGCGACTTTACCTTGTATAAGTCTACAGGACTTTGTTTAGAACTCTCATTACTAGAACCAGTGTTTAATTTGCGACGTTTCTTCGTAGTTGCGTCTTCTTTTCCCATGGCTATTGCTTAATAATGCAGCTATAAATCATCTAAGGATACGAAATTAGTATACTGTACAGCTTATTCGCAGATTTCAAGTACTAGTTACTCCTGAGCTTATTTATGTAGTAGTTTTAATAATTTTTCACTCAAGCTTGTTTGACGTAAGACACAGAGTTTCAGGTTAGAACCACAGATGAATAATAAGTACCAAGAACTTACAAAAATTACAGACGATAAAAACATGCAATGGTTACCAATTTTATGAAATAATAAAATCTTAACAATTAATTATAACAAAACAAAATATAATACATACAAACAATTTTATTTTTGTACATCAAAGTAAAAAATGAAGACAGACAAACTTCGTAAAACCCATAAAGCTTCGAACTAACGTTTTTTAGTTTTTTTACTTGAAAACCCCGTGGGTTTCAACCGACATTTGGTCTATTTCAGAATTTGGAAAGTCCCTCCCTGCAAGGGCATCTGTGACCATTTTTGTGGAAAATAATTATTTTGGTCAAATTCATATAATAAATTTTTATTATTAATACTTAGCAACATCTAGCACGAAAATATAATTAAGTTAGCTAATTTCAATGAATATATTTTGCAGAATACACGAATTGCTGTTTACTGTAGTAAAGCTGGAACATGCAAACGTGCTGTACCAAGACAATATTTCTTATATTTTATATTCAAGTTATTTTCGTAAATTTGCGAGACCGGTATTAACAGTTTTTGTTAAGATATACTGCAATTCCAGCAGGAAGAAATATAATGTTTGTCTGTGTCAATCACGAGAATAAAAACCACGGGGCAAATTTTTACAAAATCTTTAATATGGTGATAGACCAATATTAGTGGCTATTTTATGAAGAATTATGAAAACCTATGTCACAGTGCCTCTCAAAGTGTAGATTAATATACTTCTTCGAAGATTCATATATGAAAGTAGCGACGTGAGCGAATTTAGATTGGCAAGAATTTTGGAACATCCTGAATCTCAACCAGGATCCTGCTTTTATTTGTTTTTTATATCTTTATAATAATACTTAACAAAAGTCTAAAACAAAAAAACGTTTTAAACATCTTAAATGGAAAATTTACGATTTATATTACTTTCATTTGATATATTATTTGCCGAGTCAAGAAAAAAAAACCTACGCCCCAATTGTTCTTTATGTGCGCGAGTTTGATAGTTTATATTTAACGCATATTTACACTTTCAGAATTTTTTTGACGATTATAACGACACCTCATAAATCGGAATCCGTCCAGCGGTTTGGACTGTAGGGCGCGCGTATCAAAGAAATAGACATTATCGTTCTCATTATACACACATACATTCATACATACAATATACATAGGTAGGTACACAAAAATACTACAAAAACATTACCCTCCTGACGCAGTTGGGTTAAAACAGCATTCCAGTTGTCCATTAAAGGATCATTAAATTATTGATCATTATTCTATCACGTGTACAGTATGATGTCACAGAAACGAGTAAAGCAGCGAACAAGAACCAGCGAGGTCGTGAACACGGCGTGTTTATCGGCCGCGTTGATAATGTGTACCTAGATACAAATAACTAACATTCTCTTCAATAATTCAATATAATTCGAGACATTCACTTCCAAGAAGATTCAGTGAAATTTTTATAAAAAATTATTTTATCCAAAAACAATGGACAAAAAACTTGAACTTCGTTTTGCAACTTACATGTGCCCTACGCATCCCATTGAATTATATGAGCTTATAGTAGAACTAGTGGAAGAAGCATTAGATTGCTACGTTTCTTTGCAATACGAAAGTCGAAGCCCAGGACCAATAGCTAACCGTCCAGATCCATTTCAAGCTGATAAGCTTGATCTGGGTAAGTCATTTTATTTTTTAACTATCCTTTATTTTTTGAATAATTGAGTACTTATTCTTTTAGGTACGTGGATAAGAAACTACCCACATTAAAATAAAAAATACGTCTGTTTTAACAGGAAATTAAATGGATATGTATTAAAAATATTATTGTATATTTATTATTTACTATTTTATTATTTAAAGCCGTATATTAACTACTATCTTGTCTTTAGATCTATGATTTACATACTAAAAAACTGATGTTTATCATTTGCATATTTTACAGCTTTTATGACTGCAGCAGCCTTTATGAAAATGAAGCAGAAAGGAAATAAATATATTCAGCTTTTGCCTGTTACTCCAGTATTTGCTCATCAAATGAATGTCGAAAATAAACCAGGATATTTCTCCGATGTTATCATTCACAGCGATAAAAAGTAAGCTCACAATAATTGCTAAATGATGTTATATTTCGTCGTGTAAATTCAAACTAGATATTTATTCATCACACGGTAATTAAAGTATCATTAATATAGGTCACAATTGAGTATTCAACTGTATTGAGTGGCGACGGTTATCAACCAATATATTTTTCGTTTTAAATATATAATAACAAAGGAAACTTTGCTCTGCATTTTATAATATGAAATCAAGTTTAATAAAACAGCCGCGTATTGCTTTATATTGAGATTGAATATTTGCCATTGAATATTTCGATGAGAAAAATAAATTAAAACATGTCAGCCTTGTGCTCATTTTGAAATTTTTCACCACATAGTCGCGTAGGTGTTTTAAAATACGACTCTTGCGCCACTTGTTAAATTAACATTGATTAACAATACAGTTTGATGGTCTGTGTAAATAATATCGAATTCATCGAGCAGTTGCAATTGTCTAAAAGCAAATAAGTAGATAAATTAATTGTTATCAGCCATGTCTCCTGATAACACAGAACGCTTCTATTATTTCTCAATTGATTTTCATCGTATATAGTTCCTAATTTTTGATTTTGGATAAATAAATACTCTTATACTTATAAAGATTTTTGATTACAGGGCCCATAACGTAAATACTTTACTCGACCTTCGCGGATGTACGTTTGCATACAGTGATGAAGAATCACTAAGCGGAAGTAAAATAGTCCTTAAAACATTGAAAGAAAAAGGCGAAAATGCATCTTTCTTTGGCTCTCTACTAAGTAAACTATACACAAAGATGTTTGATAAAAACATTAGAACTGATGGAATATCTTATCAATTTTTTTAATTTGTTACAGAATCGGGATCACATTTGGCCTCTGCTCAAATGGTCTTATCTAAACAAGCGGAATGGGCGGCGGTCGATTCGACGACCCTACTCAATTCAAAAAAATACATGCACGACGGAGGTAAAGATATTATCACTTTGGAAACATTAGGGCGATTGCCACCGTATCCTATCGTAGTTAATTCCAGATTATCAGGTGGGTAGCCTTATTTTTTTCTAATTTCTCGTAGTTTGAAAAATATATACAACCTAAATAAATAATTATGTTTATATTGTTAATTTTTTTAAACATTTCAGATAGTATTAAAAACTGGATTAGTAATGCATTACTAACTTTATCACAAACAAGCGAATGGAAGAAGAAATTTGCCAAGTTCGGTTTAATAAAATTTGGAAATAATTGTGAGAATGCCTATGATGGGCCGTCTGCACAGATGTGGTCCATCCAGAAAGAAAAACTCAATGTTCGATATTATTAGATTATTCCTAATTATCAGTTTAGTCTATGTGCTTTATATTTTGTATGTTGATTTCACACCAAAAAAATAAATATACTACGGCAACTATGTCAATGATGTAAAATGTTTATTTAAAAATAGGTATTTTTGTATTTGTTTTAAGTAAATTAAATCATTATTAGGTTACATATGTTGTCTTGTTATTAAAATAAACCATTATCCTTTCAAGGGCTTTCCTTCTAATTTTTGAAGTAACATTTTGAAAACAATCACATCGCCTTGTTTTCCATATTGAATCATAATTGTTCGAGGAACCATGAAGCCTGTTGCAGGTGTACTAGCTGCCAATTTTTGTTTTGTTTCCTGTAAGTTTCATCACATTAATCATGACCATTATAAATATTTGAGAGTTATTTCACATGGCAGGAGAAATTTAGATTAATGTTCAACTGATTGATATTTACTCTTGAACTGATAAAAAACTTAATATATTATTTCTTATAAAATGCTGCATAATATCTTATACCAGTATGGAAATATACCAAAAATTTTTCAAAAAAGCAATCCAAAACATGGTAATTTCTATGTGTCTAATGAACTTTGTGCACAGATACTTATAGAGACAGAAAATAAAAAGCCTAATTAATAATTAAAATTTATTTTAAAGTCATAGTATTCCACAATATTTAACAAGTGACAGAATATCCAACATAATATACCATAACTAATAAATAATACTTCCTTGAAAAAAGGTTTGCAAATGAAAATAATTTCAATTTATAAATGCTTTGATAGATACAAGAAAAATTCTGTTTCTACCATAACAATAAATAATAGCTACAACTAACAATAATGGTAGACAATTCTACTAAGTGTTAAATCTACAAGAAGTAACTCAGTGCACTAAACAACTCCACCGCCATTGATGTGATCAATCTCCTCCTGTGAGAGTGGTAGTCTTCTATAACGTGGAGGCAAATCAATATCTGATATGGGGCCAGTACTCATTGTTGCACTTGGTTGAGCTTGAACTGGCTGCAAAAGTAATCTTAATTATCATAAGATAAAAAAATGCATTTCACATATGCAACACTTAAAATGAACACTCGACAGATGTAGAAATAAATAATATTTATTAATTTCTAAGCAATGATATCAAGTAATAATTCAAAAGGTATATTACAAGATACATAGACTTAGATATATAAATATTTCTGTAAACAAACAATACATAAATTTGGCTCACATGATTATGAAATAAAGGTCAACATACCGATTGCTGTGAGGCCGCTGCTGGTGCTCCCGATGGTGCCGCTGCCGCGGAAGGACCGGGATGCCCTATTCCTCCTTTGCGGAATTTTATTACAGGAACTCGGCGAAGGATAGTCGTAATGCGTACCATTTTAAGTGTAATAACCTTTTATATGTTTGTGAAACCAGCTGATTTTTAAAGCCAAAATTTTAGTGACAGTTTCATTTTGACATAGGACAGTGTGAAAATATAAATGTCAACTTTCCTTTTTTTAATTTCGTAAGTATGGATGATGGATACGTGTCGATCTAAGTATTTTTAAAGGTATACACTTATTTGTTACTGAGGATAAATAATATATCAGCTACGTTTTGCTCCGTTAATACACCCGTGAGAAGAAATTTGAGTATCTAGCCAATCGGTGTAGCTCTGAATCGTCCAAATCCACATTTCATATTCTACAACAAAAAAAGGGCGGGAGTGGTATTCCAGACTAGCAAATAAATGTCAGCTTTCATGACACCTTATATTTTTTTATGGTTTTATTGATAGTTTTAGACCGAAACAAAAAAAAATCCGTTTTCAATTGAAACAAAATCTTAAACATATTGAACTGTTGTCTCGAATTGTAGTTTTGTTATTTTTGTTTAAGTGCCATTGACATAGTTGGTATAAAAACAGGACCGAGCCGAGAGAGAGGTTATGTGTCTCTTTCTAAAAGGGTTAGATATTATAATATTACAATAACTGCTATAACAAATAATTTCAGTATTCTTCATATTATAACAAATAAGGTCACACGGTATTCGCTACGTGATTCCAAGAAACCAGTGTGAACCATCGTTGACTCAACACATACGTCTTTTTCCTTACCTTTAAGTGCAGTATTTAAACATGCGTGTTCGTCATACAAGCAATAATGTAATTGCGCCATGACATTTTTCTAAATGTTCCGAGTTATGGATACGAAGGATGGATTCTCAAGGATCAGGATAAGGATAAAAGTAAAATGATAAAACAGCTTTTATTGTTTTGAAAATCAGAATTCACATTTACAACTTATAAATAAATAATCTTACATACATCACACGCTACACGACAAATAAAATTTTTGAGTAGCAAATTTTGACAAGAAGTAGATCTATTGTATATAATAATCTACAATAACACCAAACATTATAGTATATTATAATGCAAGAAAGGAATATGCATGTTCTTAAAAGTAAGACTATTGTGCCATACTAACTTTTAATGCTCAATAGTCAACTAATTTGATAATTTCGGTAATAATATCATTGCATTTGTTTAAACAGGTCTGCGGAAATTCTTGCCAGCATACTTGGCAGCAGCTCCAAGTTCTTCTTCAATGCGAAGAATCTGGTTGTATTTGGCCAGACGTTCAGATCTGCATGGGGCACCTGTTTTGATCTGGCCAGTTGACAGACCAACAACGAGGTCAGCAATAAAGGTATCTTCAGTCTCACCAGACCTGTTAAAAAATTTATTATTTTAATAATTTTCATTTAAATACAAGACCTTGCAAAAATATTTGCTAGTAATAACTTCCAAATTTAAAGAAATAAAGTTTTTATTGAAACCACCCAGAAGACTTAGGATTGGGAGGTCTCAAGTAATTAAACTATCTCTAATAATTTTATTAACATTCAGCATCACAGTATTTAATCTGAATTACATCACTGACCTATGAGACACCATGGTACCCCAGCCATTCTTCTTAGCCAACAAATGAGCATCGATAGATTCGGTGACACTTCCAATTTGGTTCACCTTCAGCAATAAACAATTACAAGCCTTCTTTTCAACAGCAGTGGTAATGCGTTTGGGGTTTGTCACCTGAAAATGAATAGAAAATTATTTCATTGATATTCTTTTTATTGGTCCATTTAATTGTTCACTACTGTCCATAAACACCTGTAGCACTAGAAGTGTTACAGGTGCTTTGTCGGCCTTTTTGTGACATATATACACTCTTTTCTTGAAGGCTGCAATGTTGTACTTGTTCAGGAACACCGTAGCTGGTAAATTTTTCCAAAGCTTCACCATATATATAATGGATAATGAACAGTGGTGTGCTAAATTTGTTGGATGTTTGGTGTGAGAAATTAATTGGATGTAATTTTTACTTTTAAATCTTATATGTCACTATCCACAACAAAATACAGTACTAGTAATAATCCAAATTTCTCAGATCATTACAAAACTGAATACTTTACAATTATGTCAATTCATTTTTAGATAATTCCACAATTGAAAAAATTATATACAAACACCTATATGACATATTAAATAAAAAAATTCTACTTACGGTTAGATCATCACCAACAATCTGGATAGATGTACGGGCAGTGAAGTTGGCCCAAGCAGACCAATCATCCTGGTCAAAGGGATCTTCGATTGATACCATGGGAAAGTCCTTGATGAAGTCTAGATAAACATCAGCAAGTTTCTCTGATGACAAATAGTCTGCAGGGTTTGACTTGGGGTTCTTGAAATCAAGGTCATATGTGCCATTCTTGAAGAATTCTGATGCAGCAACATCCATACCAATCTCAATCTATAATAAAATAAAACAATAGAATATAAACTTCAATATAAATTACAATTACATAAAATATTAAATTAGTTTTATAACTTTAATATATTCAATAGTTATAAAATTTAATACCTTTCCAGTGTATCCAGCCTGCTGGATAGCATCTTGGATAAGGAACAAAGCATCCTTGTTGTTCTGGATGTTGGGTGCAAAACCACCCTCATCACCAACAGCTGTCGAGTCTAAACCAAACTTCTCCTTGATGATTTTCTTCAGGTGATGGTAAACTTCCGAGCCCATACGCATAGCTTCACTGAATGATGAGGCACCTGTAAACACGTAATTCATACGATAATTGGGTGTTATCATATTCATAGGTCTGTCTTACTTATAATTTAACACACACATTTGTTTAGTATCAATTGAACATACTTCATTTGCTGAATGATATTCAGTAAAAAGTTTAGCACAATAGTTAACTGAAAAATTACTCAATTTGGACATGGGGTTTTCTTAAACACTATGTTAATTTTTAAGGAACATTATAGCTTTTTGTTTTATCTAAGTTATAGCTGCACCTAACATAATTAGTAAGAAAGTAATGTATGTAATGTAACATGTATAATGCACACAAAAATTGTGACTTATACATATGTAATTGTTTTCAATGTTCTTCTAAAACATAATAAATATATCAAACATGTTTATAAAACACTTAAATAGATTACTGAATTATGATAAAAATAACTCTTAAAATATTTGTTTATACTCAATGATATCATTATATATTTACATACGATAGTAAAGTATGATGAAATTATAACAAAGTCATAATAACTATGTAAATTAAAAACATAAATTTCAATGAATTACCAGTAGGCAAGATCATGAACTCTTGCATAGCCAATTTGTTTCCAGCATGGGAGCCACCATTGATGACATTGAAAGCAGGGACTGGTAGTACAATTTGGTTGTTGCCAGCTAAATCAGCGAGATGCTTATAAAGAGGAACACCCTTCTTCGCAGCTCCAGCCTTAGCTACAGCCAGAGACACACCCAAGATAGCATTGGCACCAAACTTGGACTTGTTCTCAGTTCCATCCAGGGTGATCATAAATTGATCAATCTGTTTGAAAATGTATTGCTGGATAAGAAACTGTTCTTCTTTTATTGATATGTAACATTTTGTATAAGTATGAATTTAAATAGTTAGTATTAAAAATTTAATCATATTGGTATGAATGATGAAATTTTTAAAAAGTTATTTGAAATAGTTCAAACCTCTTTTTGTTGAGTTTCTTCGAAATTTTGCTTCAAAAGTTCAGGAGCAATTATGGTATTGATATTCTTAATGGCAGTCAATACACCCTTTCCATGGTATTCTCCTTTTACATTGTCTCTTAACTCTAAGGCTTCGTGAACTCCAGTAGATGCCCCTGATGGTACAGCTGCCCGGAAAAGACCTAATTCAGTAACCTAAAAAATTCATTTGTATTTATGACACAGAAGTTTTCAATATTGTGTGTAACATTAGAATCAAGGTCAAATAATACTCACCAGGTCGACCTCTACGGTGGGGTTGCCACGGGAGTCGAAGATCTGACGAGCTTTGATCGATTTGATAGGCATCTTTGATACTGTGGAGAATATACCCCAGGTTATCGGATTAAAATATATATTATCATCTATATATAAAAAAAGTATTTAGAATTGTTTAAGAGTCAACTCTATTTATAATATTAATATTATAGAATATAAATAATATTTAAGAACAATGGGCAAGGTTATTCATAATATGTATTATCTAACTATGTTTTTGGGTTACTTTAATGTAATTTTATACTTGAGAATTCAGATAAATCCGTATTACCAATTTAAAAATCACGATATACATAAAACAATACACTTACATAAAAATTTAGCTGCTTTAATTTCGTTGACTTCTTTAACCTTTGCAGACGTGCAATTACCTCTGATATTCGCCGGCTAACTGTCCTTTGACCTTCACAAGGTGAAAATAGAGTTGTATTTACAGTATTAACCGATTCGAAAAAATATCGATTATTCTAAAACTACACAAATTATTTTAAATAGAAACGATGAACATACGCTTGTATATTTTATTATATACACATATTAACGTGATATTTATTCGCTAATAAGAGATTAATTCCACGCCTATTTCTTCCTCGTTCCGTTTTAAAGAATTTCAATGTTCCACGACAATTTCAGATCTGTGTCCATAATACATAATGACATATTTGAGTTGCGACAATAAGCATTAAGCTGTCATAAGCGCTTGACAGCGCGGTATTACAAGTTCACGCTGCTGTCTCCCGTTGAAAAACAATAGGAAATGCGAATGAGAACGTATTTTGTAGCAAATTGTGTGATTTAAGAAATTTTTTCATTCGACCAATTAAAAAAGAATCAAAGTTATTTTTAAGGAATTTAGTTAAGAGGAGTCCTTTTTTAAAATGAGTGAAAAAGAGACTGATAAAGAAGAAAAGAAACCTATTATTATCAAAGATGCAACGGACTTGCAAAGACTGCGGCTAGAAAAACTAATGAAAAATCCAGTAAATATAAAAATTGGTTAGAATTATTGTAATAACAGGGCATTTATAACACTCATTATATTTTCATAGGAAAAGCCAGTTTTGATACCTGAGAGGAGAAAAGAAAAGACGCTACCTCCTCCACCAGATTTTGTTCGAAATGTAATGGGTTCTAGTGCTGGAGCCGGTTCTGGCGAGTTTCATGTATATAGGCATCTTAGACGAAAAGAATATGCGAGGCAAAAATTTATTCAGGAAAAAAGTGAACAGGTAAAATTTATAAATTGAACTTGGATCTGTTTTCATGATATGTCCCTTAGCACCCTAATTACTGATGAGATTTCTGTTATAGGAAAAATTAGATGAAGAATACCAGAGAAAATTAGAAGAAAACAAACGTAAAGCCGAAGAAAAGACAGCAAAAAAAAGGGCAAAACGATTAAAAAAGAAACAGAAGGCTAAAATTAAAGCAAAAATTCCTAAAACAAATAATACTGAATCTAAGAGTTCACAATCTGAGAGTGAATCAGAAAATGATGCAGAGCATTCAGAATCAACAACTGAAAAAGAAGAAACAAAACCCTAACTTATACTGTAACTAATACAAAATAGAAAAATTGTATAATTTTTTTCAACATTATCATCTACTTAAAGTTTATAAAGCTAGATGTATCCTTCCTGCATGTTTCTTTTTTATTTTTATTTCATGAAATAGAAATATTTATAAATGATGCAAACATAAAACCTATTAAGTTTTTCTGTACACCATAAGTCAACAATTGCTTCATAATATGTTCTATTTATGTACAAAACTTCATCTGATTGTATTACCAAAAATGTAGAGCAAGGGGGTTACCGCCACTTCTTATAGCAGTCTTGGTATAGTATTGATTTTTAATTAATACATGGATAAGTACTAAAATAAGGCGAAGATTTTGACAGTTTTGTCTTAAGAGAAAAGGTAATAGGAAAGTATTGGACTATAGCATGTACAATATGCAAATTTTTATCAAACCTGGTTACTGTTTTACGATTTTTTCTTATATCTCAAACAACCTACTTAAATCATCCAAAGTCAGTGCATGGTGTGTTCCCCCAGCAGCAGTTTTGAATTGTTCTAACCTTGGTAAATACAGTTTGTAATGTTGTCTAATTGTGTGTACAATTTAAAAGCGTCTTATGGCACACAAATTTCTTTCTTCTGGCCGCATAGATTTTAAAATTGGAAAAATTGGGGGGAAACAAGACAGTATATGTTCTCAATATTTGCCCATTTTCTTTTTCTGCTTCTTAGTATTTAAGCAACAAATAACTTGTATAGCTCCCATGAAATGCATGTTTATACAGTGAAAATCAAGGTCAGTTGCATTTTTACAAATCATAATAATGGTTTCAAGGCTTTTTGTGCTAATTTCAGAGTTTTAATGTGGGAATCCTGTTCATACAATTCTTAAAATAATTATCTTAATAAAACATATCAGTCCCCTTTCCAACTAAAATATAACATGGTACATCTTAGAAAGCCTGATCGCCATAGAGTAGAGCAGTAGTAGTAAAATTGCAGCATTTTCAAATATCTTATATTTCTCATAACTCAAATTTTAAATGAATAATAAAAATTGCTTAGTTTCGCAAAAAGGTAAAAATAAAAAAAAAACTTTTACTATTAAAGAAAGTACATTTTAATTGTTAAGGTAATAATCATAAGAACTATTCTCTACTGCACTGCAGCCATGATGCTGTCTTCATTCTTCTTGAGGATAACAAAGCCCTCCATGACCGGAGACAGCGGTATGTACTCATCGGTCGCCAGTTCTGCGCGTTCGCCGAAGGAGAGCAAAACTGGCGTAGTGTGGGTGTGGGAGCCAGCAATCGTCTTGGGAGTACCAGCCTTACCAATCACATCCACTGCCTGAAAATTGTTAAAAATAATTATATAGTAGTATTCTTATCAATGATTAAACAGACTTTTATGTTCTGTTTAGCTTTTAAGTCCGGTAAAATAATAATGTACGAGTGTTATTAGTATCAAAATTAAAATACTAAGTCTGACAATGGTTCTAAATATTATATAAAACTAGCTGCACCCGGCAAACGCTGTTCTGCCTTACTCTTATCATTTAGGGGGATGAAAAATAGATGTTGGCCGATTCTCATAGATACCGGATAAACACAAAAAAATTCATCAAAAATCGGTCAAGCCGTTTCGGAGGAGTAGGGCAACGAAAACTGTGACACGAGAATTTTATATATTAGATATTGTATATTTTGTTGCAATACAATTTAGTGATAAGGATTTTAAGAAGCTTTTGTTTTACTTTGATGCCAGATAATAACCACAATGGACTATATATATAGTATATAAACCATGTCTGAATGAACGAATAAAGTATTGTTGAATAATAAAAGTGTAGTTTTTTTATGATTCTAAATGTAAAAAGTTAATGTTGTAAATAGGTTATTTTATATTACCTGTCCAACACGAACGCTCACGTTCAAGGGTTGAAGGTTTTCGTCGAGTGTGACCAACCAACGGGGTTGCATTGCCGTTGCCAAAACATACAACAAGTAGTGAGATTTTCCGAGAATAACTGTAATTAAAAGGAAGAATTATTAATTAATCAATATCTATTTTTAAAAACGGAGATAAAATGCGAGATGTTATGGCATTGACATCATTTACTTTCATTCAGGAGAGATACTTCTCCATTATTATATTTTTGTTTTATGTAGACAAAATATAGGGAAATAAAGACGTCACAATTTAAAAGTTTATATGAGCGACATAGTCATTAATATTATCTGTTAAACACTAATTAACTGAACCTATAACTATAACATTTATATAATTTACTAACCTTAGTATGGATTTACTACAAACTAAATAGACCTGAAAATCTAGTTGATGGGTCTAGATGTCTACATGTAGAAGTCACAACTTAAGACAGAAGGACTTACGTTAGGACTGCATAAAATAATAAACGGCTTTGGTATTACGTGCATCTTACAACTTTTGACTGACTTGATTTTATTTTAAGTATAGCTGTTATGGGATAGTTACTATTCTTGCAGTCGAGGAAGGCGGTGAGCACGACGAGCAGGCCGGCGAGCGCGGGCTGGTTGACGAGGCGGCGGTCCGCGTGCGCCGGGCACAGCGTCACCGTGCCCTTGCCCGCGTGGCACAGCCCCTGCGCCAGCCGCACCATGAACAGGTGCACGGGCGACTTGCTGTGGTACAGCGCCAGCGCGCGCAGCATCGTTGCCAGCCTGTTGGGGTGACCTTTATGTACTCTTGTATGCGTTTCTAGAGGCGATATAGTTTGGCCTGTAAACTGTTTTCCTATCTGAGAGATAGTGTAATCAAGAGAAGTCCTTTTTAGCAGTATCTCAATTCGTTTTATGTCTATTTAATCATTACTATTACTTTATTTCAGTAGACAGTAGGTAAATTCAAATATTAACCAGAGTGTGATTCATATTATATATTATTATTGATCTACAAAATTCCACTGTTTATTAAAAAAAAAAAAAAATTATCAATCTCCCTATTACACTTAAGCGAAAATACAAAAAAAAAAACCACCAATACGCAACACCAACCTCGCATTATTGGTACCAGCGCCAACGAGACCCATAGCGAAGATCGCGTTGTACGCAACATCATTGTCGGAGTCGTGCGAGTACTTGTTGAGCACGTCTATGACCGCCAGCTGCGGGTTGGACACTGAGCACAGCGCGATAGCGAGCGGCACCGCGCGCCGCACCGCCGGCTCGCCGTACCGACCCTGCGTGCATACCACCCTTGTGATTCTTAATGCCTAGTAACTATCCATTAAAACCACATCTCTGCTATATACAAGTAAGTCGCTACTTTAAAATGTAGCCTATTACACTCTCTTCCCTCCTTACTACCTCCGGACATAAATATCGTACCATAAAATCATTTTATTTACTAAAAGTAGGATCAAAAAGGAATGTTCACATTTATAATATAGAGTAAGGATTAATACAATATACTCTCCGAAATACGGCGGTAAGACGTTAACAACAATCTTTAAAAATCCAAACACCTGTTACACTTCACACAAACCACTACAACTTGTCAAATGCACAGAATTGTTCGTATATTTGAAATGAAAACAAAATCTAGCGCAGTGTCAACTGCTTGATATAAATGAGATATCACGTTTGGGGTGAGGTGTGTCGTACATGTAAATAAAAAATATTATAACAATATATTCCATGAAAATGAATGTTATTGATAAAATATTCTCACTGATGTAAGTATTATTTTAAAGCAATGTATTGCATTGCATTAGCAGTCTATCAGGGTCAGTACCAAATTCTAACACATCAAAAAATTTATCACTTCTATTTTATTATCATGGGGTCATGGATAATTATTAAATATCATTATTTCATAATCTGCACCTAGTGTCTTCTAATACTGCCATAAACAACAATTTACCAATTGACCAAATATCCTGGTGCACATCTCGGCTCCAGTTTCTTCAGCAAAGGCAATGACAGCTACACCAAGTGTAGCCACTGCTTGTACCGAAGACAGCTCCTTGTTAGCCTCACGTTCCTTGTCCTTTTCCTTGCTCTTGCTATCTTTGGACGATTTGCCTGTGAATATTTTAACAAAAACAACATAATTAGAATATTTTTTTTATCACATGTTAGGTATATAGTTATTTTTATTTTTATTTTGAAAGAAAGCCTCGATGTTCAGGGTACAAAACTAGTGAACCAACCAACGGGAGCAACTGTTAAGTATACAATCAAAGTTAAAACAAAATACTAAACAAAATATTCAAATGTTTCTTACTTTTGCCTTTGTCGTCTTTGGAACTGCCCGCTGAACCACTACTGCTACTGCTGCTGCCGCTGCTACTCTCTTTGTTCTCTTTCTTATCTTGTTTCTTGAAAGCCGTATCTTCAGCCGAAGATTGTTCATTCTACAAGGTATATTAAAAATAAGAATATTAATTATTCTGTTAAAAAAAAAATCACAGAATCAGAATCGCGATTTGCATTCGTTTTTTTTTAATTTCGGCACTACGAAAGTTTCATTCACGGCACTGTATTATGGAACAGTGTCGAACAAACCTAGAAACGACTATTATAACCGCGTTTAATCGAAAATATGTAAAATACCAGCTCACATCAGTATCATAATGCTTAGAGCAAATATGCAACATCTGTTGGACGACGAGAACGTCGCCGGTGCCTGCGTACGCGCACATCGACAGCGTCGTCTGGCAAAGCGACTGGTGCGGCTCTGGGAGCACTTCGAGAGCCGCCATTGTGGCCTCTGTACGCTCTTTACAACCTGTAGAGAATAAATGAACATGGTGTTGTAAATAGGGGAATTAAAAAATGCTAGGAAAAATGCTCAACAATTATTGTAACATTTAAAAAAGCATAAAAACAGAATTATAAAAATATTGAAATGTATGTAATGCATTAACAAAATATTGAAAAGCATTACATTAGAACATAGATAAGTTTTAATGTTTAAAGGTTTATTTTTATATCAAAGTAAACAATGGAAGTTATCATTTTTAATCCAGGTTTTCTACTGCTATAAAAGGTACTGTTTTGTATTAAATACATAATAACCTTACCTAAGAAGCACAATCCAAGACCCAAATGTAAAAATCGTGCATATGTGGAAGAATGCAAGTCTTTGTTGTCATCAAATAAACGCTGAATAATTGCACACGTAACCTATTTGGAGTAAAAAATAACACATTGTAATCCATTGTAATTTCTAAAAAAAATCTTAACACATACAATTAAATCATAGTAATTAGTATAACATGGAAGACATTTAATTTTTAGATATATACCATTCAATGATTTTATAGAGAGAGTAAATATATTGAGACATTATGTTAAAAATTTTCAACGTTTTTATTATAATCAATCAAAAAATTCAAATGTTTGGGTTGCTTGGAAGAAATTGCTATTGAGCAATAAAGCCGCCCTTTACACGTCATATCCTATTTTTTCCTTTTTTATTGTTTCATGTGTTCAATAAAGAATATTTCATTTCGTTTCAAAAAATTTAACTGTAATTAGATTAGGTTTCAAATTATTTTAATTCAGTAAAACAGATTGACAGAAGAAGACGACAACAGTTAACTTTTCTTTATTAATTTTTTTTTTTAATTTATTACTATAAATGATATAATTCAAATGACATGATCACCAAAGTACCAGAAAGTCAAAATTCTTAATAATAGCATGTAAAATAACAAGTGAGTCAAACTGTTTCTAAAACAAGCTAAGTACTCACATCCCCATTACAAGAGCCAACAGCAATGAGCCCGCAGGCGAGTGCCGCAAGCGCGCAGATCTCTGGCGGCGCGGCAGAATCGCTCAGTACTGGAAGCAAGTGCGACAGTACGTCCTCGCGCTGCGTGCCCGCGTATGCGATACCCAGACCTGTGAGAAAAAATCATTTATGTTAATCTTTTTAGCAATAAAATTTCAAATATATAATACTTTCTTCAAAATACACATTTCTCAGGGGAAGTAAAATTTAAGAGTATTAATTGGGTGATCATAAACTATGAGGATAATTGAATGTATAAATAAAAACACTATGTTATGTGTATAATACATTTTTATACACATTTCAGCTTTTTCTTAAGTTACAATTACCTAAAACACTTCCAATCCGAAGATTTGCACTGGAATGCAATACATAATCCGACAACAGAGCCAGAGCTGGGTCACATTCATTTCTCACACCACAGTTAACTAATCCAAGGGCTAAAAGTGCACCAGCCTTGATATGTTCATCAGATGTGTACAGATACTTGTCAATTGGAGTAAGACCACCATCTACATCCCACAAGTGAATCATTCCAAGTGATGCTGCCGCTGATAGCATACCTAAAATAATAGTATATAGTACAGCATATATCTATGCACAAGAACATTTTGAAACAAAATCATTTAATAAGGATTATGTAATCATGAAAGTAGAAAGCATTTCCTTAAAAACTCATACCATTTTCTTTTAATCAATAGAGATAATTCTAAAATTATGTTGGTATTTATTTTGACATTTATATATTGGGTCCACACTTACCATGATCTTTGTTTTTATACATCCATTTATTTCCATCCTCTGTTGTCACTAGTTTGTCTCTTCCAAAGCCAGCGTTTACAAATGCATTCACAAATGTTGCTGATAGATTTTGCCGGGCTGAATCCACTGGGTGTTCAGCGAGTAATGAAGGTCGGAGAGCGGAACCGGCTGATTCCAACCAAGTTTTGTATACTTCTTCAGGAGTTTTAGGTTCCATAATATCAAGCTAAAATGTTTGTTTTAAATTATATCCGCTATTTTAACATTTAGCCTTTTCTATAGCTTAAAAAGAGTGTGTTATTATATATAGCTGCGCCCCGCCGTTTCACCCGCGTAAGTCCGTATCCCGTAGGAACATCGGGATAAAAAGTTGCCTAAATGTTATTCCAGTTGTTCAGCTATCTACATACCAAATTTCATTGCAATGAATTCAGTAGTTTTTGTGTGAAAGAGCAACAAACACACACACATCCTTACAAACTTTTGCATTAATAATATTAAGTAGGATAATACAGACTAAAAGAAAATAAAATTAGATAATTTAATTCCCTATATAACTTTTACTGTACCTCTCTTCCCAAACTCAAGAAGTGGTCGTTTATGTGAGCATTCAGAAGTATTGTTCGTAGATCTTCATCTTCCAATTCTAGAGGAACATACTGACGTGCAAGCATGTAGCACAATTGCTTTTTGACCAACCTGTAACATATATTGTTTTATAGTTAAATTTGAATTTTACTAATTAAACTAATAAATTTTTTAATCACTTATATTTCAAATTATGTTAATTTTGTACTTACATATCAGTGCAGGAGTTAAAAACTTCCTCACATTTGCCCTTATCATGCAATTGCATAGCAACAAGTAGTGCTCTAGGATATTCCCCAAACTTCAAGTATGTATCAAGCACTCCTTGAAGAATTTGTGTTGATTCTGGCTCTACTACATAACTTGCACACCTGAAATTTCAATAAAAATTCTATGTGTGACAAATATAATATTAATACATTACTGTCACATTTAAAGGGTTAATACTGGTTACTTATCATTAATTGATTTAGTATCAGCTCCACCATAATATTTGTATAAACATTCCTATGGCTTGAGAGAAAAATATAATCTAAATCAAGGTTTTCTTACCCAATCAAGTATAAGCACACCCGTGGATAGTTGCTCTGGTCCATGTGCTGGGTAAGTAGATCTAAACGATCAATTTCCATGAGCAGATCACAAGCCTGAATTTCAGCTGAATGTTGCATGTCAAATGCAATTACATCACGCACAAGTGGCAACAACGTGTCCATATTTTCAATATTCCATTCTTCTGCTATTTCACCTTCTAGTTGGCTGTTGCAAAAAATAAATGTGATATTTTTTTTTATTAGAAAATAATCTACACAACATTACAACTAACAAATTAATAACAATTTACATACCGAACATATTCATGGCCCCATTCGCCAACATTTGACAATGTTCCCAGTAAACAATATTTAAGGCATTCTCTCTTTTCTGCGGCTTCCTAGTAAACATTAAATATACATATATCACTTTGTTTATAACATGATTTTAAATTGGAACTTGCTACTTGCAACAGAAAAAAAAAAAAATAAAATAATGAATGTATTTATATTACATTATATTTAAATATGTTTAAAGAAATTGTACTTACAATAGTGCCACTGACACCCATAGCTAATACTGAAACAACATCTGCACAAAATTTCTTTGTTTTGGGGTCAGTTATTTTCTCATAAACTTCTTTAAGAGCTGGGTAGTGCTCTCTTAAAAACTTCAGAGGTTTAGGAACTGATGTCATTGAAGTTGTTGATGTTCGTATAAGATTGCTTAGCATTTGTAAAGCAGGAAAGTATAGATCAACTTCATTTCCCTGAAAAACAAAGTGAGCTAATGTAACTTAAAGACAAACATCACCATGAACATTAATATCCTCTATATTTAACATGAATATCACTAGATATAATCAATGGTGCAAAAGGTTTTTTTTTATTTAAAAAATAGCACAAAAGATAGGTTTCGGAATCGTAACTTGTTGTAAATTAAACATACTAACCAGTAATTTCTCTACAAGCATATTCAGCTCTTCTTGAAGGCGTTTATCTTCTTCAGACTGAAACAAATACAGTAGCAATAGTAATAAATACAGAAAATTTGGGTAAAGATGACTTTAATAATTATAATAGACATTTTACCAAATCATCATTTGGGGCCGGCACTGGCTCCGCCTTCTCTTTTTTTGTTTCTTCGGGCTTGTTCTTTATAGTCATTTTGATTAGTGTTTGTAAACTTCTGTAATATGAATATGACAAAAAAAATCAACTTTTCCCAAAATTAAATCCGCAACTCACAAATCACAATCATGAATATCACAATTTTGACAAGTCACCGCGTTGACAATAGCTTGTTTCTATCTGGGCTTACAGAGTATAGAATGTAGATTATGTAATGGATGCGTTTGTATTTATAAAATATCTTCCGTAGGTACCCTACCCTTGTGTTCGATCGAACACCGTAGCTATAAAATTTTATATTTTAGCCTATAGCCTCTCAGTACTTCCCCGTATAAACGCAATATATCTATTTTATACTAAAACGAACGTAATGTTTATAAAGCTCACACTCGATAATTTCCTTAAAAATATGCGCTCCATGGTAAAATTTAAACAAAATTTAAATCGCATATTACACCATTTCTTACATCCAGTATACATAATCTACACTAATATTATAAAGAGGAAAACTTTGTTTGTTTGGTTGTAATGAATAGGCTCAAAAACTACTGGACCGATTTTAAAAATTCTTTCACCATTCGAAAGCTACATTATCCACGAGTAACATAGACTATATATGTACCACGGGCAAAGCCGGGGCGAACAGCTAGTATATAATAATTAGAAACCTAGTTAGGATAATAATTGGATGTTTTAGATGTTTTGTTATTGATGATTTATATTTATTGTGTTTTCTATTGATGTTTAAACAAATCTTACAAAAAGCTCATAAATGCATATGCCTTTATGAGCTATATTAAAAAAAAATGTAAATGACTTCGGTAACACCTTAATATGAGGATATATACTATGTTCATGGTGAAAATATAACACTAAAATGGTATGTATAGTGTATACCAGATTTTAGTCACAGATAAAATTATAGACTACGATGTATATATTCATTATAGATCATGAGGGTATTTAGATATTAATCTTAGTTTCTTACCCACTAAATAAATAAAAACAAGGTGATGACTTGATCATAATGAATACTATTTTTATACAGGCAAAATACATGAAAAAATAAAGTACATGTTGTATAATTCCTTAACTATTTTATATATGTTCTTATAATTCTGTTTTAATGTAGTGTTTCGATCTGTATGTAAATGGTATAGGTATCTGAAAACAGAATGTCGCGGTTTAAAAGAATACCAACACTTCAAGGTTCTAATCTATTTAGCTGCATAATACATAACTGTTTTATACATTATTCACCAGTCAGCCATGACGCAAGCAAAAGTGGTACAGAGAGAGAATATATTTCTATCTACATCAGTTACTTGTCGTCTCCGAACATGAAACCACTTTAAATACAAGAATCGAGTATCACAAACCACATCGTTAGTTCTCCGGTTGGTAAATATAATATATATGTTATATAATTTTAATGAAGTAAAATTTTAGTGAGAAACGTATATTTTTAAACATGATATCGAAAAAACAGTTCTTTTACTATCTATTTATTTTTCAGCATTATTTAATAAAAAAATACGTAAATTTAATAATAAAAAAGTTAAAAGCAGAATGAATCGAATACGTAGCTGGATGTTAAGGAATTTTCAGTTTAATTTTAGAGAAACTCAAATTAATCGTACAGTAAATTCCATACCACGTTCAAAATCTTTGCCAATCATAGGAAATAGCTTAGATTTACTGAAAGGAGGAAGAGGATCAAGGTGAGAACCGTCCTAAAATAATGCTAAAATTATGGCCTTACTCAAATTGAGATATTAATACCTAATAATTATATGACATGCGTTTTAGACTACATGAATATATCGATGAACGGCATAGAAAATTAGGAAAAATATTCATAGAAAAATTTGGACCTACAGATTTAATATTCTTGAGCGATGCTGCACTTATAAAAACTGTATTTATAAATCTCGAAGGAAAATATCCTATGCATATACTACCTGAACCATGGATTTTGTATGAGAAACTTTATGGGAAGAAAAGAGGGTTGCTCTTTATGGACGGAGAAGAGTGGCTGGGAAATCGACGTATTATGAATAAATATCTGCTAAAGTATAACACAGATACTTGGATTAAAAATCCCGTTACACACACAATTAATAAATTTATAGAAGGTTGGAAGGAAAAGGCGAAAAATAAAATAATCGTCGATGATGTCGCAGCCGAGTTTTATACAGTCTCAACAAATGGTACATGGAATTATTAATTAATCAATACTTTTGAAATAGATCTAATCAAATAGTTAGATCAAAGTTCAATTATTCAATAAATCTAAATTAAAATAAGTTTTATTTTTCAGTGGTAATACAAGTTTTACTTGGCAACGTAACACCGCCGCCTAGCAACCACCATGATGAATTATTAAGGTTATTTTCGTCATCCGTAAAGAAAATTTTTGAGACAACAACAAAGCTGTACGGTATTCCATTAAGCGTTTGTCAACGTTTTAACTTAAAGATATGGACGGACTTCAAAGAATGCGTCGACTTATCTTTATTCTTGGGTAAATATTTGCGGAGAGTCGGAGGTCTTAAAGTAAAAATAATAAACTAATAGATATAATAAGTACATCGTTTGGAAGCATAAGTAACATTCATTCGATATAAAATTTAACAGTCAGCAATAATTTGCATTAGATATAGTTACGTAAAGCCACTAAAAACATTATATCACGAATATGATTAGAAAGCAGTTATTTTGGTAAATGGAGGCATATCGAAATTTGTAAAACGTCAAAATTTTATAAAACAAAAGTACTTTGAAAAGACTTCAGGTATTAGATATTTAAAGGAGAATAATACAAGAAAGCTGTGTACTTTCTGTTGAACTTTTAGTATAATTTTATGTATCAAATATTAATTATAAGGTTTATAATCTACTAGCAAATCGCCCCGGCCTCGCACGTGTGCGTGCAATATATACATATAAAATTTCCTCTTGAATCGCTCTATTTGAGAACAGAAAAATTATTTTTAACAAAAAACTAAATCACCTTCAAATTGTCAGAACTAGACCAAAATGAAAAGGAACATAATCATAAAAATGTGTTCACACTGTTAAAATTTACGGGGTGACAAACATAATTACAGTCGAATTGAATTTGAAATCGGTTGAAAAAATTGCCCACCGAAATCTACGTGGCTCAATTAGTATATATCCTACTAATATTATAAAGACTTTTGAAAAAAGAAAGTTTGTAAGGATGTGTGTGTTTGCTGCTCTTTCACGCAAAAACTGCTGAACCGATTGCAATGAAATTTGGTACGTAGATAGCAGAATAACTGGAATAACATGTAGGCAACTTTTATCAAGATATTCCTACGGGATACGGACTTACGCGGGTGAAACCGCGGGGCACAGCTAGTATTTAATAAAGGTGAATAATTAAATTACGATTTCAGCTAACAAGCTCGTTATTGAAATGCTAGCAATAAAAAATGAGGGCGACGGTTTAATAAAAAAACTTGTTGATGAAAATATCGATGACGTTAACATTTCAAGAATTGTAACCGACTTTATCATTGCTGCTGGCGATACAGTAAGAAACTTCATTTTGTTAACGAAGAAAAAAGATCTTACATGTTGTTTATAATAATAATTATTTTGATAAACCTTATGGAAATAAACAAGATAAATAGTCGTGTAAAAGGCAGTTTTGTCCAGATAATATTCTATAATCTAGTTATTTACACATTTTTCTAGTTAGTTCTCGTTGTAATAAAGGCATTTGATTACTAGTTTTAACTAGAAAAAACGCGTTGTAAGAAAAAATTGGTTATAAAGGGATATAATTACTGTATTTATACATTTTTAGATATGTACGTATAAAACAGGAAATAGTTTAAATTTTAGTCCTGTTTTCAGACGGCGTATACATCGCTATGGATTTTTTATTTATTATCAAAAAATTCTCAAGAAATTGATAATATACGACGCAAAGGGCGAGATTATATTCCATTAGTAATAAAGGAATCTATGAGACTGTATCCTGTTGCACCATTTTTAACACGTATAATGCCCAAAAATTGCTATTTAGGGCCATATGAAATTGAAGCAGGGGTTTGTAATATTTCGTATTGAATATTTTTCCTAAGTATAACCATAATAATAATTTCAACGCATTGAATAAGAGAATATTTAACCATGATACACAATACCACAGAATACACAATAACAACAATTTTAGTAGGTATCCAATAACTATTATAATATCGTACTTTACTAAATTGCATTATACTATAATTTATTATCGTGTGGTGTGGCATTACAAAAGGCCTAGGCACCAGAACCAAAAAGTCAACGTTGAATGTCAACGTCGAATATCGAAAATCAATATTTTAAGCTGTCAAATAATTCAAAACAAATCTATTAAATTTTATTTTATTTTATAGAAATCTTTGAAAAATGATTATCAGACATATTTTAGTAAAAGATATACGAAACCTATTGTGCCCGAATTATCGAGCGTATAGTGTACTCTGTAATATACAAAGAATAAAAGAGAATAAATATGGTATTGGGAACGAAAACCCTAACCTGACTAATCATAGTCTTACCAAAGTTCACAAAAGATATTTATCTCTTGAATCCGTGGTGAAATGGCAAGAAGAAGTTTACATGAGTATATCAAACAGTACTATGGTTAACGTCATGCAGGATGGTTTGTTGCAATTTCATGAAGTTACAGGTTTTTCATGGTGGGCAACAATACTTTCCTCAACTGTTCTTATAAGAGCGTTAATAACTCTGCCTTTATCAGTTTATCAAAATTATATATTAGCCAAGGTAGAAAATGTTGGCATGGAACTCAAGGATATAGTCAATGAATTAAAAAAAGAGACTGCTATGGCAAGAAAGGCATATAATTTAACTGATAAGCAAACTGTGATTCTTTTCAAAAGGTCCCTTAAAAAGCAGTGGAGAAAACTTATAGAAAGAGATAATTGCCATCCCCTGAAAGCAACAATAGTTATATGGTTCCAAATACCTCTGTGGGTGTGCATGTCATTTGCCTTAAGAAATTTAGTTAACATGAATCCACCAGATCCATCTGCTATGGTTACCTTTATGGAAATGTCGACCGGTGGAATAGGTTGGATTCCTAATTTAATAGAACCTGACCATTCTTTAATTCTCCCAGTGGCGTTTGGTTTGACAAACTTAGCAATAATAGAAATACAAAGAATGTCAAAATTAAGGACACCATCAAAACTGCAAAATGTTTTTACTAATGTCTTTAGGGTATTTTCATTAGTAATGATACCTATTGCAGCAAATGTTCCTTCATGTATGTGTTTGTATTGGGTCACATCTAGTAGCTTTGGATTGATACAGAATTTATGCCTTTTGTCGCCATCATTGAGAAGAAAATTACAAATACCCTTAGCTCCAAGTGAGCTGGAAGACCCATATGGACACATGAAAGAAGAAATCAACCATAAAGTTAGAAACATACTGCCAAAAAAGTCTTAACATGTTATGCACAAAGTCTAACTTAGTATTTTAATATAAGCATACTGAAAAAAACAATTTTTGTTTTCATATCTTATTAATTTCAGACCCCAATAATAGCCTCAATATACACATCAGGGCGTGATGAACAATATTTCACTGACCCAGAACAATTTCTACCTTCCCGCTGGGATAGAAATTCTGACAGCAAAGAGAGGTTTAAAAATCATGAACCATCAGCATCTTTACCATTTGCACTAGGTGCTAGGTCTTGTGTAGGCAGAAAAATTGCTATGCTTCAACTGACGGAACTTATTTGGCAGGTAAGCAAGTATAGGGTAAAAGGCAGTTTTAGTTTTATTCAAAGATTTTCAAGCCAAATATGTAATATGTACCATATTTGGCTTGAAATAAGTTTTATTCAATTATTCATATGTAATGATTGTTTCAGGTTGTGGAAAACTTTGATTTTAAATGTCTTCATAGTGATGACATCAAAGCAATCACATCACAAGTGTTGATCCAAAACAAACCTTATGCACTGGAATTGAAATTATGTATGACATAAATATTTGCATTTTTAAAGGATAATTTTACATACTTATACATAATTACATTTGATACAAAAATACGTGCATACAAAGTTATTATCTCTGTTTAAACCTAGTAGTAGTACGAAAATGACAACTCGAAAAATGCCCTTGATGAGAATATGCGAATCCCTAGGCGAAAAGTAACTGCAACATTGTTTACATAATAATATGCGTATTCATTATTCGCACGTGTGTAAAGGCATCATCAAAATTCTCTTCTAAAGAAACATGTTAAAGCAAAATAAAGCTTACGGCGTAACTTCAAGGTATATTCATAAAACGTAACGAGAGCAATAAATTATATGTGATTTATGAATGAGATATTATTTTTTATTGTGTGTGTGTCGCCGGTTGTATATCTCGTTGGAATTAATTATTAGAGGAGTAACTGCATATTATAGGACGGAGTTCTCTGTCCATGTGTCATGTGTACCATGTGATGTCTGAACACAATAAAATGAAATTATTTCGAGAGATTCTGATAGGTTCCACTTAAACTGAGGAGTGTCTGTGATATACTTCAAAACTTAATTTAAATATGTATTAAGACGCGTATCTACCATGGTCGGGAACATCTTGCGCTACGTGCTCTTCCAACAGCACTGCATAGTGGATACCAAAGAGTGGTATAATAATGTTTGCGAACTTAGAGCGTGAACTTGTAGCGTGTACCGGTGCGCGTTCCGCGCTCTAATGGGTGGCGAACACAAAGGTGAGCTTAGTCTGCTTGCGGAGCATTCGTGTTTCTATGGAGATACGCGTACCGCCTCAATCAGAGCGGTTATGGGAGCGCGGAGCGCAAGAGTTTGCGATGGTACCCAGCTTTATACAGCTGAAGAGTTTGCACGCGTTAATCTCAAGAACTACTGGACCTCATCAATGAATATGTATGCGAAACCCGAGTGCTATGTACAACGGGTGAAATGGAGGCAGAGCGTTAGTCATCATTAAAATGAAATGATATAATGCCTACACTTATGCCACCAACCAGGCTTGGGAATGGAAAAATTGGGTTTAAATTTTATTGGTATGAATGGAAAAAATAATTAAAAGGAAAATATGGAGTAATAGTTTACGGTCATTCAAACAAGTTTTATAACTTTGAAAGGACTAAAAAAAAAACACTTAGAAATATTTTTTCAGGATAATTCAGTATAAATGTGGCCATATACATAGATATTTACAATTTTCATAGCAAAAGGGAAATATATACCTTGACATACTTACTGAAAATAATTAATTTGTAATTCACGTTAAACTTTCAACTCAGTCAAGAGGCAAGTAGCTTTTAAAAACTTTTTACATAGATTTAAAAATATATTCGGTGGTTATTATCATATACAGTACCTATATTATTTATAAAGATAATATTTCTGAATATATCATTATTTATATTTCATACCTAATAAAATTATAAATGCAAAATATATAACTTGTGCCCCATGTCCTCACGTTCACATTGACAGCAAAATAAAAAAATATACATGAAGACTGAAATACAATTATAAGCAATAATCCATTACATTTTTAATACCCAGAGAAGCAATTTTAATATGTAGTTGTAAATGTTAATGCGAAATATATACAGGTTAAAAAATAACATTAGGTATTGAGCTTTACATTTACTGTTTCCTATTTAACCAACTGTCGTAATATCATAGACTTAATATCTTCCAGCCATTGATCCTTATATTCTAATTCGAGGATATTTTTAAAAGAAGCTATTCTTAGGTCTTCGTCCATTTTTCCAGTTAATAAATATGCGACAGCTTCCACACACAAATATCCCATGCCATCACCCAAAGACCAAATGTAGATCTTATCAGCATTTTCCGGAGTCAATTGAAATTGTATTATTGCACTGCTTAATAAACACTTAATTTTATCAAATAAGAATCTATCAGCAAGTAGGAGTACTTCTAAATTAGTCTCCAGATTCTCACACAGGGGAAACACTTCAATATCACACTTAGTCTCATTTAAACCGCAGTGTAAAAGCGTTAAAAGATATTCCAATGCGGGTTTCGTTACCTTTTTTAGACTGACATATTTTTCAGATGACTCTTTAAATGAGCCTGTTAACATCACGCTGAAGACGTCTGAATTTTGACATAGAAAGTTTTTGTTGGCTATTACAGTGGATTGGTCATCTAACACAAAGGTAACGATATCATCCGTTGCCAGATTGTCTAATATAGGGTCATAACTTATGGACACATAATCTTTATAACGATTTTCCAAGAGCTTCGGATCTTTTATTTGGACGTTTGTTGCCAATTTCGCTAAAGCTGTAACACAGTTTTGGATATTTTCCTTCGAATCGGAAACAATAGAGAAAAGTAAATTTAACGCATCACATTCCACAAAATACTTCTTCAATACTTTCTCCGTTCTGCAAGATAAATACATAAACGTTATTATCACAATGATATCTTTATAAAAAAATCTTTATATAAAGAGAATATAATATATAATTAAGAATCACAAAAAATTACTTACTTCACTATATATGGTAAAGTTATGCATAGTGTTTGTTTCATATTGGGAGTTCCTTTCAAAAGATGATAACTAATTTCACCAATTCCATGGCTTGATTCTGCTACAATTGTTACCTGCTCTAACAACTTTGAGCCCAATTTTATAAGCTAAAAAATTTAATTAAATTAATTACACGTGAAACAATATTATTTATTCATTACAGAGCTAAATAACATGAAATCCTTACTTGCTTACACTGGCGACATTCTGTAGGGGGGTGCTTTGAGTTAACCGACATAGTATGAAGTCGAAATACAAATCTATGCTTCAAGATGCTTATGAGACATAACGAGTTGCTGTAAAACGATAATGTTTACTGATATTTAGTAATAGTAATTATTCTTATAAGTTGATAAAATCTTACTAATGTTATATACCCGAAAGTTTGTAAGTATGTTTGTCCCTATTTCACGCGAAAATAGTGTATTGTATCTGCATGAAATTTGGTACAAAATTAGATTATAGTCTGGATTAGCACAATGGCTACTTACTTACTCGGGTACCCCGCGAGTAAAACATTTTAGTATTACAACATATTTTCGTAAATTATAAATCGACTGCACTTCTAATATACATACCTAAGAACTCGGGCTATTATTCTTGCCGCCCTCCCAGTCGGTCTCCTACACCTCTCTACATAATCAAGTAATGTATTCATACATTCGCGCCCAGTTAATAAATCGATGGTATTGGACATCTCTTCCCGATTCTCATTGCCATTAGTACAAGCCCCGTGAGATACGCGAAAAAGTAGCACCAAGATACACATTATACCAGATGTTTTTGTGATGGTTAACTGCTTGCTGTTTTCTGGAAATAAATTAAAGAAAACCGATTGCAATGAAATTTGGTACGTACATAGCTGGATATTCCTACGGGATACGGACTTACACGGATGAAACCACGGGGCACATATAGCTGTAAGCATATTTTAGGTAAGACTAGAATGCTACTGTAGGCTATATAACATGTGCCCGCGGGGCACAGCGCGTAGTAATTTGTTCAGTTAAAAAATAAACGTTAAAAGTTACCTTCATTTGGGGATTCGTCACTACTTTCTTCGTCTTCCATTATAAGCTCTTCCAATTCATGAGCTACTTGAGCTGGGTCTATAGCAGACTTTATAGTATTGGGTTTATTGCTATCGGCTTCGTCTTCTCCTTCACTACACACGGGAGAATACCGGCCTGACACTTCAGAATCTGAACTATCTATAATTTGTAATAAGTTTTAGTATTCGATATAGTGAATAAAATTATTTATCATCCTGATTATAAATATTTGTAAATGATGTATGTATGTAATACAACAACAAAAATAATTGTTAAAAAAATAATAGTACTTAAACTAATATGCTTATACAATAATATGTGAAACTAGAATTTTTCTATCAACCTTCAGTACTTAGTGGTGAAGCTGGTCCTGAACTACTCGGACTCCAGGGAAAGTCTGCCCTATATGGCGAGGGCGAACTTCCATCAGAACTCGCAGATCCTGGACTCCAATCCCATGTATGCTTACTGGTATGTGGCATATAGTCAGGACTTAATCCTGACCAATTTACGTCAGAATATGACGATAAAGGACTCAAATCTGATCTATCTGGACTAGTCATTCGTGGGAATTGAGGTGAGATAGGATCTGGACTCTTTGGTTCCCAATAAACGCCTGCCGACCAATCCTTTTTAGCCATTTTTATTAACTTCGGTTTCTGTATTAAAAAGGTTATATTCTCAATAACATTCTCATAAAAAAAATTCTAATCACAACAGTGTTCTTAATGTTGTACTTACTTTTTTGGAATTTTTTGGGCTTGTGCGACCGCGTTTTATACCTTTTCGTCTGGATGGCGATAAAGACAGATTTGTACTGTCATTATCACTGTCGTCGGACCTATCGCTGCCTATTGCATCAACAAAACCAACAATCATGTTATCCCGTTCTATCACAACTTTTAGTTCTTCCCCTATTTCATTTTGCTGTTTTACATTAGCTTCTTCACATATTTTTAGTGTATCAAGGTCTTTTTCTGTTCTGTTAATATTTTTATTCTCACTCATAATTTCGGCATTTAAGTTGTGTTCAATTTCCATATTATTTACATAGTTGGAAAGTTTCTCAGTAAGAAGATGAATCAGGCCTTCACTGATCATAATTTGGAATGCTATAAGTGACCAATATAAATTAGTTCGTATGCTTAAATTTAAAGAAATACTAGATAATGAGAATAATCTATTTAATTTACCTGTATCATCAAAAACATATTGAAGAAGTGCATGCATAGCATGACTGTTAACTCTTGCAGCTGCAACCAGTAATGGCAAACCACCACAGTGTCGTAAACGAGATCTATTAACAGATTCACCACTCAATTGAGCTAAAGCTTTAACAGAACCTTCTGGCCACCATGAAACATCTGTAAATTATTTTAAATAGAAAATGTACAGCATATACAACTTTAAAACACTACAAATGACATTTTATGTAGTCATTGTACTAGTAGTGAAATAAAATAATAAATAATATGTTCTTTAATCAAACTCAAGAGTGTGACCTGAAATTATTCCTAGGTGAATTATAGTCTTTTTTTTTTGTATTTTTGATGGCAAGGTACAGACAGATAAAATAAAAACAATTCTGAGTAAAATAAAGTTATAAAATTTTTTTATAATGAAGCTTCTTCATCCTTAAGGCTTAGTCCCACTACAGTAATTAAAGTTCCTGCTAATATTTTAAAACTTATTGCAATTACAACAAAGTTGCAAATATTTTACCCGGATTTTTCTTTAAAATATTCACTAAACATTCTACCAATCCCGCAGTTCCTAATAGAGGGCGACACACTGACAGATAACATAGATTCATAAGACATTTTAGTGCTAAAGTCTCATTTGTTTTTGTTAGTGCTACAAGGCATTGGTAACCTCGGCCATCTCCTTGTAACTGGAATGAATAATGAAAAAAACATAATTATTAGATATAAATAAATTTACAAGTAATGAATAACAGTGTATGGACCAACAAAAAATAATAAAAGAAAAGATTTTGTAATTGACATGGCCTGTGCCTGTATAAATGGCAATTATTGACCCACCTGTTCTGCACATTGTGGTATTGAATAAGTAGTAAAGTATCCTAAGCACTTAAGAATCCCAATAATAAGCTCTTCTTGACTCCTTCTAGGTTCTTCAATTTCTTTATCAAGATGTGTGGATTTCATTAAACCAATTGATTCACATTCTGTGGTCAGTAAAATAGTAACACAACGAACAACATTCAAGCTGAGCATTTCATCCCGTTTATCAGCTATCATCCATAGTTGCCTGAATTGAACAAAATAGTAAAATGGGTGATAATCTCAGTATGATCTAAAATTGTGTTAATAGGAGAAATAGAAAAGTTAAGTATATCAACAACATGATTATTAAAAGCATTTTTTTGCATCTTAAAAACAGAAATAACTGTTAGACATTAAAATATAAATAAGATCAACAATTAAATAGCAATTATAAATAAAAATTGATCCTCCATCACCTGATAGCTCTGACAGCCATTGTAAGAGTTGGATTTGATGTGGTTTTGTCCCTGCCTTCAATAAGAGCCACCAAGGCTTTGACCACTCCATGGTTATGCAAGCCTTCTGCATTGGACTTACTTTGAGCCAAATTACCAATAAGTTTGCAGGTCCTTCCAAGTATACTATCTCGACAAACAGTGTTTAATATTGACACCAAAGGGCCAAAAGTATTCAATTCTCCCACCTAAAATAATTTTTAAATTTTTTTTTTTTTTATTTTATTCATTAAAGTTTGTTAATAAAATTATACTAAATATATGTAAAAACACCTATTATAAGGCACACCAATAACAGAAACATTGTGTGACAAAAACTATGCAAAAACAAGCTGCGCCCCATGGTTTCACCCGCGTAAGTCCGTATCCCGTAGGAATATTGGAATAAAAAGTTGCCTATATGTTATTCCAGTTGTTCAGCTATCTACGTAACAAATGTCATTGCAAGTGGTTCAGTAGTTTTTGCGTGACAAAGCAACAAACACACACACATCCTTACAAACTTTCGCATTTATAATATTAGAAGGATAAAAGGATTACAGAGCTACAATTTCCATTATGGAAAAATCAAGTGTTCTTGGTAAACTCAAAAATTCATGATATATGCAATTTTTTATTTACATACATTTTTCTTATTTACTTAATAAAAATAAAAATTAATATAGATGTGTGAATAATCTATATAATAAATAATTGTACATTACTGTGTGCCATTTAAATAATTAAATAAATTCGTACTTACTGCTTCACTGCATTTTTCATCCAAACAAATATTTCCAAGAATACTTAAAGTAATATCAAGAATTCTTTCATTTGGTTTTCGTAGGTGAGGTAGTAAACAATTCAAGCCCCCACAATCACGAAAAAGTTTAATTCCTTTTTCGGAAGATATAATATTAGACCGAATTTTCAAGAGAGTATCTTGTATGCGAGATGATGATGAAGATTTAAGACCTTCTATTATTGTTTTTATTTGAATTTTATCCATTTTACAAATAACTCCGTTTTCCAATTTCCATTTCAATTTTTTTCTATTTACGTTCATAGACGTCAAAATGTAAATCAGATGTCAAAGACTGGTTAGTTCACTGTCAAATATCAGCTGGTGCTTGGTAACACAAGTAATAATCAAAGATTGGTACCAGTATATAAGTGTATAATCTATGGATTGGTCTATTAATACGGAAATTTAGAAATAAGAGGCTGTCACACTTATCACAGTGTCCTAAATTTAGGTACCGAAACGTATAATGAAGACCTAATGAGTGATTTAGAATCAAATGTATTCAGAAATTATCTACAAAAGAAATTCAAGACAGTTTTACATATTAATAAAATCTTGTAACACCATCTATTCAGAAGTAAAATACTGTTGTCATACGAAAAAGTGTTAATGCAATAGAAAGATTGGTTGTACTGGGTCACATCAGAGAATTCGTATTTCGACTTAATATGCAATTGTTTACTATCTCAAATACTGACAAAAATAGTCATACAGATATATATTAGTTTGAATTAACTAACTGTGATTATACCTTTTTAAATGCTAAATGAAGTTAATCAGAAATGATTGCAAGTAAACGTCTTGGTTAGATAAATTAGGTACCTAGATTCCATGGAACTGACATAGTAATATTAAATATCGTTTTATTAAATGGATAAATCATTAAGAATATTTTTAGCAGGTGTGCAAAAGATATATATTCTATTATTATCAATGAAGTGTCGGGTTGATTTTGACTGACGACGTCTTATATCTCGAAATATTAATTTTATTACTATACCGTCCTGTATGGCACGGCTATTAGGTAAAGGGAAAACAATAGCTTACAAAGAACTCACCTAGAAATATGATTCAATACGGATATTCTTCATTAGACCTTTGTTTTTTTTGTTATTCTGAGGTATACTGTACTAATTCATTTTGGATGTATTGATTTGAAATGAATATTAATACTATATGCGAGAAAAAAAATCACAATTAAGGTGTGCTCAGCGTAATACATTCTTAAATAATTCTAATATAAAACAGATATTTTATTCTCATATATTTCTACTATTCTCTTGTATTTAATACATACCATACCCATCAAAAATTCATACTAGTGGACAAGTTGACAACCCTAACTTGAAAGACAGCGACGTAAAAAAAACTAAAATTGCGTTTGCGATGTCAGATATTCTAATTTATTTTTTATACACTGAAAATCGTGATTGTTGATTATTGTAACTTAAAATTGTCATGAAATCGTTTTGTGAGAGATGAGTGTCTTCGGGGATTTTCAACGCGTGTGGGTGCAACGTTTTCCTGAGAGCACTTTACCAGCCGCTTGGGAGGAAGATGTCAGAGCCAATTTAGCTAAACATAAACAGAAAGTCGCTATACTCAGGGAGGAGCTCGAGAAGGAAGAATTTTATGTAGAATATCTTGAAACTCTTTTATCTGATGTAGAGAAACATAAGGCAGCTTCACAGAGTCACAAAGTGGCGCCGCCCTTAGGGACTGACACAAGTGACGATAAGACTTCTGATAGCAAACAGGTAATAATTCGGATTAGAAAACTGATTTATAATAATCTATTCGGAGTACTGTATTAATTCATAAATATATTCATGTATAAGAATTAGTAAAAAAATAATGAAAGAAACGTTCAAATGCTTTTAGTTGTGTTGTTTCTAGTCATATTAATAATGTGGTCACGCCAAGTCTGTAATTCGTTAATTTTTGTTCGTTTTGCAGGGTTCAAACACAAATTCCTTATCAAAAAAAAGTGAAGGCAGTTTCAGTAATAAAAGTGATGACTCTATCGAAGCGTTAGAGACTGAGGATGAAAAAGTCAATTTAAGAACTAGGCCAAAAACATTTGCTGAGAGAAGTTCGGTTAACCAATGTATCAATGAACTATCTTCAAACCTTGCTGCAGAAGCTAGACGCCGGTGCAACAGTGAAGTTGTGCAGAGGACAGAAAAGGAGGAAGATAATAATGGTAAATATTTAATATTTCTTATTGGAATTTTATCTGTTAATATTGAATAAGGTGAAAATTGTTCTATTATTTTAATTTTGTGGTAAACCATAAATAATCCATCAAGATGTATTAAAACATTCCTGAAGTATATTTAAAATAAAATATTTAATTTTAATAGATCTTGAATCAAAAAAATCCACACAATCTAAGAACCGTCCAGCATCACAAGCAGGTGATTTTGTAACAGTTATTGAAGTTAATGGTGTGAAAGCTGCAGAGAGTGCTGTGAAGAAAGCAGAAGATTCACCACAAACCTCAGAGAGCAGCTCCGCAGATCCTGCTGCTGCAGCTAAGAAGAAAGTACCACCAAAGTAAGCTATATTTTCATTGTCTTATAATAAAAACATTGATTTTTGGTGTATATTGTTATGAATATCTTTTATTTATTGATTTTTTTTCTTCAAACAGCTAATTAAAAGTTAATTTATATTTGCTTTAGACCTCCACCAAAAGTGTTCAGTAGAAGAGGTGCTTCCCTGCCTGAAAGTGGTCTTCCAGAGGATAGTCCTCCATCTAGTTTAGGACGAAGGCTGCGTAATTCAGATTCAAGAGAATCCATCGCCAGTAGAGCTTCTACACCATCCATTAGTGAAAGGGTAATTATCTTTTGTCTTATTGGATTGTTTATTATTGTATTCCCTTATTATAACTCAATATTTATTTATTCAGGTAAAAAGTTTTGAATCGATAAACTCATTATCATCGGAACGCAAGCGGTCAGGTGGTGCTGCAACACCTAGATCCATAGATGAGGAAGTAACATCAACTACCCCTGATCTACCCGAAGTACCAGATGATAAATCTGGTCCCATTTCATTGGAAAGTATACCTGCAGCTGTCCGCAATGTTGAAGATGAGCCATATTATGATCAAGTTCCGGTGGACATAAATGATGGAGAATATGTTTATATACAAGCAGGTAGTGTTTAATTTTTTTTAAAACAATGAATTTGTGTATTTATTACGAATTGTTTGTGGCCCTTTGTTTTCTATATTTAGTGAAAAATAATGGATCATTAGTTAAAAAAAGAAATTTATTTTTAGTTTTATAGCATTAAAAGCCCCGTCATTTTCATTTTCAAGCTAGGGATCTATTAAAAATAATTTCGTATATAAATATTCACCTTGTTAAATTGTTTTTTATATTTATTTTGTGTTTCGTTAATCAGCGCATCTATTCAAATTATATTTTGTACAGCTAACATGATTAATCCAAAACAGGTGGGGCTGGTTCAAGTACGGAAGATGGGTCTAGTGGTACAAGTACACTGGCGATGGCGCCGAGCGCGCCAACCGCACCGACAGCGCCCACGGCGCCCACCGCGCCCGACTCGCCGCTGTGCGCCACCGCGCCCAACTATGTGAACATACACTACTTCATACAGTGAGTGTGAACACGCCCTTACTTGGATTATACATAAGCTTATATTTATCAAGTCTTGGCTTGTCTTCCTGTACCATTACGCCTTTAATTATGAACATCACATTATTATACTAGCTGCGCCCCTCAGTTTCACACGCGTAGGTCCGTATCCCGTAGGAATATCGAGATAAAAAGTTGCCTATATGTTATTCCAGTTTTTCAGCTATCTACGTACGAAATTTAATTGCAATTGGTTCAGTAGTTTTTGCGTGAAAGAGCAACAAACACACACATCCTTACAAACTTCCGCATTTATAATATTTTCTAATTATAATATTAGTAAGAAGGAAGTAGGATATTAATAGGATTGTATGGAGTGAGTGTGAATACAGCTTTACCTGCTGTGCAGATAAACTTGTACTCATAAAATCTGACTTCACTCTGCGCCATTGCTCGTTAATTATATTATATTCCTTATAGCAAATGTGTGCAAGGCCTTACATAGAAGTCATTACTTTTTACAGTTTATTTGTAAAATCTATGAAACTACAGTATTTCCTGTGCTGTTAATCTGTCTCCATGATAAATATCTAGACATTTTCCCTTATTATATCCAAAAAATAAAACAAATAATTATAAATATGTACGTTTTTATATAAATATTTGATACTTAACAGTAGTTATGGGAAAGAAAGGTATTATCATATTACCCTTTACTATGCCCAGAGTATTAGATGATGTCATTCAAGATAACAAGGTGACTCACATTGTTTTGTTATAAGAATACTAATGAATATAGGTAGCACTTGTAGCCAGTGACACACTTATCAACATTATCCCTGTTATTAAAATTTATTCCGAAATTCATTTGTATGAAAGTTGCGTGATATGTCGGTGAATCCTATCCCATCCTATCCTTCTTCTTACTATCCTATCCTACTTTCTCACTAATATTATAAATGCGAAAGTTTGTAAGGATGTGTGTGTGTTTGTTGCTCTTTCACGCAAAAACTACTGAACCGATTGCAATGAAATTTGGTACGTAGACAGCTGGACAACTGGCATAACATACAAGCAACTTTTTATCCCGATAGTCCTACGGGATACGGATTTACACGGGTGAAACCGCGGGGCGCAGCTAGTTACGCTCATCAATCTTATGATCATAATAAGCAAAACTTGCAAACTGTGTTTGTTTTATGTTATTTTGTGCTTGGAGTGTATTTTGTTTTTGTCATTTCATCCTAAGTATATAACAACAATAAATAGGGTGAATCAGTATTGGTATTCATATCACGTGTAATTAAGTAGAAAATAATCATCATGACTAAACTGGTAAATTATTTGGTCATTCACCTTGAAGCACAATAAATTTACATTATTTTTATGTAAAAGCGAATTTCTTCTTTAGAACACTTCATGAAACATTGTGTTCTATTGTCTAGAACAGATAAAAAAAATTGAATAGGTTCCATTTAAAAATCAATGTCGTTATAAATTTTAGCATTTTTTTTGTTCATAAATTCGCATACGACATATTAAGTATATTTTCTTACAAATACAAATATAACATAGTGACTGATAGGTGTCACAATATTATTTTTATGATCATAAGTTTAGTTACACGAATTATTTCAATTTGTTTTTGATTGACAATTTATTAGAAACAAAAAAAAAAAAACAATATTTGTATCTTGTAATTCTATCTAACATCTTCAGAATCTTAATTATTCGACTTCTAGCCTTATTTTCCAGTAAACATTAATGGACATATGTTTATATATATATAACGATATTCATTAAAACTGTTCTATATTTATAAATACAGGCAAGGAGTCGATGGTGCGGAAGCGAGTGAAACAAGTTCAGAATTAGCTGATTCAAGTGATACACCTTTATTGTTACGAACTATTTCATCCGATACCGAAGCCAGTGCCACTCCGCCTGTATTGAGAAAACTACAGCATCAGGTTTGATTAATTATTCGCTTAACGTTTTGAACGCACTAAACAATTATGTATTTATCCAAAAATAATACAAAATTATCTGAATAAGCCATTTTATTTAGTTAGTACATATTTATAAAAACATCACGGTTTTTTTTACATTGTAACTTCTTTAGTTCGCTCTGATTGAATTAAGGGAACTTAATTATATTTATAAATCATTAGATTCCGTATTATCAGAGATCATAACTTGTATTCCTTCAGGTGGTTGATTTCTATTTCCATTTAACTTAATATTAAAACTTCCCGTGTGTTCATGTGGTGAACAGACTTTAACACCAGTAACTAAATTATATTTACAATAATGCACTTTACAGTCCTGACGTGCGCATGATGTGTAATAACATACACCATTCCAACAAAAGGACTGAATATTTAATCGTTTCATCAAATTGTTGGCCAATTGCGTAGCAAAATGCGTAAAAGTAAATTGTAAATAATTCACAATTATTTTGTCAATACCGATGGGGAAGTTCTGCGACGGTTTTGTTTGATTCATCAAACCTGAAATAGAACATAAATTACAGTTTTAATAAATACGAGAACAATAAATCTATACATATAATAGAACAATAAGGAAAGTTACAGTTTCTGAATATTAATATTTTTAAAAGAGTAATTGCTATACAGTATTGGTATTTTACACTTACACTTAAAACATTGGTTAGTAATTTTTTTTTTGCCGTTTGTTTGTATGGGACAGGATTTGAGAAAACTTTACTTTACTTTTGATAGACCAGCATCTATGGTTCTATATAGGTTCAAATTGAAGGAAACATTTTATTTAATTTATAAAAATAGGGGTGGCAGTTGATATATGTAATATGAAAGGAAATTAACGAATGAAATAAGATTCTCCGGATAGGTCTTACGAATTAATATAGAGGTTTATTAATTTAAAGTCGCAATCCGCGGGGCGGAAGTTCTAGGAGAGTATGTGATAAAAAAATCGAGTGGCCGCGGGATTGAAGACAGTGTCACACAATATCAGTAAGCGTTGTATTGTTTGAATTAAAATGTCGTTATAGACCTACGTCATATTAGCATTGACTTTTTTATATAATCCATAATTTACCTTTTTAATCCTTAGACTCTATCTTCGGATTGTTCTTCTCATTTCCTTCGCTAACGGTAGACGATAAAATCATTTCAAGTTCTATTGGCCGTTCTTCTGTCGGTTGATCGATTTCCTTATGCTCCGTAGCGTTGATATTTATTGCCGGTGTCTCGATAGCTTTGTCAGCATTTTCAATTACCTTTTCATTATCCACCGGCTTGGGCGATGGGTTAATCGGCTTCGACGAAGGTTCATCCGGCTGAGCTATTGTGTTATAAATCCTGCACTCCCCAGTTAAGTCTGTGTCGTAAATATTGCATGTCAAATTAGTACAGCCAAATTTATCACATCTCATCGTTGTGCAGGTTTGATCATTGCACCACACCGTTACATTCCTTTTTCCAATTTCAATGGTAGCAATAGGTTCGTTTGTTGGAGACAGAATCGACTGATTATCAGTAGCGCTATCCGTTACCTCGTAACTCCACCAAGAAAAAGGATATGTTATCCAGCCCCATATTGTTGAGCCGATCCCGCGGCCCTCGTTTATATTATCTGCAATTTCATGACTCAAGCTGAGAATCTCTTTTATAACGACCGATACCAAAATATGAAATAAATGTACTTACTTGTTACTGGAGAACTTAAAGTTTGAGTCACTATGCACAATAAAAAAAATGGTACGAACATTTTTGAATTCAACATAGTGCCAGTTATGTGAAGATGGTGATTCCTTGATATTAAATGTTTGTACAGTCCCACCTCAAGCTTTTATAAAGCCTCAACAGAGGTATGTTCCTATCTGTTGCGAGATAACGCACTTTCGGGAATGTTTACTTAATGACTTATGACTAGAACATACCATAAACATTTTAATTATCCTTAAACTTTACCTGTGTGATAAACAGTATACCGAGACTAAAGTAATCAATTACGTAATTAGGAAAATATTCTATTTTTTTATAAAATTAACCGGGTTTGAAAAAAAAAAAAACTCATAAGGTGTTCGTTTTTAATCATTTATTTTGAACATTTCCTTTATGTCATCGTGGTATTGAAAGGCATAAATTTAATTTGACCACTTAAAAAATTTGTATTGATTTTATTGCACAATGTTGAATTTTTATCCGTCATATTAACTTCACATAAAATACAGTGACTCTGAATATTCGGACATGTCAAAAAATTACACATATCTTTATCTTTTCCGCATTTTGTTAGTATTTTTAGTTTTTTCATGTTTGGTCGTAAACCCAACATTTCTTTTAAAAATATTCTTACACCACTCAATACAGATGTAAATGTGGGGAATGATGAATTCCATAAAGGTAGACTTCCGACTTGTTCTTTTAAGTTCATAATTTGGTGTGAAGAAATACTCGTTTGTGTATAATTTCCGGTTGCATCAAAGTCAACAATTTTTGTGTTTGTATTACGAATAAATTTCCAGGGACTAAAGTATATATGACCTCTATTCTGAAAACATAAAGTTAATAATATATTCGAAATTATAATAATACGTTCTAAAAATAATTTTCTTTAAAATAAATATTATTTACTGTGTGAAGAAATCAAAAAGTTATAGGTGGTGTAAATTAAAAAAGTTTAAAGTTATGATACTTTATTTTCTAGAACAAATAAATTTGCATTAAATCTTATAAATAGTTATACCAAAGTTTATTTAACGCTTAATCTTTACAATTTATTGCCATTTCAATCTGCATCAGGTACTAATTTCAAAACTTTCTGTATATGTAATCGCAATAATTTACCTGTGTATTACACATCGATAGGAGAAAATATATAACAATTTCGATATATAACATTTCAAGCTTTTAAAGAAACAACGTAGCATAAACGAGTTTAAGCGTCGCGTTCTGCGGCGCGTTATCAGCATATCAATTAATCCCGTAATAAATGTTTATAAACAAAGACCTTTTACGTGTGTTTAATTGGTTTTAATTAGAAATGAATATGGTTTACCTAGTCTTAATATTTCTTGCTGAATGGGCATTCTTTTGCCATAGTCAGTTCCTTCGTAGTACACTTGGCCTTAGCTACTATTTTTTTTGATGCCACGAACGTTATGCACTTAAAGCCCATACAAATTGTCATTTTACCAAACATTTTAGCGTTCAATTTTTTATTCAATATTTCAATAATTTCAAATGCTACGTTAGACGGCAAATCCATAATTGACTCCATTTTCGCAGTACTATCTAAAAACGAATTATTATTATTAGTTATGGTAAAGAAAAAAGTTATAATATAACGTATAGAAAACTGACCTGTGCTGTTGGTCCCTAAACAATGACCTTTATTGTTGTAACGATTGGTTGGATTACACTTCCTATGGATACATATTTTATCGGCACATTTCATTGAGTGGCATATTGTATCAGAACAAAACGTTAAAACACCTCTCACGTATTTACCGACCAATGAAATAAATATTGGGGCTACTGTATCCATGTCATTCCAGTCTACTTCTCCAAAAATTGCCTTTTCTATTGCTATAGAATGGTTGTTTCGGATGGATTCTTTGGTCATATTAAATTTGGTTTTTCTTTTTTCAAGATTAATTATCAAAGTGTTAATATTATTCGAGCTGTTTTTAATAATAGGTGAATTATTTACAGACCAATGTAATAAATTATCATCGCTTATAATTTTTTCCAGTTTCTTATCAATTGTTTCATTGAAATTGTTGCCAGCTCCACTTGTAAACGTAGTTTTCCCAGTGTCATTGTTTAGCTTAATTTGCCTTTTTTCGCGCACATTTATTTCGGATCCAGTTTTATTGTCTTTCGTTTTAATATCCCCCGTTTCAATACTATTCTCGTGCCTTGTAAAGTCTGTTTGATTTTCATCGTGATTGTTGGATATATTTAAGGTTAAATAAATGAATTCATTAGAGTGATTATTTTCTACCTTTGGTATTGGATTTCCAGTAATGCTATTGTTTACATTCCTCAAATTTATATCTGTCTCATTATTATTGTTTATTTTTATATTTTTAACACCCAAGGAAGTACTATTCAAGACTAAATCACTTATACTTATAGTATTATTTTTAATAATTACGTCAGCAGTTCCATTTTTATCTGCATTTAAAGTTTTTATACTTAACGACTTCTTCCTGTGTTTTTTATTAGAATTACTTCGTTGTTTTTTTTTCTTTTGTATAGTTATTGTTTGTATAGGCATAGAATACGATGTTTCAGGAATTATGCTATATTTAAATATCTCCATTGGACTGGGTAATCGCAAGTAGGGCGAAAATAAATTCATTGCAGCATCTTTAGACATCAGTTGATCAGACTCTATCATTTTATTATCTTGACTTGTGTTTTCATGGAATTTTTCTAGCATTTCAATTATTTTTGGTAACTTAATGTCGATCTTGATTCGAATTTTTAAATCATTGTTGTTTATATTTGATAAGTGTTTTGGTATGAGGTTGTCAAGTGTATTGTCTAAGTACCTCGCCCTACCAGCAAAAAGATCTTTTGGTTTAGGTATAGATTCCATAGATACATAACATTGCTTACATCCACAATTACACGGTATTTCGGTAGCTTTACAATAACAAGATGATAACAAAGTGTTTTTACCAATGGGTTTCTGTAAATTATATGTCATGTCGGGATTTTGACTGTTACTTCTTGTGGTTTCGCTTGCTACAGGTGCATATTTATTTAGTCTATTATGTGATATCATATAGTCCGGCAAAAAAGATCCCAAATGAGGAAATAATTTTGAAGATGGCGTAAAATTGTTTGGCAGAGTATTGTAAAAGTCGCTATGATGTTTTTTTATGGTAGTTTTCTTTTTAGGATATCTCTCATGACGTAATAAGGGGACTTTGTTTTTTCCATTTAATTTTCCTAAGTGATCTACACGCTGCTTATGTGCTTTATCTAAATAATGCTGATATTCTAATAATAAATCTTCAATGTTTTCATTACTTTCGCTCTCCGCAAGTGCATCAGATTGAGAATTCTATAAAAGAAACTTTAAAATGATAAGTGCGTCGACAAAAAATAACAATAAAGTAAATGATACATACCAAACCAGTCTCAAAGTCTTTGATTACTTCTGCTATGTCGTTGAATAAAATTATGTCATAAATTGGAGTAAATTCTAGGTTTTCTTCATAACCTGTACGATTAATACAATTGTTTTTTAAATAATAATTTCCACTGATTCATATTTAATAGAATGTAGATATATTGAAAAATTTAGACTAATGTAGTTATAAAAGCAAAGAAATTAAAAGTATTCTTACTTTCAATATCCGCAGAAAAAACGTATGGGAATAGAAGATACACACACAGAAATATTAAAGCTCTCATGGTTACTCTACGTTTGCATAGAAATGTTCGTGTTTCACACTTCCAAACTCAAAAATACAAAACACAATATACGTCAATATTTTCCTTCTAGAGCCATTGTTGTTATACACAATCTAATCGCAATTCGTTATGAAACAAAAATATAAGCATTAAAGAAACGTTTATATTATGACACAGATTAGGGTCAATTTATTACTGAGTTACTGTTATGAATAGGGTTTAATTTATTCATATATAATATAATGGTACACAAAACAATGTTAACAATAATTTGTAACATTTTCAGGAATCGAGTAACAATGCTGAAGCCGAAAGACTTACAATGCACCGTTGTATTGTCACTAGTATTATTGAAAGCGAAACAGTTTATGTCGAGTGTCTTTACGTTATGGAGAAGGTAAAATATATCTATATGAAAATAGAGTATAAGTCTCATATTTTAAATAATGATCGAATAAATTTCTTGTTATGATGTGATTGTACCGCTCGTCCGCTTCCAACACTTTATAAAGGCAAGCGTATACGAGGTGCTGTCGGGCGATTAACGCATACGGAGAGCTAAAAGCATCAAATTACGGAGGACTTCGAGAGATTAGTCTGGAAAAAAGTTTTTGAAAAATATAACTAACATAACTGGGCGCAGCAACGCACACGACTAAGTTCAGTCTGCATTGAGAGCATTAAACGCTTCCCTCAATTTCTGGACAACAAATGATGCTGTATGTTGAGTTTGAGACAAATGCTCGGTACACATTATTTACACGATTATTTACAAATACATTGTTGTGGGTGTGGGTGGGATGTATGAAGAATCTCGTTTTCACTCGCCTTTACCAGTGCAGTATATCACAGACATATTGAGTTGATACATGTCTTCATTGTATTTGTATCATAGTCAGTAGTAGTAGATGTACGACATATTCGAAAATTCATAATTAACAAAGTTGGTGAACTTAAAATATGATAACTTTTTATAACAAAATATAAGAAAAACACGACCCATTATTGCTTAATTCTAAAGAAATACTAATCATCATGTCATATAGATGGCGGTAGTTTGACTTACTTTTTTTAGCTTTGTTGAAGACATCTCAAACATTCAGTGTTATTATTGTTCGATACATGGGATTAAATAATACTGTGAATAATAAAATTATGGAAAAATCAATTTTAGATTTTTTGTATAGTGTTTAGTTTCTTATAAGTTTCTTGTTGTAGTATATGAATGCCATTAAGGCGACGCTGTCAACGTCTCAACCTGTGATAACTGAAGAGGAGTTTGGGACTATATTCTACAAGATATCTGAGTTACATGAGTTACATAAAAACTTTCTGGAAGGTCTGAAAGCGGCAGTAGCTAGTTGGGAAGAACCGTTGTGTGTCGGAATACACTTTAAGAAAATGGTAATACATCATTAAAGTTATCTTTTCACAATTTGCTTACTATTTTTTTACTGTCTACATTACAGCTCTCAATTATTTTTTTATCAAGTCAGCTCTTCATGTTCTCACATGGCGTTTCAGGATACTATTCCAATCAAAAATAATTTTTCGATTCCCATCACTCTAATATATTATTATAATAAACAAAAAACTAACGATCGAGCTTAATAATACGGTATATAAGTTGAAAACGTGGATTATTCCGTACCCGCGCAGGCTGAGAACATAAACGTGTACGGCGCGTTCCTGCACAACTACGGGCGCGCGACGGACGCGGTGCGGCGCCGCTGCGGCAGCTCGCAGCGGTTCGCGGACCTCACGCGGCAGATCGCGTGCCGCGGCCAGCCGATGTCGCTGGACGACCTGCTGCACAAGCCGGTCGCGAGGGTGCAGAAGAACGCGCTCGTCTTGCACGTGAGTTGCGTCCTCTCAAATGATCATATAATGTATGCTACAATACAGCTTGGTGGATGTGTCTGATAAGTGATAAGCCTTTTTAACGGAGGGTCCCAAAAACGAACGTGGTGTTCAATCCGACTGTGTTTTTTTTGTTGATCTATGTTTCCTTTGGGTTTCATCTGAGGGACGCAGTTCTTTTTGTTTTCAATATACAATTGTGCCTATTTTTGTTCTTTAGAATCAGGAGTGGTAACTCCCCTCTCCCCCCTACCCCCTAGGGACGTTGGCGACAATTTTGTACGAAAGAATTATGTTTCAATATCAATCCATCTCTTATGTATTAGTTATTACATTAATTATTGGTGCAATAGATTTATTATGTCAATTAAACAATTGCCCGCCATTGGTCTACCAACGAAAGAAGTTTTATAAAATTAGACATGTCAATCAAAGATAGAGACATTAACATAGATCTGCTCCTGCACAATTATTATAAAATTGTTTTTTTTAAATCTTTCGTGGTATAGAATAGCCACTAGTACAATCATGATCATTAAAAAAAGGCACACGCTTTTCAAAAAAAAAAAATTATGTCTCAAAAAGAAAACTATGCATGCTGTTAAATAACAAAGTAGAGACTTTAATGATATTCTGCATTTAACCTATTTACCATTCATAAAATGTCATTAAATCTATATTCATAACATGAAAATAATAATATTAAAATTGATTTCGATTGATTTATTAGCTTATATAAGAATGTTTCATCATTTTAGGATCTCATAAAATATACACCTGCAAGTCACCCGGACCACGCGATGCTCACGGAAGCTCTGAATATGACACAACACTTCTTAGATGAATTTAATATTATTCAAACAAAATCTATGTTCCCTGTAAGTACTACACAAAATGGGATTTATTTCTATGTACAGTAAATTTGTCTTTTTTACGCTCAATAGCAGCATTGATTTTAATACTACTTAATTTTCAGAATGCTGATCGTGCACAAAGGAGATTAGTAAAGAACTCGTTCATAGTAGAATTGTCAGATGGACATAGGAAATTACGACACCTGTTTCTATTCAATGATGTTATAGCATGTGCAAAATATAAGGTAATAGCTAATAAGTATATGGAAAGTTATATTTAAACGTGATTCTTTCTTTGTTTCAATTATGTTCTTTCTTTGTTTCAATATTCCCCTTTGTTTAAACTGTTATTTGGTGTGATTTCTTCTTTCAATTACATAAATAAATTTTTTTTTCAGGCTTCCGGTCGGGATAAATTTACATTTGAACTTAAATGGTTCATTACACTGCCAGATATAGTAGTAGTAGAGGAAGATGGGAGTTCAGTGGAGAAAGAGACAAACCCTGCTAACATAGTCGCGCTCAAGTCGCAAGCTTGTACCGTGCGAGATCAAATCTTAGCTGAGGAGCGAGCTGCACAAGATGATAAGGTTCGTCATCTTATCATCTTGTTTTTTTCTCACATTATCTCATTATATAGAGAGTTTAAAGTTAATGTATTTAATCCTGCATACGATAGGTTTATAAAAATGTTATTGTTGTGTGTTTACATCAAATGTAATAAAAACAGTGATATTCGATAATTTTTGCATCATTATTATTACTAATTTTATGATGTAAAAAAAATACCTATTTATTTATACAACTCATTGATTTAAATCCATATATGGCTTGATTATGGTTTGTCTACGTTCAAAAACAGAAAATTCGTCTCGGTGGTCGTGGTGGTGCAGAAAAACAGCGCAAGAAGCTGGCAGAGTTAGAAGGGCAGCTCGTGCTGGCCAGCCCCAACTTAGTTTTCCGCGTGGCAGCGCGTACATTACAGCGCCACCATGTATTCTTCCTGAGCTCGGAGTATGAGCGCACGCAATGGATTGACTCCATACACGCACTTCAGGTATAATTAAAAGTAATTTGTTTTAATGCAATTATTTTGCAATGTCTATGTGATGTTAGTTATCCAATGTAATAACGATCACCAGTAAGATTATTTTTGTTCAGTGGTTCTTGAGAGCAACATTACACCACACGAACTCACTGAATTAGAATTTGCTTGAAATCTATAACATATAATAGTCAATGATTTGTAATGTTGGTAATGTTTCAATTTCAGGCGTCCTCCGCGCCACCCGCCGGCTCCAGCACGGTGTCCATGCTGGAGCTGCAGAGCTGGGTGACGGCGTGCCGCAGCTACCTGCAGACGGACATGGGCTCGTACCTGCTGCGCAGCGGCCGCGACGACTCGTTGCTGCTGGGCGACCTGCAGCTGCACATCGGCGGCATGACCGCGCCGCTCGACACCGCCGCCGGTGCGTTCTAGAAAATGTGAAGTATTTTTAATTGTTTTCTCAATAATAATCAAAATAAAAATTGCGTTCCAGACTATTACATAATCGTTGAGGTAGATTCATATGGACATTATTTCCGGAAAGCGAAGTCAAAGCTGGTGTGTAGAAGTGCGCAGCCGCGCTGGAATGAAAGTTTTACAATTGATCTCGAGGGTTCGCAAAATTTACGGCTGTTGTTGTACGAGGATGCTGCTCGACCAGTGCTGAGAGGGAAATGCACGGTTAAGGTAAGCATAAGTAGACAAATATAAAATGAACTTATAGAGTAAAAAATCTTTTAAATATATTATAGTTTACATTATCAAATTAAGTTAATAAGTTCAAACTCAACACACAACGGTTTGTTTATCATAGAGCGTCTGTTTTTATCAACATTCATTGCATAAAATGTGTAGTTGTAGTCTTCAACAATATCTTAATTTTGATCCATTCGAAATAAAAATTATAATATATATTACGTTATAGATATCACATCACATCATATTCAAATCACAATTTATATTCAAAGTATGACAACAAAATACTAATACGTATATGAATAACAACGACAACGGTGATGATGTTGGCGCAGTTGTCCCGCGAGTGGGTGGCGGAGAGCGCGGCGGGCGGCGTGTCGCGCACGGTGTGCGTGGGCGGCGGCTCGCTGCCGCTGCGCCTCAAGCTGCTGCCGCCGGAGCGCTCCGCGCGCCACGTGCCCAACGCCAAGTCCGGCGCGCTCTTCGGCGCCAAGATCACGCATGTCGCTAAGTATGTCTACGTGGAGTAGTAGTAGTAGTAGTAGTATCTCCCTATTGTGAGAGATTTTGAACCAGTATGAGTCCAGCTCGTCCCGCCATTTAACTCTGGGCCTACCACGTAGTCCTTTACTCTTGTCGGGGAAATACACTTTGGACATTCTGCAGACATTCGCCCACCACTTTTCGGACATTCTGCAGACATGGCCAGCCCAGTCCCACGCTAAGTCGCAGTGCATGCGAATGCTACTAATATATAATCATATGTTGTCTAAACGCGATATTAGTATATACTTAATAAAACTTTGTATCAAACGTAATTAATGTATGAGTTCTTGTGTGATTAATAAATTAACACTTTTTTATTAACAATTATTTTAAAGCAGTTTACATTTTGTCATATTAATACTATTAGATACTGAGTTCTAAGCACATGATAAATTATAATAATGAATGATTTTTAAACTACATTTCTTGATATGTAAAATTTATAATGTGCAAAATTGGATCCGTTTTTAAACCGATGCAGTATATTTTTTTCGAGAAATCTTACCCAATACCAAGTCCACGTCCACGATACACTTTCCGCATTGTCCGATACCGCGTCAAAATGATTCTCATTCATGTAAATTCACAGACGCGAAAAGCGCAACATTCCATTCATAATAAGTGCGTGCGTGCGCGAAGTGGAGAGGCGCGGCATACACGAGGTGGGCGTGTACCGCGTGTCGGGCAGCGCCTCCGACCTGAACCGACTCAGGAAGAGCTTCGAGACTAGTGAGTATAATAAGAGACTAGTGGTTCTCGCCTTTAGAGGTCGGCAACACACTCGCAATGTCCCTTGCGTCGTAGATGCATATGGATGATGATGATCACTTATCATCAGGTGACCCGTCTGCTCCGTTGCTTCCTCGTATAAACAAAAAAGGTCATTTGTGAATCTAATTGAATGGTGCGATTCCTTTTTCAGAGGGTCAGTTTATATCTACACTAATATTATAAATAGGAAACTTTTTTATTTTTCTATGTTTATAACGTTTTCACGCAAAAACCACTGGACCAATTTCAAAAATTCTTTCGCCATTAGCAAGCTGCAAGTTCACAGAGTGGCATAGGCTTTATATGTACCCCCGTTCAAAGCCGGGGTGAATAGCAAGTAAATTATATACATATGTGAGCCATTGCCCTGCCATAGTATTTTTGAAACTAATATTTCTATGACTTTAGTAATATAAATATTTTCAGATGCATATGAAGCAGAACAACTGTTGAAGGAAGTTGATATACACAGTGTTACGGGTGTATTAAAACTGTACCTTCGAGAATTACCCGAAGCTTTGTTCACCGACGCTCTCTATCCGGAATTATTGCGAGCTTGGGGCTCAACTCAGGTATTATAACAATATTATGATGTATTTGAGATCTTCTTAAATGTTATTAAAAAAAAAATTATCTACCTATAATAGTTTTAGTTATTCGTATGGAGTTATTTATCGAAACCATCCGTACAAGGAAGTAAAGATCAGTTTAATCAAATCTATGTTTTGTGATTATTTTTTGTTTGTTTGTTATTATTTTCTCTTTATTTTCCCGGCACGTTCGATTAACGCCCATGCAATTGGGTTGTGCGTGCCAGAGTATGTATATGTAATTTACCTTTTCGTCCAGTGGCGTAGCTAAGTAACCTAGAGCCCTGGGGCAAATAAAAAAATGGGGCCCACTGCTATCAAAATTGGTAAGGTTTTTTGTAGTAAAATCATGAAATATACAAATACTTTAAAAAGGGTAAGCACTTTTTCATCAGCTCTTTTTCGTGCATGGGCAGGTAATAAAACTATTAAACACTAGCAACATAAATTACAATTATAACTTTGGAATTTCTCACAACTGAGTTGTCACACTGTAAAAAATTTGCTTCTGAAGACAAACTCCTTTGGAGTTTGTCCGATTTATCGTTAAATAAAATCAATTTAAAAATGTGTCGCTTGGCTCAAGGAACATTTTCAAACCCACGTGGTACTTGGTTTAACGGTCTTGCACATTTCGCCGTATCCAAACGTATAGATGATGCGAGCCAAACGAGAATCGTTTGACTGCAGTATCCTTTTTTTTACAGTGCATGATAAAACTCGGGTTGCCACCGGTCATATTTATTTTGAAAATGGGAGAAATTTTCTAAATTTGAGTTGGACTCGTCATTCACACGTTTTTGTGACGGAGCCGTTTTACATTTTTTGTAGGGAGTTACATACTGTTTGTTTGCATACTGTGCCATAACCTTGATTGCATTTATGTGAACATGCCATATTCTAGATCTTATTAAAGATTAATTAATATAAACAAACATGTATGTGTATGAGAATTGGTGTAAAAACTAAATTTTAAATCTTTCCATTTTTTTTTTCATTGTAGGGTGTTGGTACTTCAGTGGACTCGGGGCCAGCACATACAAGACGACATGCTCTTCTTAAGTGTTATGCACAACTTCCTGATCTCAACAAAAATTGTATTGATTTCCTCCTAAACCACTTTGTGAAGTAAGTTTTTTACTTATTTATTTTATTTCTTAATTAGATTATTGGTTATAAAACATAGAAAACGTCAGTATGAACACATATCTCAAAAGAGTTTTTTTTTTTTTGATATAGATAAAAGTTGTTGAATTAATTAATGTTTGATTTTATTTTTATGACATTCAATGCTATAGGGATTACTATGTCGTATTATTTTTTTAGAGTTAACCAACACGAAGCGGAAAATAAAATGTCGCTGCACAATTTGGCAACTGTATTTGGCCCTACATTACTTCGTCCATCGAATTCGGGTGCGGGAGCCAAACAACGAACCGACCCCCTAGCGGCTGGTACCGTCGATGCCATGGCCCAAGCAGGCATACTCTATTGTTTATTGCAACAAAGGCAACTAGCCGCTCAATTATCATCGCATCATAGAGCACCAACGCTGCTCGATTAAAAAATAATAATAATAGTCCGCCATCTTGTGATGTATCGATTATCGAGTCCTTAACATTTCCCGCCACTTTTTGACTTCAATGTTAGATGTTATATCGTTTTATTAGTTTTTGATAATATACACATTTGCCAAGCTAGTTTTACACAACAATATAGTCGTAGAAGTAAGTCAATAATACAACTGGGAGTGGGAAGGAAACAAATACTTTTTGATGTCTATCTGTCTTGTTAAATTACTACACGAGGCCTTAGTCGTTTTTTATTATTAACTAGGAGACACCTTAATATATCAATGGGGATAAATTGATTCTTGGTGTAATTTGGTAGTTTGCTTTAGCAAGTGTGTATGGCCTATATGCTATTTTATTGATGATAATAATCATTGTTGTAATGTACAGATGAAATGCTGTCAGATGAAAGTTGGTTTGGCTTTTACGCACTGAAATGTATTGTGGGTAATAATTCTTAATACCTTCTGTAAATATGCAATATAATTAATTGGTGCTTTATTCGATTAAATTAACAAGAACACTGTTTTATGAATGGGGAATATGTTTGAAAATTTCATGTCCCTATTAAATAATAACAAAACACAAACACAAAGTATCTTATGACAGCAAATCATCTTAATAAATTACATTATTTATATTATGTAGGTAATAGGTATGTATAGGTTATATAATGAATTTCAAAACCCGGTTATTCTGTTATTCCAATACATTCCATAATGTGCAAAATAATGACTGATTTTATGTTTTCTACAATAACTTTAAAAAATGCGAGATTGCAAAGAAAAACTAAATTATAATGGGGTTTAGTAAAAAGATCTAAGAATGGTAAGTTTAACTAAAAAGAAATATTAATGCAATGAACTGTCATAGGTGAATGTGAATCTTTAATATATTCCAAAAAGGGATTAAAGAGTATTATTATAAGGGACCGAAAAGTAATTCATGGATAGCGATATTGGTATAGACTGAAACTAAATTTTAAAATATTGCGATTAGATTATACTTGCTTAAAATAGCAAATTGCAAATTTAAGTGCTTTAAGGAGAAACAGGCTTAAGACTAAAACAAGTTAATACTTACTAATTTTTTTAAGTTTCAGCATTTTCAGTACTAGTCGTGTTTTTGTATTTTTGTGTACCGCTTCTAGTACAAGTGAATAAATCGATACTTTAAAGATAGCCCACACCATACAGTCGCTAGAGTTAAATAATTTAAGTATTTTACTTCACAACTAATCCTACTAAGTTAGTACTTAATGATGACAATTTACCAAAAAATGAAATTTTTTAGAACAAAGTTTATTTCATTTGTAATTTGTATTGATTTGATGTTATGAAACACATTGAAAGAAATAATCTATTTTGTTAAGTAATATATAATTGTGTTTATTATAAATTAGTATTTAAGTTATCTCTGTTCAAAGAACTTCCATATTGTTTTTCATTTCACCAAAGACCACTGCTACAATTTTGTTGCAGGAATTCTTTATATGTACACTGTACCTATTGGTATACATGCCTTCAAATCTTCTTGTATTATTACAGCATCACAGAATTTCAAGATATAATACAAAAAATAACAAGGTTCATTTGAAAGTCATTTATTTTGATTCAATATCTGTACACCATAATGAATAGACATGGAAAAATACTAGAAATGAGCGTCTCGCTATAGTATAAACTTGGCTGCTGGTCATGCATGGTTATGTGGTATATTACTTACTCTATGTCCGTAGTGCATTGTGTGCCGAGCACCGGATTCCTTATGTCTGTGTAGTTTAGGAAGAAAAAAGCCTAACCATAACGATTCTCTAAAAACATCAAAAATTTCTGATTACGAATTCTCACCCGCAATACAAAACAAGCCAAATTTAGTTGTTTAGGTGGCTTTATTTTATAAACTTCACAGAAATTTGTCGTAACCTGCATCTGCAACCTAAATTCTACTTACTACCTATTATGAAGAGCAGGCAAGTTCATACTACCCCAAGATGCTCGTAGAAAATGTAGAAATCACAGTTGTGTATTTGTGTACTTTCCTTCTAGCTTTATTGAGTCACAGTTATTTTCTGACAGCTTTTACACAATATTTTAGATATAATATTATATATAACACAAATATAAGCATTTCACTTGTGTACTATTTATACTGACTAACTTTTTACTCATATTTTGTTTATTTTTGCATATTGTTAGTTGAATAGTAAATGAAATAATATTATTTGCACAAGTCATTTTATCAAAATTTAAAGGGACAATTAGTGGTCATGATACAATGACCAATTTTGCTTCGTAATGAGGTTTTTTATTTGAAACATGACTTGAGGGTATAGATATGAATTACTCTGTTTACAGTATTCTTTATTTGTGCTTAAATGTTTAATTATTTAGTTACTATAAAAATTAGACACTATTTGATATCATACATTTACCTTTTCCATTTGGTTATTACATAATAAATGCACTTGGTAGCTAAGTTTTCCTTTCTGACCAGTAACAATTTAATCATCAAATGTCTGTCAATAGTTACATCAAGCTTCTATAAAGTTTATTATTATATTTAATTTTTTGTAATTATTTTATATATACTTTTACAAAGTTTACAACTGAAAATCATTACAGTGACAATAAATTACACTGCCAAATCAGCGGCCAATGTAATTATTATAACCCGGTAGGGTAAAATCTAGGAACACATTTTAAATATGGTTACCCTTTGTTCATACCCAATTTAGATTTTGTTATCTCTGATGTTGTGTGTAGAGTATGTACCTATAAGGTTAGATTTTGTATTATTTGGATTTTGTATTTAATTTTTGTATATAAATGATACTAAAATGTAGCTATGAACCTTTTCACAATAAAATGTATTTTTAATACACCTTTACCAAATTATTTTATTTTCTCACAGCAATTCATTTGATTCTAAAAATATAATTACATAATTTTTTACTGTGTCTATTACAGTTATATCAGAAACACTCTCTAATTTAAAGATCAAAATTGAAAGTGAGGCTCCCATCACTACAGCTAATGGCTTGGCTTTTTGGTAAAAAAGATACATTAGAGTATTTAACGAAACATATAAGAATAATCTTTTATCAGCACTAGATAAATGTGCATTAGTTGTTTTATCATCCATACATTTTCCAGACCACAGTCTATCATTTGGCTTACATGTAGTACAATTGTATGGACCAAATCCTGTACATGTATTACACGATTTATCACATGGTAAACAATGGTATGATCCTATATTGTTGATACAAAATTGATTACTCTTACAGACTGAACTAGAAGTGCATTCATCAATATCACTACATAATCCATCTTGTAATTGCCAACCAGAAGCACAAACTTTACACCTGTCAGGTCCATAACTAAAGCATTCTTGACATGCTTTGTGGCAAGGTTTGCACTCACCATCAACATTAAAATAATTTATTTCACACTGATCACAGACTTCACTTGTATAGCCTTTATTGCAAATACAAGAACCATCTCCTTTTCTGGTTCCTTCTCCACTGCAAACACCATGCCCACTACATATCTTATTACTGTGCACGGGACAGGGTTCACATAACTCACCAAAGTGATTCGTTGGACAGCAAAACTTAAGATTATCCATACAGAGCCAAGTATATAAATCTGATGATTTATCCATCTCTTCTAACCACCATTTTTCTACTAAATGCTCTGCTTGCTCTGCAATTGAGTAACACTCGTCTTTATGTGAACTTAATTCTGAACAAAGATTTTCTTGTATTTCAACCAGTCTAACCTCACTTTGTGCATATGATTTTAATTTCGATTCTTCCCAAGCAGCATCTCCACCTTCAAACTTTCCACGGGAAGTCTTCTCTAACCAGCTGTTAAACGAATCACTGTAAACCTTGCACTGAAGACACTCGTTTAATTTACTCGGTTGTTGGTGTTTCACATCTTTTCCAGCAACATATATTAAAGAAATTGTGGAAACAAACCAAATGAATATTGTTTTCGTCAGCATTGTATGCAAAATTTTCATAAACATCACTCTTAAATAAATCAATAAATTATGCTTAAATGACTATTCTAGGTAAAAAAACACTTTAAATCACAATGATAATACTGCAACAACATTTCAGTAATTAGAAAACATGCATGTGCGTACATATAAGGTATATATAAAAAATTTCATACAATATTTTTGTTATGTACAATTTGTAAATTATGAATTATAAAATTAAATCAATTTTTTGAATATGTACCTATGCCCTATGTTATCGGAAATATGTTATGAATACCAAATGTCAACCCTCAGACGTCAAGTGTCACAAAAACGAACTAAAAAGTACAGACGAAAAATCAATGCGATAGTGGCTTTGAATCATAGACGCTAAACTACTAACATTGACTGCATTGTGCAATATGAATATATGTTGGAGTGAGAGGTTTCCTGGCAGTAGTGTGTCTCCTTCTAATGATGTGAAATGACCATGCAAAACATAGATAAATGTTACCATAACATAAAATTTAAAGGAGCTTGCTTGTAAATGTGCACAAATTCTTTGCATGAATAGTTATTATTAACATAGAAATAAAACACCTGCAAATTCTCAAAAATGTACTAAATTTAAATGGGACCACGGTAGGCCTATTACAAAGTAACATATCATAACTAACATAACTCGTGATCGATTTTCATTTCAATGCTATAAAAAATTTAATGCCACGAATTTCTTGGTAATTGTGGAAATTATAAAATTATTGAAATACGTCTCAACGTTTTGAAGACATTTATTTGGGTAAAACAAAAAAATATGTATAAATTTTTCTTTCCTTTCTACAAAATCATTTAATCCATGAGATGGCAAAATGTCAGACAATTACACAATACCAGCGAGTGACCTCTCACTGGACCGCTTTTGATTAGCTTCTACTTATAAGGAAATTGCGACCATAACTCTACAATCAAAATCTAATTTTATCAAAACATATCATATTTTATTACTTTTGTAAAAACTATATATTAGTACTTTTACTCCTTGATAACAAACAGATTTAATTTTTTTTTTATTTAACTGGTGAATTTTTGAATTTTGAACCATTTTTGGATTTTTTTTTAATTTATGTGTATATTACTTTAAATTGTTTTTACTGGACCTGTAATATAATTTTATATATATACATGTAAAATATTTGTATATTGTTTAGTTGACATGCAAAAATGTTTAAATAAATCACAAAATAATTTTCCAATCCAATTACGCTGTTCAGTCTATGACTTGATTTTATTTTTATTCTGATTATTAATAATTTGATTTTTTCTTATTGTTCTTTTAAAAATAGTCAGAAAATGGATTATTTTTATCGAAACAATGGGTTATAGATATTAAAAGACTGTACAGATTCCTTATAAATATTGTGAAAAAGGAGTTCGTAGATCTACCTAATTCTCGAATTGAGCAAGGTCAAAAACTACCAACTTTTGGAAGGATTTGTAAAAATTCGAGTTGGTAACACTGTGTGCGGATGCCCCAAGTGTCAAGTTATGTCAAAAGTACGACTTAAGAATTTTTCTGTCGCATGTTTTACACATAGTTTCAATTACCCGTATTATTATACTACTCTTTGGTTTTAATCAAACGTTACTAGTGTAGTTAGTACACATAAAACACTAACTTGTTGTTTAAAATTTATATGGTACACTCTTTAGCTTATATGGTTATAGATTGAACTCTATAATATACCCTCTGTGATATAAATGGCGTTTAGAAAATAACCTCAAAATAACGTGTAAATGTTGCACGTTATTCCTTGTATTTAATTGACCAATTGTCTATTTCAATTAATACAATGACGGACAAAATAAAGTAAGTGTATTTTTGTTTCTTATATTTATGTAAATATATGATATGTAAACATAAATTTACATAGACAAGAAAGTATATTCTAATTTAATTCATATCATCTTGCTCCAGTTAAATTTAACTTTATAAATCTTTGAAATTTTTATGTTTCGAGTATTTCATACATATACAAGTATTTATATATAATACTTGCTTTTCGCCCACGGCTTCGCTCGCGAATTTTGTGTGTACAGAATTTTGTATGTAATTTATGGATTTTGGAAGGAAATGCAGTATCACAATTTTTCACGATTTCAAAAGTGTATATCTTGTCAACTATTTATTTTAGCTCTTATTAATTTTTAAGTACCTCTTTGTTTCCTATTTGCGATTTTTTTTTCTCTGCTGGTTACATGTATAGCTAGCCACCACTTAAAATATTTATTTTTTTCAAATGAATAAAGCCTATAAGTTGATTGTTGGTTTTTATGTGATTGACACACATACATTTAGATAAAACAAATTCTAAACTTTGTTATGGGGTCTATTAAGCATCCATATTGCATAGCAATTGCTAAAATAAAACTGGTTATTATTTTATTATATGATATACATCTACGAGAATATTCACACACTAGTTTTTATCATATATGTGATTGATATTATGATTAAAAATGCTAATTTCAGAGTCAATAACAAATTTGATCTGGATGGGAGCTATGAGATGTCAGATTCAGAAAATGAATACACGGAGAAGGAAAAGTCAATTATAAAAAGTTTACATAAAGAAAAAGATGGAGATTCCAGTAGTGAAGAAGAAGTATATAGGTTTTCAGAATCCGAAAATGAAACAGATAATAATGATCTTGAAATGGCAGATAGTGATGTTGAGGGTCAAGAGAAATCAGATGATGACTTACCAGATTCTAAGGCATGGGGTAAGCAGAAAAGATCATATTATTCTACTGATTATGTAGATGAAGATTATGGAGGTTTTGGAGATGATGAAGAGGCAGCTCTCATGGAAGAAGAAGAGGCGAAAAATATCCAGAAAAGGCTAATAGAACAGTTAGAGGAAGATGATTTTAAACTAGATTTTATTTCACCTTTGCAGCCAACAATAGATGAGAGCAAAGAAACTCTTATCAAAAGTGATTTAAGCCAAATGTCTAAGAGGCAGAAATTGCAAATACTTGAAAAAGAAAGTCCAGAATTTGCTGGTCTTATTGAAGATTTCAAATCTAAATTAACAGTTGCAAAAGATGACCTGCAACCAGTGATCAAACTCATAAAAGGAGGCAGATTACCAGAATGTACTGCCTCTAAATTTGTTAAAACTAATTATGATCTTATTTTAAATTACTGCACGAATATTAGTTTTTATATTTTACTCAAAAGTCAAAGAATCAGCATACAAAATCATCCAGTTATAAAACGTCTATATCAGTATAGGCAAATGCTAAACAAAATGGAACCTATCTACTGTGAAGTAATAAAACCTCAAATAGAAAATATATTAAATGCTGTTCAAAATAAAATCAAGTTGCAGATTGTAAGGGCAAATAACAATAAACGTAAATCAAGTAAGGGATCACCTGAACAGCCAAATAAGAAATTGAAATTAATTAATGCTCTTCAAAAAGATGAAGGTGAAGATACAGGAGTCTCAGATGAAGATAGTGAAATTGATGGTAATGATTACTTCAAACCTGGAGATGTTGAGAACAATAAAGCTAATGAATCTGATGAAAGTGGATTCTCAGACAATGAGGAAGGAGGAACAGAAGATATCCAACTGCCTCCATCTCAGAATGAAAATATTGTAGATGAGTTGAGTGAAAAGCGTCAAATAACATATCAAATTGCCAAAAATAAAGGATTGACACCACACAGAAAGAAGGAGCAAAGAAATCCCCGAGTTAAACATAAACTTAAGTATAGAAAGGCTAAGATAAGGAGGAAGGGTGCCATAAGAGAACCAAAAACTGAGGTTACAAGGTATGCTGGAGAAGCTTCAGGTATTAAAACAAATGTTAAAAAGAGTATTAAAATTAAGTAAACCATTTATTATTAAATGTACTGTTTTTACAATAAAACATGTTCATCATATGATTTGTGTAGTTTTTTCTTTGCTTCAATGTTGCCACCTGTAACAATTAATATTATTAAAAAAAATATAAAGTTGTTATTGCATAAATTTATGGGCCTATATGAACAAGAATAATAAAGATAATATAACGATAATGATATGTATGGTGTTTTATTTATGTTTATATATTTTCCAATTTCTCACACAAAATCTCTTTATTATAATATAATACAAAGTATAAAATACTTACAGTTTTAATACTTTATCTTTCCCTCCTGATGCTACATAGGATCCATCTGGTGACCAATCAACAGCATAGACTTCATCTGCATGTCCAGGAAGGTCCAGCTCCAATTTCTTTGTTTTCATATTCCACACTTGAATTATAAATATTTATGAAAGCACAGGCACAATAATATTTTCCTAACAAGCAGAAGGAAATATTGACATGTGATTTATATTTTTACCTTTTAATGTAGAATCAGCACTTGAACTCAGTAGTAACCTCGAATCAGCAGACCAGGCCACCATGTAGACTGCTTGTACATGACCTCTGAGGGTAGTTATAAATTTTCCAGTTGCTGCTTCCCACAGTTTTACTGATTTGTCAAATGATGCTGAAGCTATAATTCTACAACACAAGTGTTAATAAAATGAATTATCAAATTTTTTAAATAACATTATCATTACAATTTTTTTTTAGTCTAAAGGCTGGGTGGCAATACTAAGTGGTTTGCCGCATGGTAAGCAGTTACCACTGCTCATGAAGATTCGCAAAGGCACTAACTTTAAGGAGAAAGGGTTATCCCTTTTATATTTAATTAATTGTTATTATAAATAGAAAAAAGGAATGGGCTGGGAAAGGTGAGGAAGAGGAAATGGGGGCATCCGGCTTTCCCACTCACTGTACAAAACACAGTAGCATGAAATGACAACATAAAACAATATAAGTGAAAAATATAAAACACAGTTTTCATTTAAAACTCACCTTGAATCTGGAGAAAATTTAACATCATTGATTAACTGTTGGTGGCCAGTCATTCTTGCAAGGGGACGTTTTTCTTTTTCTGGGATCCAAAGAAATAGAGTGAAATCATCTGATCCAGAAACTAATCTCTCAGTACCCTGCTGACAAGTTTGTTCATACCTTTCTAAGGCTCTTTGTTGAAGTACTTTCTCTAAAAGACAGATAAGTAACTATATTACATTAAAAACAGTTATACTATACAAATTGCACAAACATAATGTGAGACCATTTTTTATTAATGGAAAAGCAAGCTGAAAAATAACAAAAAATCTGTTATTTCACTTACTATTATTTGTAGGATCTTTACAATCAAGAATTGGATGAAATGGTCCTGTCCGTAAAACATAATCTGTGCTTAAGGCTAATGTATTAACCCAATGAGCATGACCCTCTAGTGTTCTGCATAGTATTCCATCATCAGCTCTCCAAACCTGAAAAAAGAAGCTGCATATATATAAAAATGAACAATATTTTATTTGTTGTTAATTTCGACTTGTAAGTTTGTAACACATATATTTAATATTTAACTTAGATTCGCATGATTGATGAAGCTGGAAGTTAAAGATTTACATACTTGTTAGATTTACATTTGTTATTCGTACCTTAATTGTTCTATCTTGGGAAGATGTGTAAATTAGGCCTGTGCCTCCCCATTTTACACAAGTAACTGCTTTGGAATGCCCAGTTAAACTGAGTATAGTGACACCTGTAACTGTGTCCCAGATTCTGACATCACCATCTTTAGAAGAACTGGCTAGTTTACGGCAATCTGGATTTCTGTAGATATTCAATACATCATTCTAGACTAGTTATTCATTTGGCCTATATTTTATGAGTAATGGTAATGGTAACTTGTGAGTGCAGTACATAAAAATATTATATTTGATACCTTAAATATGGCTCCCATGCTAATGCTGTTATCCATTGTTTATGTCCAATCATTGTTTTACCAACTTGATTACCAGATACTGGATCCCACAGCATAACACGCCCTTGTTTGCAAGCTGATGCTAACTTTGAACCATCGGGTGACCAACTTATGCATAACACCCAGTTGCTATGGCCTATAAAAATTGAGTTATTGTTAACTAGGTGTTTCACATGCAGGCAACACCATAAGCTAAAAATACATACTCTAATTTTACATTAAGGTGTTCATTTAGAAAAAGATATTTGTATGTGTCTATGTTAAAAATTGGTTTTTCACCTATTTAAAATCAAATCTTCCAAATTGGTGCTGTGGTTTATCTGTAAAAGTACAGAGAAACACCAAAACTTTTAATATTCATTTTACCTCAGCTTACCTTTACATACATGCAATGGTGTTTGGGTATTTATATCCCAAAACCTTACTGTTGTATCACCAGAACCACTGGCTAGATGTTGACCAGATGGACTGAAACTTGTTGATATAACAGCTTCTGCATGACCTGGTATAGAACTATAACGAATAAATTAGAAATCATTTGACATCATTTTATTTAAAGCTTTAAGTTAGTTATATTATTTTATTACCTTGTACATCTTGTTACTGGGCGTACTTTGAAAACGGCCTGTTGCTGGTATATAATTTCGACGACTTCTTCGGAGTTTAATTTGCTGATATCAAGAGCATCTTTAAGTGACGAGGTTATTTCAATATCGTTGACGAAAAACAGAAAAGGTTTGTCTTCCTAAAACAAAACTTGACATAAGCATACACAGCAAATGAAATGAAATAAAGGTCTCCGTTAATTTATAGGTTTACCTCTTGTAATAAAGCATTACAAATAAGAGTTAATTGATCTTTAGTAACATTTAATGGTAAGTCAAGAGGACTTCCTGTTTCTTCTCCAGTATCTGACTTAAATCTGGCCTGTACACATGTAGGTAAATCACTGTCTGTTTCCATTTTTCAAGTAATAAATAGTGGGTTTTGCTCTAATAAAAAAATATAACCTTAATTTTTTAGATAATCGTATCCTAAACAATCTCACATTGATTTGACACTTCTTTTAGATATTTGACAAATATGTAGATGCTGACATAAGCCGTCAGCCAGTGATGTTCAAGATTGTACGGGGTTTATAATAAAAATGTAGATAATAAGAAAAAGTAATGCAGCATAAATATTAAACAGGTGGGTAAAATTCCTTTTCTACGTAACGTACCGAGTTCTAGTGTGAGTGATAATAAATAGGTTTTATAAAAAGCGTTAATTGAAAATACGCATCATACGTTTTGGAAGTACTTTTGACTGACAATTTGCCAATTACTTGCAAATTGTAGCAAAAAAAAAACAAATAAAATGGCAACACTTTTACAAATGTCTGACATCGGCTTTTTACATACGTGTTGTGTTTATCCTTCTAGTTATTAAATCTAAGCTTTGAAAAGTTAAAATGAAATATCTCTACATTTTAATATTTATGTGTTCTTTAGTTTATTGTGATGAGCATACACACACGTATAAAGATGGAGAGCAGGTAGTGCTATGGATGAATACTGTAGGCCCATACCACAATCGACAGGAGACCTATGCTTATTTTTCTTTGCCGTTTTGCGTTGGAACAAAAGTCACAATAGGCCACTATCATGAGACATTATCTGAAGCCCTTCAAGGAGTTGAATTGGAGTTTAGTGGTCTTGATATCACTTACAAAGATAATGTCCCAGCACAACAATTTTGTGCAATCGAACTCGACGAACAGGCCTATAAAGCACTTGTCTATGCAGTGAAGAACCATTATTGGTATCAGATGTACGTGGACGACCTTCCAATATGGGGTATTGTTGGTGAAATTGATGGTGACAATTACTATATCTGGACACACAAGAAGTTTGATATTGGATATAATGGCAACAGGATCGTTGAGGTGAATTTGACTGCTGAGAATAAAGAGAAACTATCATTAGGTGCTAAAATCCCATTTACTTATGAAGTGAACTGGAAGCGTAGTAACATACGTTTTGAGGATCGATTTGACAAATACTTAGATCCCAATTTCTTCCAACATAGAATCCATTGGTTCAGCATATTCAACAGTTTTATGATGGTTATCTTTTTGGTAGGACTTGTATCTATGATTCTTATGAGAACCTTAAGAAAGGATTATGCTAGGTATTCTAAAGATGATTATCTTGATGATTTGGAGAAAGACTTGGGTGATGAGTATGGTTGGAAACAGGTACATGGAGATGTATTCAGACCTGTCCCACACCTCGCCCTGTTTTCTGCTTTAATTGGAGCAGGATACCAGCTCACTGTTGTCACATTAGCTGTTATAATATTTACCATTTTTGGGGAACTTTACACAGAAAGAGGGTCTTTATTATCTACAGCTATTTTCATCTATGCAGCTACTTCACCAGTAAATGGTTACTTTGGTGGTTCTTTGTATGCTAGGATGGGTGGAAGACTTTGGATTAAACAGATGTTGTTGTCTGCGTTCCTATTACCAGTGATGGTGTGTGGCACTGCATTCTTTATAAACTTCATTGCTATGTATTACCATGCTTCTCGGGCTATTCCTTTTGGGAGCATGATTGCTGTAATGTCCATTTGTACCTTTGTCATCCTGCCCTTAACTTTAGTAGGGACAGTACTAGGACGTAATTTAGCTGGCCAACCTGACAATCCTTGCCGTATCAATGCTGTACCGAGACCAATACCTGAGAAGAAGTGGTTCATGGAACCATTTATCATTGTTATAATGGGAGGAATACTACCATTTGGATCTATATTCATTGAGATGTACTTTATCTTTACATCTTTCTGGGCATACAAAATCTATTATGTTTATGGATTCATGTTGTTGGTGTTCCTGATCTTGATGATTGTCACAGTGTGTGTGACCATTGTTTGCACTTACTTTCTCTTGAATGCTGAGGACTACCGTTGGCAATGGACCAGTTTCCTTTCTGCTGGAAGCACTGCTCTCTATGTCTACTTGTATTCATTTTACTATTTCCTTTTTAAGACAAAGATGTATGGCTTATTCCAAACTACTTTCTATTTTGGTTACATGGCATTATTCAGTTTGGCACTAGGTATAATTTGTGGAACAGTTGGTTATATTGGAACCAGTTTATTTGTGAGAAAAATTTACTCAACTGTTAAGATCGATTGAGCTGGTGCAATTCTATAGGTTATTAATAAAATGTATTGAAGAATGAAAATGTATCTCTTGGGTAGCTTCTTGAAGCAGTGTTTCACAAAATTAATTGTTTTGAAAAACTGTTCTATTATAAGAGATATTGAATAGCCAAGGATCTAATTTTGGGTATATATAAATATAATTTCTTTATATATTGATGATAGAGTTAATCTATATGATATTCATCAAATATCTACACTATAAAATTATAAAATCTAATCATTAGATAAGAATATTGTAATTCCATATGGGATCATTATTTTGATCAAAAATTTTTAAAATTGTCTCTAGTTAAAATAATGCAATGTAAATGAACTGAAATTGTATCTTGCATGATTATTCTTTTTATCAGTTATTTGACATTCAATTATTGTGAGCTTAACATTCTTTGTTAAGTTTTAGGATTCAACTTTATGTTATTGTTCAATTATAGAAATAGAAAAATTATTTTGTTGTAAGTTTACTGCAAATTATGTTTTAAACAAGCCAACATTTATCTATGATATACCTTTAACTACTGTACATCTCGCAAATATAATAATAATTATATATTTATATCACAAGTATAAATTTGTGACTAATTCATTGTTAATTTTATGGCATCTCTCAATTATTTTCATGGATCACAATAATATCCTATTAGTCAAGAATTTCATGATTTAATGATCAATACTGGCAGGCATGATGATTAAAATAATGATAATACTTCCATATTCTAAGGAAGTACTTGAGTATTATTTAATCTCTTGTTAAAGTTATGAAGAATGAATGTAATATTTAGGGATTCAGACTTGTTGTGAAATTAGGAAGCACTTAGATCCCTAAGAGTGTGATCATTATAGTTAAGGTGTATTTAGGTTTAATTCTTTAAATACCTATGTAAATATTATTATATATAGATGTTGACACTTACAAGTATTCCATAGCTTTCTTTTGTATTTATTTGAGTATGAGGTTAATTCGGAAACTTTTATGTAATGCCATCCATCACTGAAATTGTAATAAATATTGTGAGAAATAAAGTGACTATGATAAAATATTTTTCGTTTCAATTTTTAATACTATTTTAAGAACGGAACAAAAATTATATCATCAATAATATGATTAAAAAGAAACAAGTTTTATGATTATCTGTAAATTTTAATTTGATTTGAGGGTATGTATACTAACTATTAAGTACCTATTATTTATTCCAACATGTTTTTCATCAAAACATGTGTATGGAAATAATGCTAAGTAGTAAAAAGGCTACAATGGTCAATGATATTTTATCTATGTATAGATGGGTAGAAAGATAAAACATTGTTTCGTCAACTCAATGATAAGGACACTTAAAGAAAACTATTAGGTAAATTCAACTTTTTATATTCATTTCATATCATCATTTTCAACAAATTCTTCAACATCAATGGATCCTTTTTTAGATTTTTTGCCACCCGGTGTTCTCGCATTAAATGCGTCAGCCGTTCGTTTTCTAAGTGCAGAGACATCTTCATTCTCATCAGTTTGGTCGGCCCATTCCAGCACCAACCTCCTACCGTAAAGATGGGTTGACTGACACAAAGCTTCGAACGCATTCTGAAAATAAAGTTAAATACACTTTATTAAATTTATAGATGACACTCTACTAAGCCACTCTACTTAGTTGTACTGTTATGTTATGTTTATACATATACGTGGATTTTACGACAAGAATAAGATGCAAGTTGATAAAAAATCATTTTAATTTTCATAGCACAAATGGCAACGGCGAAGCGTTGGGAACTTGATATATTTGTGTATCTATCTCGTTCGTAGCAGCCTTTTAGGACGTCAACTGTTGGACATAGGCCTCCCCCAAAGATTTCCAAAACGACCGATCACCAGCGGCCTGAGTCCAGCGGCTCCCATATAATATATATAAATATAAATATGTGTATCTATCTATAAATGTAAAATTATGAGGACTAACAAACCTTAGCATCTGCTTTTGAATAGAAGTCAATGAACGCAAAACCACGATGTTGGTCAGACTCTGAAGTGAATTTCTTTGGAAGCCGCAGAGTTTTGATTTCGCCGAACGCCCTTAAATATTCAGGGTTAAGAAATTAAAATTTTAAACAGTAGAGAATTAATTGTCAAAAAACGTAATTGTATTTACGTAACATTATTCAACTTTATTCTATTTATTATTTCTACTGCCTTCAGTAAGAACGGTCTACGCAAGTTAGTATTGTTTATGAACTTGTAAATTACTTATGACTATTAATAAGATATTAACACGATAAGAAATTTTTTGCATTTTTTAATGTTAATATTATCGCAGTACTATTTGTCAAAATAGAATAATCATGTAACCATTATTTCCGGTTATGTAAGATAATAAAATATCCTCGGTTACACAACAAAATATATAAATCCACCTAAACTACTAATATTTGTTGTTAAATTGCCCAATGACCTTTTTAAAACCAGTTTGGTTAGTCGAAAGGTTTGAGTTAAATCCTAACTAAATATAAAGAACAAACAAAAAATTCCATCTCTCTTTTCTATATAAAATGGAAAATTTTGGAGGAAAAATTCGTGTATAAAATTATGATATTAATTAAGACTAATTTAAAGATATTTTGTAAGCTTGTGTGTGTGTTTACAGGTCGTGAATATCAAAGTAATATATCAACATAAACAACACAAGGAATAATAAACTAAAGAAATAATAATACATTTGCAAATTTACGATTTTTTTTTGTTGGTATTTTGTTATTTCACAAATTAAACATTATAATTTATATTAAAAACTTGACGTCAGAAAAGAATGAATGCAATAAATATTCTATTACTAAGTGCGAAAGAAATAGACGTCAGTCACCAAATATAGATTAAAAAATGCTTAGGAAACATACATAGCGAGTAGTGGTACAAATGGTGCCACATTATTTACCATTATTTATAAGGCCTTCGTCCAGTAGTGGACGTACCACGGCTGTATATAACACATTATAATTTCACTTACCTAAATATTTCGTGCAATTCTTTTCTATTAGCTTGGAACGGTACATTTCTAACGAGAATTTTTGTACCATTTTGTGTTGTTTCCTTAACACTCTTTTTATTTGTTTTCACCTCAGTTCTGCAAATATAAATTATAATAGGATATTTACATACAGACAGATTAAGTACAAAGTTTTTAATACGAGTACATACATATTAATTCATACATGCAATGTGGAAGTACTGCTCGGCACGATTGGTTAAGTTTGCACTGGAGAAGTTACCACACTTCCACAGAAGATCGATGTGAAATGGTAAAAATATCCCGTTTCCTTTAATTCAGACTCCCCGTTTGTTAACTTAATCTCATCGTCATTTATTTAATCCTTAACCCCTTAAAAGTGGTAAACCCATTTGCAGATACCCGTCTTCTGCCTAACATACCACACATATAAAAAATTACTCTAAATTATATCTGGCTAAGGTCAGGATTTTTACTTACGAGCTTTAGAGAATTTAATTTTTAGTTTTATAGCATTGAAATGCCATATAAATGAGAAATTTTTAAAGATTAGAAAAAAAAAATGATCACGATGCGATTCGAACACGCGAATTTTTGACAAAGTGTGGTAAAAATTTTCTCGAGCTTTAAGAAGTTTTTAACTCACGTATTTCCTCTTTCCGATCGTTTCATTTCCAACGTTTTTTCATCTAAAATTGATCCTTGAAGCGATTTTAGTGCTTCAGTGGCGTGCTCTTTTCTGCAGAACTGTACAAATCCGTATCCCATAGATAGGAATTTGCCAGGATTCTTGGGATCCTTCTTTTTGGCTATTGTCACACTGTGTAACTTACCACAATTGACGAAATGCTGAAAATGCTTTTTATTAGATCAGATATTAAAATATCACTACTTATATTTTATCGTAACGTTTTATGAAAAAAGAAACTATTATTTAAATACAAACTAAACTCTTATTTTAAGCTACTTGTTAAGTAAATGCATTTTTACTTTTTTCAAGGACTCCTCTGTTGTTCTAAAGTTAAGGTTCTTTACAAAAAGTGTTGTATCATTCTCCGGTTCCTCTTGTACTTCCTCGTCTTCTTTAGTATCTTCCTTAGTTTCGTTAGGAGGCTCTTTAGCTTCTTCATTTCTACTTATATTACTTGTAGCATTCATTTTTTCCTCTTGAGTAACTATATCATCTGTTTTATTATTATCAACTACAGGCTTCGCTGATTTTTCAAACACATTTTCTGGTGCCCATTCAAGGTATAATGGCGCTGCTTTGAATTGCGAATATGCAAGTTTGATAAATGCTTTTTTTGCTTCATATGGTTCGATGAAATCTACTAGCGCTGTTACACCATGTTTTGGCATTAAAAACCTTGCAATTTGACCATGTTTAGCAAATAGTGTCCTAATTTCTTCCTTATCTGTACCAGCTGGTAAATTTTTAACGAGAATACAAGTTTTCGATCTCTTTTTACTGGGCTGAAATAATGAATTAATTTAATTTTTTTATTTTATTTGATATTTTTAAATTTCTATATGTTTGTAATTAATTTTAAGTAAAAAAAATATATATTGATCAGGCCCTTACTCTATTAAAAGCATCTAAATACACTCCATTGGCCTCCAAGAAAGATTTAGTTTCAGCTACAAGTTGTGTTTCACCAAGAGCAAGTCTCACAGCGGCACTAGTATCTGTGGAATAAGACATGGAAAAAGCTTTCATTTCAGGAGAAGATATCAGTTTTATTTAAAGTTAAAATTTACTTTTTTGTAAATAATCAAATAAATTAGGAATTCATTCCTTCTATATGAATTAGTATAAAAATAAAATTTGAAAGTTTTTATCTTCATATATCAATCAAATAAATCAATATCAATATGCTGTAAGAGGATGGATCAATTTTTTTGACAGGTTTTATAATGGTTCTTTTAAGATATGAACATTGTAATCGATTAACGTAAAAGTAATTAACTTATTTCAAAGATGCTTGCATACACACAAAAAATAACATAACAAATAATCAAACGGAAAAAGAAATGAGCAAAGAATAAAAATGTTTCCTTACTTTTGTTGTTATCATTCAACAATTGTTCTTTTGTTGTATTATAATTTGCTGCCACGACATCGGCGACTGCATTAGCGCCCAAAAAGAGTGTGTTCCAATTGTGTGACGATCTTGCTTGCTCTTTTAGTTTTTTCGCCTTCTTCTCCTTGAATGACAGGCCAGCTGCATACATTATAAAAGAATAATTTAGGAGATTAACACTTATACAATATTTAACTTTTACTGCAGATTGAAAACTAGGATGAAGCACATTATACAAGAATAATTTAGGACTAACACTTATAAAATTTTTAACTTTTACTGCAGATTGAAAACTAGGATGAAGCATTGTGCCTTAAAAGTTATTATTATAAAATAACATTTTGTATTTAGTTGGAAAAGAAAGAGATTTTTGTATACTTTGTTTGTGTTTGTTTTCTTTAGAGTTTCTCACACTACTACGTTTTTTGGTGTTTGTGCGCTTTAGGTATACAAAATAATGTAACTACATTGATAATATAAATGGAGGTATCAACAACCCTTGTATCATACAAATGTTTTAAAAATCTTAAGATTCTTTACCATCGTCATCATCATTGTCAACTCGTTCTGTTTTTGCAGGCAAAAGGTGAAGCATTCTACCGCAGAAGGCTGTCCCATCCAATGTTGTATAAGCCTTGACTGCATGCTCTGGCATGACAAATGTGACAGTTGCAAATCCTTTTGGTTGACGGAGAATGGGATCTATCGGCATATTTACTTCTGCTAAGGGACCTGAATATCAGAATATTAATCTTTAAGTATAACATTAAGTATAGAAAAATGCTCTACATATTGTCTTTGATTCAGTTGCATGTACGGGAGTTACATGTGTGTAGTCTTTATACAAAATATGAACATTTGTCTATGTATGTATTATTGAAGAATATATGAAAGCGTTGGGGTATATATATATATATATATATATATATATATATATATATATATATATATATATATATATATATATATATATATATATATATATATATATATATATATATATATATATATATATATATATATATATACCATACCCCCATGGTCAATGAGATTTATTCTACAAACTTACCAAATTTTTCAAACAATTTTGTCAATTCATCTTCAGAAACAACATATGGCAAATTACGAACAAATATACTACCACTTTCACCAATACTTTCTCCATTAAATTCTTTCTGTAACAAAAGGTAAGGTGAGATAATTGATAAATTATTAACACAAACTGTAACGAAGCAGACCAGCGTAATTTCGAATATTTTTGATTACACATATAATAATTTAAATTCAATTATCTGTTTATTTTTTTTCAAAGCAACATGTACCTCCTTTCTTTTCTTAATATTTTCTTGCTCTTCTTCTTCAGCGGCTTTTTTGGCTTTATCTTCATATTGATGTACATGTACTCTGTGACTCCCTAAAATTTTTTTGTTATAATTTTATTCAAATACTTGGAATGTAACTGATTATATTTTAAGCATAAACAAAAAGATTCTCACCTAAAAACAATTTGTCTTTATTAAGAGCTTTTTTCAGTTCTTTTTCTGTTCTAAATCCAACATAACAGAAACCAGCAAGCTTTTTTCCCTTGCCCAGTGGCAACCTTATAGAGTAAGGTACTAAAGGTTTGAAAAACTCTTTGATGTCTTTCTTTTTGCATTTAAAAGGTAATCCATTTATCTGAAACCAATATTCTTTAGATAACAAAAGTTGGTTGACTAAAACAATCAAATTGCAACTGGATCTGGAAGAAAAATTATTTTAGTTACATTTTACTGAACATATAATTACACATCACTATGAGTAGTATGAAACAAAGCCACTTTCCCTGTCCCTATGTATGCTTAAAATCTTTCAAATTACGCAACATATTTTGATGGAGCTTTTTTAATAGATAGACTGATTCAACTTAACTTAAACTACTTCGAATTTAATGCGTGTGAAGACGTATAAGACGAAGAAATATATATGTGTAATTATACAGAAGAAGAAGATACTTAAAAATTATGAGTTATCATATAATGAATCTTAGATATGCCTATCACATTTAATTATAATTTTGTGCATACTTTTACATAGAATAATGGTCTATTTCTTATCTTCTTAGGCTCTGCTGGGGCAACTTCAGTGACTGCATCATCTTTAAAACCATCAACTTTTTTCATCAACACTTTCATATACTGAAACAAAAAATTACATAAAATACCTATGTTTATATACAGGAAAAAAGGAAATATTAGTTCATACTTCAAACAGTAATTTTTAAATTATTTTCTTATTGATTAGGAACCAAATAAAAATTCCTTGATGTAAGCAAATAAAAAAAAAAGAAAGAAAAAACATATATACATCTAAATCACTTATTTGTGCATTGGCTGCTTTATTTTCCTTTGATGGTGTATCTTGTTTATTATCAGATTCATTTTTTTCATCCATCCGTTCATCATTTTGGTTCTCAACTGTTTCATCTTCCACTCCACTGTCATCATTGTTCTGACTTAATTCTGTTAATGCTTCCTTGATCCAAGCCGTTTTATCATTAACATGTGCTTCAATAAACTCGGCAAAAAGAGGGTCACTTTTATGCTGGAAAAAGAAAGTTTTAGGGCATATAATATTTTAAAATATTCCTTAAAAAATGGTCATCATATCACATCAAATAGTAACATCCTAATATCATGGGCTAGCTAGAGAACTAGCTAGGTAGCCTTTTGGGAATTGAAAACACTTCCCACCTATCTGAAAGTTTAACTTAAAGTAATATATCACTCCTTATATAAATTTTGTTCCTGGTTGCACAAATTTGGAGGTTAAAGCATTTTTCATTATTTCTTAAAAAATTACAGTACTTGTACTGAGAGTATAATATAATTTTAGATCAAATCACTATCTAATACAAAGTTTTTTACCTCCAAATTTCTGTAGCACAAATACTATGTCCAACACTCACTACATTTTTATTCATTAAGTCTGTTTTGTTTCACTGCTTGATAAAGAACTCCTACAAGTCCTTGCAATAGCTTTTTATTTTTTTTTTATGTATCCTAAATATTTTTCCTATAAATATAGGGGTTATTTAAAATGTAATGTGAATGTAGTGGTAAATGATAAAAATGTGTGATTCAAAATGCTTCTTTAAGAAGTTTAATTGAATAAATAAATGTTTGAATTGAGTTTGAGTTTGTTTTTGTTGTTGTATTACTTTTATGAAAATACATTGTGCATTGTGCAGTATACAAATATTTCTTTTTGTACCTTTTTCAGTAATTCTTTGATTTTGTTGTTATTTTTTTCAGCTTTGCTTAACTTCTTTTTTGGTTTGCTAGTGACTTCAGTTTCTTCCTTATGTATTTTTTTATATGCTGTACTGTCACTGGCATACTTGCTCCACGCTCTGGGTTTCTTTTCGTCACCTAAGTTTGCACAACTTTCAACAGATATTTTCATGCTATTTATAAAAGTTTCATTGAAATGTTCCCTGGCTGCTGCGGCTTGTTCTTCTGTTCGATATCCAACGAAGCCAAAATTTCTAAATTTGCCATCTTTTGTATATTTCAGTTGAACGTCCGTCACTTCGCCCTTTTCTCCGAATATTTCTTTGAGTTTTTCTACTGTAACCTAATAAATAAGTTCATTTGATTGCGATTTTTCGATGTAAGAACAAGATTAATTAGCAAAAAATTCTTACCTTGTTGGGTAAATTTTTAACAATTAGTCGCGACATTTCGAATTGTGTACTAAAAACATCAAGAATTATGTTAACAAAATTAACTGCAGGAACCAATTCAAAACAAATCCATGTGTTTGGTTTTGACTTTTGAAGTTAATTTCACAATTCACAGAGTAAGAACTATGATTAACTTTGTTGTCAAAAGTTGTCAAAAGTTGATAGTGATGTACACGCTTATGCGCATATTTCACTACAACGAATAAAGTTGTCTTTATTCAGTCGATCCTAAATTTAAAAAAGTAAAATTTAAAAAAAAACAGGCTAGTATGCTAAATTCACAAATTAGCATGGTTTCTGACTGACTGAATCATTTAGAAGCCTAATTAGAAAAGCATTTAGGAACCTTCCTAACCGCACTTAGTTATTATTATTTTTTTTTATGTCATAGCGGGCAACTGAGCTGGTGGTTCGCCTGATGGTAAAGGATCACCACCGCCCATGAACATTCGCAGAGGTTCAAATCTCTGTGAATGCGCTGCCCGCTTTTAAGGGGTAAGGGATAAGGAAAGGATTGATGACTGGAAAGAAGGAATGGACTGGGAAGGGCTAGAAGAAGAAAATAGGCCTCCGGCTCCCCCACTCACCGTACGAAACACAATAGCAAGCTATTACTTCACGCCGGTTTTCTGTGGGGGTGTGGTACTTCCCCGGTGCGAGCTGGCCCAATTCGTGCCGAATCATGCTTGACTCCCACAATAAAGTTAACAGTACGTTCGCATCCATCGGCAATCATAGTAACCCAGTCTTCATCGGCCTTACACCGTACACCATATTTAAACACATACACCATATTAATACACATATACCTACTACTGTGGCAAATGGCAATAATATTCAAAAATGAACTTGACAGTTGACAGTCACCGTAACAGCTGTTGAAAAGTCATGAGCATGTGAAAATTGTTATCTGCCATTCATAAAATAAAATTGAATTGAATTGAAAATTGTTATCATCAGTTATCATTTCAAGGGTTAAAAATAAAATTTTAATAAGTAATATTTTATGTTGTGTGTGTAGAAATATTTAAAATATATCAGACTGTACTGCAAGTTAAGTATTTTAGATAAATTCTCACCGAGTAGTAAAAATTATTTTGAAAATGCGACTAAATAAGACTAAATAAGGATTCGCTTGAACCCATTTCATACTCAAGTAACTCAAGTCTATATTTCTTAATTTTTTTCAAGCTGTAAAAGTTGTCTTCAACCTTAACGATGTCGACTGCTATGACCTTTGGACAAAAACAATTTATACCAACCCCACCAGAAAAAGGAAGTTTTCCACTTGATCATGAAGGCGTTTGTAAGAAAAGCATGCTGAGGTATCTTAATTGTTTAAACGACAATGATAGTAACAATTCCTTATGTCGCTCCGAGGCTAAAGAATATTTGGCATGCAGAATGGAAAATAACTTAATGGCAAAAGAAAAATGGTCAAAGTTAGGATTTCCTGAAAGCAACAACCAATTAGAAGAAGAGAAGAAATAAGAGTCATAACATGGTTTTAGTAGGCACGGAACTTGAGTAGTGTTGTGTTTGGTTTGTAAGAAATGATTAAAATATAGCGCATTAATAAATTTTATATATTTACCTTTATTTTATTCATACATCTGTAATAAAACAATAAAAAAAAATAACCGAAGGGGTTTAAAAAATAGTAATAGAGCACAAAACAAAAAAAAAAGCATTGTGACTGCCTGATACTTTGTCTAATCTCCAGAACTACTTGCTTGATGGCTTTTATGAAAGTGTTTTGGTTGTATAGATATTAAGTCTGGGCAACATATAGGCTATAATTTATTTAGGATACTTGAACATCTAAGGATAAAAATTGTGCCATAACAAAATTTATTACATGTGATGCACATTTGTTGAGAGTATGTTTGAAGATTTGAACAGGATCCACATAGTTTAAAACAAAATAACTATTCCCTGTGACTGAGACTATTCTAAGTGTTTAATCATAGGTATCTAAATATGAGGAGCGGCAATAAAATGCCGTCGAGTGAAATCTGTGTTTGTAGCATTGCTTACCTTTCACTGGTAACTTGACATCCTCAAGACTCAAGTAAATGCGCAATGTATGATGTACATTGGTTAAAGCTACAACCATCAAACATAGTGCGGCCGTTGCTCGCATAATAATATGACCGGTTTGTCTATTTTATTTACTGGCCTGTCCATTTATCGTTCGTTTTATATAATATTGAAAGGTTTTTTGTTATGTAATTTTTTTAATCAAACAAATGAAGCTGCTCTATCGAAGTTAATTTATTGTCGCTAGTTATTTAAAATACGATGACGAAAAGTTTAGTTTTAATTGCAATGTAAATCAGCCAATCATAATAAAATTAGAAATGTATGAATAAATTTTTATTTAAAACATCATCTCGCCTTCTTATATAATATATCCATCTTTTGCACGCCTTAAAATCGGATTAGTTTAATATTATTATACATATATAAATCTGTCTCTTGAATCACTATTAAAAAAACCGAATAAAAATCCGTAATTTAAAGATTTAGACAAGGGTCATTGGAAAAGGCAGAGAGTAAGACTTTGTTTAAAACTATGTAGTGATGTTATTCCTCAGTAATTAAAAATTTTCGACTACCGATTGCCCCGCATGATTTTCAGTGATTAACATGTGTGAGTATTTTTAGTTTTTATTTTATGAGTGGATTATGTGCGGTTGTTGATTTGGCGACACAGAACTGCCTAGAAACTCATCGACTTGATCGATCCTAATAAATATAGTCCTAACTCCTAATATTATACTGTAGGTGCGAAAGTGTATTTGTTTGTCTTAATTTGACGGACAGGCAGCACAGCGACGTTAGGCCTCATGGTAATATAATTTTATGTCTGGAGATAGTAAGGAAACTAGAGAGTGCTATGACAATTTTTTATCATCTCGCTGAAACATTCATTCCCATGGGAATTTTTGAGCACGCGGGTAAATCTGCGGGCAGCACGTACATAAGCTTTTTATATACAGAACTTCATCTTTGCACATCATGCGGTTTTCGTTAAGATTGAGTGACCTTTCGCTTTTATAATATGTTACGTTACGAATATATCGCGTAACGAAAACGTTAGGTCTACTGTTACCACAGAAAACATAATGCTATTACAGAAGTGCAATTTAGCCAGTAAGACATTTGGACGGTCCAGCCCATTTAGATTTTTTAGTACATAGGATTTTGGTTTCAGATCTGATTAAGACTGTTATGTATTAGATCTTAAGTATTGAAAGAGAATGAGAGTGTTAAGAAAAATAATCAGAATCACTCGGACAGGCGTATGAAAATAGTCAAAATAAAAATGCAAATTTTTAAAATCTTTTATTTCCCTTAAATGTATAGTTATTTATTTAGTACTTAAAATTAACAGTTACACATTGAGTAATATTCAATTATCTATTTAAGAATAAAAAAAAATTTTGAATTTATTTTATTGCCAATTAATTATGGCATTTTAATAAAAGTAAATATCACAGTTTTTATTAAATTATTAATTGTGACCAATGATATTGTAAAAAACCTATTATAGCATTGCATGAGCGACTTCAGAGGTAAAAAAATTGTTCTAAAAATGCGGAAATTCTACTAAACGAACCTTACCTTTATAAAAATAAATATATATTATGATAGCATTATTAATATAAGACTGGTGATTGCACAATGATTGCACAAAACGAATTCAGTTGTTTAGCTAATATTACAAGAAAAATATGGCTTTATTAGGTATCATGGTATCATATATAAAAATTTTGAGACATAATTAGAACGGACTCATTTTTAATTAAAGTTCAACTACGAGTATTATTGATTATATGAATACTACCTATATTGGTAGATTAGTAAATTGCACCTCGCAACATTCTAATGTATTTATGATAAGGATAATAGACAATTACGTCATACAAAAATACCTAATATGAATTTATTCTGTACAGGGACTATCTATATAAAGCACCATATTCATTTGAAGAGCTCCACATTTATTCAACAACAGTAAAATGTATTTTAAATCAATATTTTGTCGACCGCCTAGCTATGTATAGTATATAAGTAGGTATTTTTGGATCACTATATTATTATATACGCGTTACAATGTGGCACTTAATGAAATATTTAACTAGAAATAATAACGAGCCGAGGACTAAATGATTTTTAAAGGTATCTTACTACTATAATATGTCTTCACATTAAACATTGCACGCAATAAGCAATTACTTTATTATTTATACACTAACGTGGAAAGTTAGCTTTTAACTGTATTCTATACGTATAGCTAAATAATGTCTAGATAGTATAATTTTTTTTAATATACAAATTACTGAGTAAGTGTACCTCTAACCAGCATGAGTGATAATTTACATTTTTATCATAGGTTATTAATAATTATATTGTATTATTTCTTTAAGACATGACAATCACATTTATTTGTTAGATATAAAAATATATATGTAGATATTAAATATATGTATATTATATAATAAACTATTTAAGGCATTTTCTTGGATACAGGCTATTACTCAACATTTGGTTTAATGGGTGCATATTGCAATTATTTCATTATGTATATATACAAAGGTATTGTTTTTATAAGAATAAATGATTATTTTACAAGTATGTTTGTATTACATATTATATTCTTAAACATAATTTCATATGATTCTAAATACTGACATCGATATACATTACATCAGCTAAATAAATGGTGTTATGTACCTCACAGTTCATAAAAAAACAAGCACTCGATCATATTGAGATCAAAATGTACATATAAAACAAAATACTCTTACCTAAAATTATTCTAAAAGATATAATTAATATATGTGGGCATTTAATTTAATACTAATAAAAGGCAGTGTAGTGTTTGCGCATTTGTTATTAATCCTAGACCTAAACTCAGACAAAGTAACGATATGTACTTGTTATATCAGCCATATTATTATGTATTTCATTTTACGTGGCACACAAATTACATAATGTATTCATATTTTATAAGTATTTTAAATAATTGCTAAGTATTAGTACTAAAGCAAAGACACAAGTGTAGATGTTGACAGTATGAAGTGGCGCTGAGCTTGGCGATCGAAGAGTGGAGCCGGGCGAAGGAAGTGCGCGGAAGGGAGCTCGTCGACCCGCTCTTTCCGTGGGACACGCCATCCAGAACTCAGCTGAGGGATACTGCCTGTCATGCTCCACTCGCATCTGAAGATCGTTGAATTTCCAAAAGCCTTTTCCTTTGAAGAAGTAAGTTTTACCTGAAAAGAATAAGTTGATTTAAATTAATTTGCCGCAGAAAAATATATTTCCGATTTTATTATTTGTATGATATTTACCATCTTTCCATTGAAATACACTGTCGATGTTATATCCGACGCCTTTCCACATTGCCATGTCTCTGGGGTAGTCTAATTCGACACGTCCAATGTCTTCATCAAACCTGAAATCGATGAAAAGTAGGATCAAGTTCTAGATTGTAAAACTGTAGATAAAATAATTATTAAAGTTATAATACACTTACTTCCAATACATAGAACCACTGTAAAAATATGTTTTTCCATTATGTCCCCAAACCATAGCAGCGTCTAACTTCTCCAAACTTTCTGGTAATCCCAGCTGAACTAGCTTTTTGGGATATCCTGGCATTAGATATTGTGAGTCGAATAGGTACAATTCTTTACCTGATAAGAAAAGATGAATTAATTTTGATCAAAAGTTATTAAAAGCGTATCGTGTCATATCTGAAAAGCTATAGAAATGCAATTTATTTACCAACAAATATAGCAATCTTTCGGTCTGGTCTTTCGTAAACCGCATCAACGTGAGTTAAGTTGCTTGGAAGGACGGACCACATTCGCGAAATTTCTATCGGATATCCTGGATATCTTCCATTTGCACCGATTCGCCAGTGATACTAAAACGGAACATTCAAATATAATTTCGAATTTATTTATTTTATATTTATAAGCATACTCTAAAACATTATTTATCAAGAAGAATAAATAATAAATGCAATTAAAAAATTTTACACTCCACAACACTCACTCTGTTTTTAAATATAAATAGTTCCCCTCGAATCAAACTAACGGCATCGTAGCTGGTATCACATGTGTCAGGTTTATCAGATGGAGGAGGCTTGACAGTGGTAGTTTTCACAGGATAATATGGTTTCTTTTTAGGGTGATCTTGAGCAGGATCAGTGGGATAGTTTGGACGAGGATGTGATGGGTATTCAGGCCTTACATGGGGATAACGAGGTCTGTAGGTTGTAGCGTGCGTTGTGGTTTCTGTACGTGGGTAATGGTTGTGATTTGTCCTTCTAGGATGTTCTTCAGTATTGTTGTGTCTCCGATCGGGGTAGTGCGGCCTGTCTGGGTAAGTGGGATGTGACCTATCTGGATAGTTGGGACGCTCGGGATAGTAAGGATATCTACTTGGAGGCCGGGGATACTGGGGCGTATAAGGCCGATGGTTTGGATGTCTTTCAGGATGGTGATGATAAATGTATGGGCGCCTTGTCGTCGTCGTTGTTGTTGTTGTTGTTGTTGTTGAGGTTGTCGTTGGTG
>NC_052113.1:6157417-6172710 GCF_012273895.1 Zerene cesonia
ATATATATATATATATATATATATATATATATACACATAATTAATGTGGGATTAGAGCACGCTTCGGCACGAATTTGGCCAGCTCGCACTGGGGAGTACCATACCCTCACAGAAGCTCGGTGTGAAATAGTAGTATGCTACTGTGTTTCGTACGGTGAGTAGGAGAGTCAGTGGTCCCCACTCTTCTTTCAAGTCGTCAAACCTTTGAATATCCCTTAACCCTTAAAGTGGGCAGCGCATTCACAGGAGCACTAACTATCTCTACCAATGTTCATGCGCAGTGGTTATCTCTTACCATCAGGCAAACCACAGATCAGCTGCCGGCTATGACATAAAAAAAGAATACACCTTGAGAAATATTTAGAAAGTATTTTTTTGGAACTTACCATACATTTGCTGTATACCGTTGCGGTCATCTTCTGGCAAAACGAAATTGGGCTGAATACCCTGATACCATGGAAACATTAAAGCACCTTTGACAGAGCTGTGACTAAGGCCAAGAGAATGACCGAATTCATGGGCGGCCACAGCGAACAACGACGTACCTGGCAAAATATTTTTTTTTTATTATAAGTTCTCCTGTATTTAGCAAACTGTGTTTGCAATTTTTACATTCCGTTGTAATAATCACTAACGAGACATGATTATGAATTTTTAGTCCACCAATAGGTATATTGTACTCAGTTATTCTGTAAAATTTATAACTGTATAACTATAAAAGTATGTAGTTACCTACTTGTATACAGTTATACAGATGCAGGTACCAAGCGGCAACCACGCCTAGCCATTTGCATGTCAAACCGTTGCTGACCGCGACATGCTCATTTCCGAACATCGAACTTGGCACGGAAAAACTACTTTTGACAGTTAATTAACTAACTAGTACTGTATACTCCATAGTCCGATTTAAACAGAACAACTAGCTAACATTTGTTTCCGTACACTTTCAATAACATTATATGTATATTAATTAGGAATATCGTTATTTACACACAAGAAAATAAAAGTTTAAACATAATACCGAAACTGAACTGAAATCCTTTTACGTAAGCAGGTATTGATAACAGGAAATATCAATATTGCTTTACTAACAAACACGATTATGGTAGGGTTTCAATTAGTGTGTATTAGCTGTTTACAAAGCTTAGGGAACACGTGTGCATCGATTTAAGCTGTGCACATGTATAGGATTATCGGGAATATAACTGAGAATGGGCCGCTTTTCAACATAAGTGTATATATTATATCGTAATGGGAAGTCATTATTTATTTGTCACTTTCATGTATAAAGGTTTTTTTTAAACATAATTCTTACTTATTATGATCATTTAATTTAAGTAGATACTAGATATATCTAAATTAATCGGTTAAATAGTTACATGAAAAACAGGTTCATTTCATACCTTCTTCATCATCATTTTTGGGTTGCAGTAACCACAGTTCCTCGTCATCGAAATGTGCGTCTCCTCCACGCCCTGTTCCAGGAAAAAACGCGTGCGCAAGAATTGAGCCGCGACCATCGAATGGATATGCATCGTCATGGAAACGTCTGTAAGAATAACAAATACGGTAAACACATAGTTAGATCTAACGTAAAATTAAGAGATTTTTTTATGTATGTTATTATTTATTAGGTGTGTAAAGTTAATTACTAAATCTAATACATAGACTTATAATGAGAATAGTTGGTCTAGAGTAATATATTCATTCCGCAACAAACAAGTGTGGACGAGCGTAGGTACAGAGCAATCAAACTTGCCTCCCTGGGGTTTTGACTGACACTAACCACCTAATCATTTTTGCCGTGACAAAACAACGAAAGACCTCGTTCTACGTTATGAATATTTTGTAGGATATTGCTAGTATTATTGATTTTTGTGACTATGACAGATTGAGGACAATTTTCTACTATATACCATTTTAACTTTTAGCTTTAATTAAGCTGATACGTGTACGTGTATTGCCGAGGTTTAGTACAATTATAAACGTTGACATATTGAAACTTAATTACCAAAATTTTATTATGCAAAATGTTGTCACAAACTATAATATATAAAAAAATTTCTTTTTAACCATTTAGCGCGAGCTTGCGTTGAAGATTACATTATGTTGTTTTCTAGGTAATGTTTTCAAATTAAATTGTTTAGTTTCATAGCATTGAAATGCTTTATAAATGAGAAATTTTGAAAGAATAGAAAAAAAAATTATCACGAGGCGGGATCAAATTTCTCTATGTTTTAAATTGTTTTTAACTTAGTACCTGATACATTGGTTTCTTTAAAAACGTTAAAATGAGCAAGCCGCGCGTTAGCCATCAAATATAATGGTTTCGAAATGGAAAGTTTCCGAGTCGGGGTTGATTTATTACGCTCTACTTCAATTGCCGATGACACGCTCCTGTATAACACTCAATGGTTTTATAAGCACATCAAATGCTTTGATTGTCTTTAATTCTTTTATGCTAAATACTAGCTATCCACATGATGACGGGGTGTACTCCACACTGTTACTGGAATATATGATACGAATAAGGATTCTGGAATAAAAATTATTTTTTTTCCTTTCTCGGGTCACAAAATATTTTTGTACCAAATTTAAGATAAATCGGTTTTATGAATGTTGTCAGACATTTACCTAGTCGCATTTAATTATGTCATACTCTATGTGAAACTAATATCTTTGTGTTTTACAATGTATTAAACGTAAAGATATTACTTTCACATTGAGTAATTGCATGCATGCCACTTGCAAGTATGAGAACGCAGTTAACTTGCATATATGCCTTATTACTCGAGTAATATTACATTTATGAGAGCAATAAATCTTTTGGATACACTGAGCAGTGCTGTGCTTTCTGTGTTCACTGTTAAATGTTCATTGGAGCGAATAAACTCAAGGAGGTTAACAACTAATGTGGAAATTATGGGTGAACGACTATGGAATTAATGAGAATCGTTTTAATTAACTTATAAGAGGTTTTACGGTTTATTAATAGTTTTTTATTTAAATTGTGGTGGTTTTTATTATATTTAAGAATATTTGTGTTAGTTTTTACGAACGGATATTGTTATTCGGCGTAGGAGATCACATCAAGTGTTATGGTATCATGCACAATGTTCTCATAGATATACTCGTATGCCTTAGTATACGTATTTATATTTAAATGAAATACTGTAAACGAGTAGATTATTAAAAAACGTTTTAGTGCCTGCTTGTAAAATAAGTTAATTAATGTAATTGCTGTGAATAACCGATAGTTTAAAACCTATAACGCCCATAAAAGTTAGGACTGCAAGTTTGCAACGACGCAATATGGCGTTCGCAATATTTCCTCGTTTGTGGTTTTTGTTGACGGTACTTTCTCATATCGTCGTCAACGGTGATCTAATAAGGGAAACTTTGCCCGCCGCTCATTCCACATGCAACTCTCGACTTTAGTTCACGATGTTGTTATTTTTCGTAATATTTTTAAGTTTTACTTACTTGAGAGAACATTTGATTAAGACGGAGGTTGAACTTTAAAATTTTGTTGAAAAGGATTTTAATTATCGAACTCATAAGGCCGAGACAGGTTTCGTAGCATTGCTACGGTGTTATACTACGAACTTACAAATTAAATTAGAGGTTGAGAACGTAATTTACTTTCAAAATATTAAAAAACAAAAACAAATTAAAGCCATGAATCTCAAGAAGACGCCATAAATTAATTTCCATCAACGCAAACCCTGTTCCTTTTATAAGGCTCTATCGATTACAAGCGTAGGTACCATTACTTTTTTGTAATCATTTTCAAGTAAGATGTTTCCTTTCGAGAAGGTTCTCACGACGCAATTTGCCGTTTGTAGGACTATTAGATCAATAGCAAAGTGAGTTTGGCAAGTCACGTCGGTACTGTTACTGTGAAAGTGAATCGTGAAGGTAAAGCTGCAGGTTGAAAAAGAAACGATCGACTAAGGTAGTGCTTGCTAACCATTGTTATATTCAAAGGAATTTTTCAAGGTTCATTGTAAATATCTCAAAACATAATATATTTATTGTGTTATTTTTTGTATGGTGTTAATATTCTGTAACATTTAAATGCCATAAAAGTTTAGTTGAAAATCATTGCTTTATTATGTTTATGTTCAAGGATTATAATTATTGCTATTATCGCCACAGTTTAAAATTGAAAATGTATTTGTACTGTTTTAAAAAAATTTGTTACATAATTTGTCGAATTTTGATCTGTGCTTTGAATTTGATGTTTGTAATATTTACAGCATAGTCTTTGAATTCAAGATGAAATGTGTAGATTTTTTCTTAACGTCGCTACGTTATATTGTCCGTAGCTTATTGTGATGCCTCGCACGAGATCCTGCAAATCCCCTTAAAATGGATAGGACGTGTCTCCAAATCCGTGCTTGATTATTATTTATTATCAGCGCAATAAATCAAGAAGCGAATTTAAGACTGCTTTAAGATATTTTGTATTATTGCTTTATAACACGACTTATGGGCTCCTTACAACTATCTATTAATTATCAATGTGAGAATGAGACAAACAGAGAGACAAACAAACAAACAGTTTGTCTTTATGTCGCGACGCAGCGTAGTGATTTCATGATATGTTTTTTCTTTCTGTGTCCTTAGATGTGTGTGTATAGGATAGGACTGGTGCAACATGTCATTCCTATGCCCTTTGTCTAAGTGGTCGGCGTCGAGGGCGGAAAGCTAGTAGCTATCTCATAATCGTCAACCACCTTCCACTATTAAGAATATATTTGTTCGTGGCTATTACTTGGTGTAACGAATGCTAAGAATATCTTACATGTATCTTAAATGTATTAAAAGCATTGATAAAATACTTACTTGGCGAACGATACCACAATGTCCGCATCGTCTGAGTTGACCTCCGTGAAGGTGAGTCTCGACGCCTGCTCCCACACGTCGAGGGCTCGCGCCAGCACGCTCCGGGTGCCGTGCGGGTCCAGCTGGGAGGGTCGTCGGCTTTGGGACAAACTGGAGAAAAAAACACTTCTAAGATATTTTGTCAAAATGCTCGATAAACAACGGTTGTCATAACTTTGCCGCATGATAAAACTAATCCGGATACAAGCTTTGCAGCTTATACATTATGGCAATACAATTGATTATCACGATTAACTTTTATATTTTATAATCCATTTTTTTGTTTCTTTTCATTATTTTAAAACTCAAGGTGATATTTTAAAAGATTGAATCGAAAAGTATAACTAATTTAACTTAAATATATAAAAATAGTACATATAATGCGTTACCTAGCTATGTTTAGTTTATATGTAACGTTCTATTAGAAAAATAAATTTGTCGCCACCTATATAATAGAGTGGAGAGATGAAGATATAAAAATGCCTAGTCGTTTTAAATTATAATTGAAAGCAAAGTTCATGTATACTTTGTTAGCAGTAGGTAGAAATTGTCCGTAATAGAATAATCTCATTGCACACCATTTTGTCGACTCAGACGTGTTTAACGCAGGCTGCGCTTATTACATTGGATTTATGCGTTGTCATGTCCAGAAAGCGACTTCATTAGTCCTGCACGCAATTTTAATCAGAGAACTAACACAATTACTAATCTCAATTACATTAATTATTCATGTATCGTTAAAGGTTGTGCTATCAATAAAATGGGTTGTGTCTACAGTGATTAAATAACAAATGCTAATAGATATTATTATAATTACTTACATAAACAAACTGAAATGTGATTCAGTTGAATAATTCAAATCAGAAAAAACTTTTAAATGCATATAATAACAAAATGCGACACTGTTTTCAGAATGAATATAGAGTTCATTATCGCGTGACATGTTTTGTCGTATAAAATATCGTTTTCGCAGGTAATTAAAACTAACCAACATGGACTCTGACCGTTGCTGCTGTTAATTATTATTTCAATAACGTTATTAGGGGTCACAGGGGAAATATGGGACAGTCTATGTACGATACTGAATTTTCATTTGTGTCAGTATAATTTTAAGTGATGTTTAAATATGGAATCGTGTCATATAATTAAATATTTTGGTATCAGGTTAGATGCAGTTGATGAAAACCGCCCTAAAATTATTGCCGTTACAACATGGTTCGTTATTTTGCACTATAACAGACAAGCTGTTAATTGCACCCCTTTGATGAAATTTGCAACCGCATTTTCAACTCAATGTTTTAATGTCACGCGGAAACAATGGATGTGGTTAAATGCAGAATAAGTTATGGCTCATTTTAATTTGGCACATAAATCTATCTATACAAAAAGGTCAACGAACCTAGATTTAGATGTATGTATAAGCATAAACGTTTTTGGACAACCGCATAGGTACCTACCTAATGATTATTATGATGTGTTTATATAAACATGGACTTGTTCAATAATCGTAGAATAAAAATTATACGTCGGAACTATATAGAAACAAGTTAGAAAACAAATTGCCTTTTTGCATTGTTAGTGAAAAACAAAAGTCTTTCTTCTCGAAAACGTGAGTAACCCTTAAAGTTAGCGAGTGGTTTTGAGGGACTTCCTTGCACGTTATGGCGATTTCGAGTTATGGGTAAACAGAAACCTTCAGTTTCCAACTTAAAGGGTGAATGTTGAAACACGTGATCAACGCAGGAGTAGGTTAAAGCACGTGGGCAACGTGACTCAAGTGACGACAAGTCTCTGACGGCCACCTTGTCGCTGTGCGACGCACAGTTATCGCGAAATTACAAATTAACGTAGTTCTTGATTGACTTCTCTCGATTGACGCAGAGCTCAATATAGACTTTAATGATTGAAACTCTAACAAAGTTTGTTATTAAGAAAAAGTTAATGGCGGCTTGATATTCAAATGTTTTTGTCGAAATAAAGATTTTGAATAACGTTCCTTGGCACACAAAATGTCTATATTAGGATCGTTTATTGCACAGTATGCTGATTTATTGGTTATAAACTCACACAATGCGTATTCGATAATAACAGTGAAATGTTTCCGTATAATTTGGTAGAAGCGGACGGGCCCACGTTTATTGCACGAAATAATAAAACATGCGACATGACGACACAGCGACGACGTCTTCACGACGAAACGGACATAATCTCGTTACGATGTCATAACAAAGAGATTTGTAAGCATGAACTTTATGGTCTGTGTCCAACGAGCTAAAATTTAATTTTCTGAAATAATCTGTCAGCGTGCCATTAAAATTACTCGTCCGTACTCTCCGCCCTACACCGAGTTACGTTTTATGTAGCGCCCAAGATGTTCAAACTTAAAAGTGGAGAAATAACACGAATAAAATATAATTTTATTTCTTAAGTTAATTTGACGAGATGCGAAAAGCGACGAAGTATTGTATTTAAACATTCTACTTCTATACACGGCTATATTTTTTATTATAACAATTTATTTCATGATTGAAAAAGAGAATTAGCATAAAAATAATAAAATGTCAGCGGGATGTAGTCCCCTGTGGCGTGCTAGGAACCTACCGATACCAATCGCCTGTCAAAACGAATGTCAACCTCATGGACGTATGGACGTGCTATCTCATTTCGCGTAGGAATTGAAATGAGGTGATTGAAAATATCGATCGATTAGTATATATAAAGAATAGACAGAAAATTTGATTGAATCATGAAACTTTATTTATACAAATCTTTTTCGCATAAAAATGAGCAATTGATCATAATATACATTTTATGATAAATTGCTTAATTGTTTGAGTACATATCTTAAACTATTAACGCGAGGGCTATAACCATTCCCTGCACCAAATAATACGTATGTAGGAGTATCTCATTGAAATCCTCGTCTCCCACGGCGACACTGCACTCGCCTCGCACCGTATATTGTAGATAAGCGACGTGGCAATAGGCATTGATGTGCACTGGGGACTCAATAGTAGTCTATCTCTCGATTCTTTAATGGAGAAAGGGATTTAATGCAACTCTTTCAATGAAGGATACGCTGCTCTCCAGACGATATCTCGATTTGAAATTATACTAATTTTCCATACCATGTAAGTTCTTTGAATGCAATACGTCTAGCGGATTAAAATGTAACTTCTATCACTTAAATAACTTCAGATATGCAATGCTAAAGATGAAATGACATTTTTGAATTTTTATGTAATGTAATTAAACTAAACTGTTTAAAATTTTAGAGCAATGGAAAATTAAATGCTTGAAATTTGTTGCTATAATATACATGTAAAATTGAGCTACAGTTGAGCAGGAGGACAGGCAACAATGAAACGTGAAGGTGTCAGATCCTAATTGCCCTTTATCGACATGTTTCACTAATAGCTCCTTTGAATGTAGGCAGGCGGCCGAAGACCCCAGATGCTTCATGGAATTTATCGAATTTTCTTGAAATACGGCACGACATCTTTAGGTAAATACGTTACCTTTACTTTGATGTCATATAAAGTTTAATATCACTATTTTTTATCTATATAATTCGAATTTAATAGATAGAAATAACATTTTATTACAAATACCAATGAAAGCATAATATTCAAGCACAAAATTTTCTTTTTAGGCCGACACGTGAACATGTGAATGAGTTTGTACGACTGGTCCATGGCTGGAAGGTAGAATTAAGCCGAGAGTAACTTTGTTATGACGCTAATAGCTTATTACCGCTCGCTCGCTACGTACGGACATTTTCCGCCATGGAATTGTTGCAAAATTGAAACGATATTAATTCAGTAACACGATTGCATTGGCGATCAGAGTTAGCACTTTTTGATATTCATAACCGTATCGTGACTGCGGTTCTGATTCGTGTCCAATATCGCAAAATATCAGTATTATAACAATGAAATGAAGCTGCGGTTCTGTACTGAATACAAGACAAACAGCAAATTTACGTGCTATTAAAAAAAACAATGAAACCGCATGCTGTTTATTCGCAATTTCAAACAGTCGGTCATTTTACACTGATTTATATTTAATACGTTTTAATAAGCATTATTATTTAGTTGAATTATTATATCAATAGAGATGTTTCTTTTTATTGCGAATATATGAAAGTTAGCCATAATAATGCTATTTAAAATATTATGATGTTGTTTAATCCTATGATATCGTATCATTAAAATATAGTAAGACGGCTTCGAAATCCGAGTAATAACTTTTTAAATTAAAGCAGCGACGACGACAAGTGCAATATAAGTGGATATAGATAAGTTTCAAATGGTTATAGTCTTACATGAAGCATCGCGGGGATCTAGTTAAAGACACGGGTAGTTAGAACTTTTATATGAGTTGGCTAAACTGAAAGAGATATAATTGGAAACTTGAGGCGTCTGCTGTGAGAAGGGCGTGGCTGTGGAGGGCGGTAAAGATGAAAGAGTAAATTAATTTATAGATATTTTATTACCTTTCCATATTATCAAAAAAGTAGGTTTGCATTCCAATTGTTACTTATAACTTATAAAAGTGAAGTCCCATGTGTACTGGGGTATGGGGCAGATGATATACATCTGTTTCACTGATCAATTTTTTTTTATGGACAAGTTGGTGATCAGCCTTCTTTGTCCTGCCAGACCGAGACTTTTTTTTTTTTGTGCGTCCCCACCGGGAATCGAACCCAGGTTCTTCGCTCACGCATCAACCATAGTACCGAGGAGGCGGTCACTTATAACTTATGGTTTTTATAAACGCTCCACAGTTAAGTATGACAATATTAAGATGAGAGAGTTAATAGTGTCATGGATGCTTAAGCTATTTGCTTCTTCATTTTCGCTGGTCATAAATTTGCAAAATTACTATGAAAATATGCGGTTGGAACATCCCCAACTAGTCTTTACTTAAGACGCTCTTTTGTCGACAACATAGGCCATTAAGCTATTTACAGAAAATTGGCGCATTACTAATATTTCTTGTATTTACTTCATATATTTAAAAAAAAAATGTATTATTATATTTATATGAAAAACATATTTAATTGTTGAGAAACAAAGATTGAATTAAATACATCTAATTGTACGTTATATACTTATTATACTAATATTTAGGTCATCAATTATAATATGGAGGGGGTATCAATTCGACTTCATTTTTCCCTTGTGTTTGTTATCTCATAACTTTTTACTGGATAAACCGATTTTTATGATTCTTTTATTAAGTGAAAGCTGGTACCTCTCATATGGCCCAATTTAAATTAGGTCTAGTTATGACAATTAAGAGGCAGTTTAGCTTTTTGTTCAAAATAATTATTTTATCTAAGACCTTATAAAAATGAACTCGTATCGAGTTATAAATTGCTTATTATATTTACAAAATAAGTATAATAGAGAGTTTAATCTCATATATTTTTAAAATAGCAGATTGGGACTTCTAGGCAGTTAAACATTATTTTATTAAAAAAATTCTTTTATTATTTTTTCATCCCATAACTCCATCTACAAAGTCAATGTTACTGTTTGATGTGACCGCGGTTGCAGCTGGAGTGCGGAGTGTCAGGTTATTTTTACAGCTCCTTCGACATCTAGCGCTAAAAGCGTTTGTCTTGCATTGTTAAAGTGCCAATATAAGTTTTAGAGCAAAGGGCGCAACGCAGAACGTGTCTAGTTACAAACTTTGTCTCAGAAAAGTACTCTCTTCGACCGTCATTTTCTATTCATTACTTTTGATTTTGAAGTACTAATGGTAACGACTTTTTTAATGTATGAGAACACACATTTGTATAAGAATAAGTTCTTTCAAACGTTATAGATATGTTTTTTATAAATGAAATGAGATGAAATAAGAACACTAATCAGTATTCGAATGGCGTGAAGGCGGTCGATAGGTCGGAAATGACAAACCGATTAAGTCGTAGGTCTCTGCTTCCGCGCTTCGAGATATATCCGGCGGATTCAGGTGAAATAGCTTCCCGTGTCACTCTCAACGCATCGCAACAATGTCCAAGTAGGCCGATCAATTAGATTCAAGAACCAATGAAAAATACTCCCCCTACCGTCTATACTGAGTTTCAGTTCGCTTCATTAGAATTGAAATTCCCACGGTTCATTAGGATTCCCCGGAATTCTCGACGTTCATTAGAAATACTCTGGCGAAGTGGACCCGGGACGTAAATAAGTGATTAACGCAGTTGGGATTGTTTTCAGGGGCGCGCCGGTGCCAGCGTTGCAAGTCCGGGTAAACTCTTGATACATTTAAAATGAGTCTCGCCGCTCGCGTCACTAATTTTTCATGAGATTACTTATGCTTGAGACAGTTCTTACCTCCCTTTATAACGTATTTTTGTTAAATATTACCGAAGCCCGTTTATTAATATCCGTTTTTTCGTCGTTCGGTTGTCGGCAAGTTGAAAGCGTTGATCGTAGTTACTGGCACTTTTAAGCTGAATTTTATTACATTCCCTTGAAAGGAGGTAAACGTAATCCGCGTGGTACATCTATGCAAAATATGAAAGGTATATTTCAATATCGTCGTCGTCACCTCGAAGTGATTTTTCTTACTTTTTACACTAACTCATACATTTTCTTGAGATTAATTTTAGGTAATAAATCAAGCTTAGGAGCTGTTTTGTATACAATGTTTGTAGATGGATTTTTGTTATGACGTTGAAATAATAGTGTTTTATTTTTGTAGACAGTTACAATCTTTCTTCAATCTTTTAGTTATAGGCGTCCCTAATTTATTATCAGTCACATTAATAATAGAAATAATATTTAAAAAAAATTTAATCAATCAAAAGTATTTATACGTATCGATGGTATGAACATTTTATTGTAGGTTTAAATATTTGAATATGATCTGTGTGATATAATAATAATTAATTATGTCTACTCATATTTATATTGTATTCAATACGAGGCAAATAGTACTGCATTTATTTAAATTGTATTAATTACATTAATAGTAAATTTAATCCTCGATGAAGTAAATACATCTTTTTCCAAGTTAAAGTTACTTGTTAATTCTGCCACAAAGAATCAGTTGGTAAATCAAACTGAACGTTTCAAGATAGAACGACTTCAAGAACTTTGAACTTTTATATTTTTATTGCGGGCAGCGATACGATAATCCTGTTTTTACAATTTTCCAGTCCGTTCTAAGCTGGTGTTACATAAAGGAGTGTTATCTCGAGTGCAGGGTGCAAAGCTCTGGAGGACACTGCTCCGGGGTGCTTGCCCGCAAGCTCTTTGTTCTTTGGCTCTTGTACTGTCCTAATATTTTACTACCGGCCTGATTGTTCTACATGTATTGTAGTGTTTTGATATTAAATGTTGCAGTAGTTGTACTATTGGTATACTCTTAAATTAAAGTCAGGTTACATACAGGCAAGAAAACAATAAAATAAAATAGATGGTGAGGATGTGAAATAAATATAAATATTTCTTGTTTTTGTCACTCGTTGTTGGATTTAGATTTTTTAATTGTTCCTGATTTAGTTTAGTTTAACAGGTTATAATAATTAGTTTTGTTAACAGGATAGTTCGACAGGGTAGTTTTTGCTATAATTTTCAGTTTTTAAATAGAAAAATATTTTCATGTCACTGTTTTTGAACTTGTCTTTTGTGGTGTAATAACTGTTTTGTCGTTTAAATGTACGGATGTGGTAGAATTATTCATTACAGTATGGAATAAGTATTTGTATGAAATCTTCATGAAAGGTCAACGTTTGAACTAGGAGTGGTAGAGTTCAATCCAGAGGTCGTTGCAACGTCGGTCGTAGTCCCTCAGATATAGTGCTATTGTTATGTGATATTATGCATTTGATATTATCTTGCTCTTTTATTTGTGAAACGAATCGTCTACCATGAATGTTATTTTTCAATTTTCGTTTCATATGACTTCGCTGCTTCTACTGTATTTGTACACATCATACATTTACGTGTTACGTGTTTTATGTAGTTTGTTTTGCAAACTATGAGTAACATTAATTACTGTGACGTGTAGTATAACGAATGAGTAAAATTACAATTACATTTATCTTGAAACCACATTAATTAAATTCTAGAATAAGAATACATGATATGGCGGAAGAATATTGTTTTAGGGTACTTCGTGTTTAACACGTATTCGTTCAGTTTTTCAGTTTGTAGGCGTCTGCTCAGCGATGTTATTTAAATTAAGTCCCACATTTCAAAGCGAACCTCATTTGCGTTTACAAAAGTGCAGATCATATTTTTTCTTCAGTGTGTTCGAATTGAAAGCGGTGTAATATTCTTTTTTGTCTAGAAACGTGCGCCGCGCGAGGCACAAAGCCGCTCACTTTTATATTCGATGCTTCACTCACGTGGAAAGAGAAGAAAAGAAATGTTAATTAAGAGCCACTGAGCAAAATTGATATCATCGAGAACGGGCCTCGGACGTATTGTGAGCGAAGTGCAACTTTAACGCTGGGCTTCGTTTGAAAGTGATTAATTCTTGTAGCACATTTGTCCTTTTGACCTTTTCACATTTTCACAACATTATAATAGATTAATTAATTATAAAATGAAGCTATTATTATAATCCTGATTGCTTGTAGCTGTAATTTATTGCCTGAGGGATTATATTAACATTTTAATTTAGATACAATTAGTTTTGAAATGTGTGAAGCTAACGTGAAATTATTCAATATTGTGACGATGATGTTCTGTGTCGGTTGCAGCTCCATGTTATGCCAAACGGGCATGAAATGTACGACTCATTTACACATAACATGGTTGGCATATTTAGGCAGTGGACCGCGAGCGGCGAGCCACGGACACAGTATTTGGCAGTGCGAGCGCTAATACACAGCCGGCTCTCTAAACTAAACAACTCGTAAAAGTGTAAAAGTCGTAACGATAGCGGTAGAGAGCCGCCTAATATGAGCGGCGGCTGGAGCCGCGCCAGTAGCGCTCATTATCAGATGGGACATTCCGCGCAACCCCTTCGTTTTACGATTGGTCTCTAATTACAACGGTGCTCAAGGCGGCACATTTTTTTAGTTCATAGAGTTTCGGATGGTATACATTGCCAAGTAAATATTATATTTATCGGCCACAAAATCGATTATGCACTTCGAATGCAACATCGGTCGGTTCAGTAACAATTGTAAGCTTTGAGCGAGGGATGAAAAAGTCTCGGGAATTTTGTCGAGAGGAGCAATAACGCCGTGTTCTGGTTTACGAGAGGATGCTGATAAACCCTGGGCTAAGCGAACTGCGGGTCGCCTTACGACGTGTCGCCAATTTATGGTGGTGCGATAAGCAGTTTGTTTAGCCTTAAACTACGAAGAGTTGCGAATGCTAAATCCCAAAATGCTTAATATTTTTCTCGTGAATAAATTTGCTTATAAACGAAACATTGTTTCATTATAGTGAAACGTTTTCATTACATAAATTGCAATTTCTCTTTTCGGTTGTTATTTCCTAATACTTGTGCATTTACGACCAATCGAAACTACGGATTTAGTTTCAATTGGTGACGCAATATTGCTTCGATAGGATAGCACGGGATTACGGTCTAGATGAATTCTCTTGTAGACTGGTATTTCGGTCTGACTATAGTATATATAACACATTCAAGATGCTGGTTTGTATCCAATCGGCAGCGGAATAACTGGAATTACATGGAAGCGATCGATGAATATTAGTATGCCACGCTTGTTCGCCACTGGAATGAGTTGGCATCACGTAGATTGATGTCCTTGCCACGTCAAAATGCAAATAGCACGGATACAATATTCCATCGAAAACATGAAATGAAAAACATTTATGTTTCTTCATTATTAATACTACTTCGAATAGTTGCGTATTTAATGCCGATAAGAAAATGTAGGTATATGAATATTACGTCGCTTGTTTTACACAAATGATTGAGTGGGTATTACATCAGTATTATAAACCTATTTCAAAGGAAATGGCGCGATGAAAGATGAGGTCTTTTTGTTGGTAATTCAAAATATAGAGCGTGACGAGCATAGAGTATCCGGGAGTACAATAATCCAGCTATATTGTAGAGTAAAATATGAATTTGCGTATTGCATAACTTGAGAAACTAAATTTATGAGTGATGATCAAATTAATTTTGAATCCTTTCGTATTTTACAATGTTTTATTAATTATCTATGTTATCTATGATTCGAAGCAGTTCGAAGCATTATAGTAATATACAATTTAAAGGCGTGGTGTCCTGTCGCACTACAGGGTTTCGGGCAGCCCCTCACTGGGGACCGTCAACTCAATCTTGCCCCATTACGCGCGACAAATTGGAAAAATATTCAATTACACCACGCTTGCTATTGGATTATATCTAGGCAAATTACAATTTCGCTTTGGGGAAGTCACATTGCTTTAAGTAACTAAAAC
>NC_052113.1:6173710-6255050 GCF_012273895.1 Zerene cesonia
GCTGAGCGAAGTGGATTGCACGACACCTTTCAAATAAATTGTCTTGAGACCGGCGAGACGGTAAACAACTATGCCTCATGCAGATTCAACTAAAGCACACCTTCTTTTCCTCAAGGACTCCTCGAATTGCTCTTACCTTATGCGAAAAGCGCTATTTCTGCCCTCTTTGTTTAATCTACAAAGTAGACTTGAATTACGCTGCGGTGGATTTATTGAAGCCAGCAGGAAAAACAAGTTACGTATTACCTTTCTATTACGAACAGGTGCAAGTTATTTCTCGAGGTAAAACCGGGAATTCTTATGCATGTTATTAGTTGAGAAGGCTAATAAATAATTTACCTTTCGCCGTGTTTGATTGGTTTTGTTTGTTTGAAACTGGAAAGCTTTGCAAAGTTGAATAATTAACACTTTGGAATGAGTGACACCCTTCGATCTGAGCAAACTAGTTGATTAATTACTGGATAGCAGAGTCGAGCAACAAAGCTCGATTGTCGGCAACAAAATTAAACCGCTAGTAACGAATACGCTTGAAATGTATTCAATATATGAGCTGAACTTCTCTGAAATCGAATGCAACTGTTATAGAAATAATGCTCATTACATTATTTATTCATTCTTAACGGATTTATCAATTGCTAATGTAGTTCTGCTATATTTTAGTACATACTATCGTAAATAACATTACATGCATTTTTAATACAATTGAGTGATGATAGTCCTAATTAATAATAAGAGATCAGGTCTAAATCTGAATGCCTCCAATAGTTGTATTTTATTGGCTTTAATGTATAAAGGATTTCTGATTGCCTCAGTAAAAATTCAATATTTTTATGTTGAGGAAAATCTCATAAGTACATTAAGCGTTGTGCGGATACGCTTATACCTACGACGTAGAGCCGTCTACCCGTATCTGTTAAGCTGCGTAGGCTTGTACTTGGCACCCGCTACGAATGTAGAGTTGCCAGCGGGCTCGATAAGCCATCGCTACTAATAGACAGATGGTAAGACAATGTGTGTCTTAAAGCGAATTTATACATACCCTATATGTATCTTTTAATTATTAAAATAGTTCCTCGATCTTCAGTTTATTGGGTATTTATTTTCCAACAAAACCAATTAAAGTAAAATCGTAAATTTACTGTTTAAATTGTAAATTCGTGGGCAATCAGCGGGAAGATAACGATGAGGTTAAAAAATAAAATAGTTGAATAATAGTAATTATGTATAGGCCACAGTTTAGGTAAGCTCGTTCAGTTGCAGCTATCAAGAGCATTCCGAATGCAAAGCGGCCAGGTGTGACGAGGAGATAATAGTGTCTTGACAATTGTGCATTTCATTGACCGATAACGACTTAGGATAATGTGGGATCGGTTCGTATCAAATTGTGTGATGCATGCACTTCGTGCAGTTGAACCATTTCAGTTATTATTTTAGGAACAATTATAACTATCATATCAATATTTGGACTTAACAATCATAATTGATTCATTACATGCGTTAAATTATAAAAAATTGACAACTTGGCGTACTAATAATATACTTTAATAAAATGGTACAAAAAACAAAGGAGTTAAGTATTTTAATGCATGTAAACATAAGTCTTTCAATTTCCGTTAGCAGGCAATGGAAGTTAAAAACGGAAACGCATCAGATCGACGGAAGCGAAGCGGGCTGGGTGCGTAGCTATGTTTATACAACCACTTTTACGTGAACACTTTTGTAGATAATGTTTATAGAATTAAGAGAATAATCTGTTCTTTAACTATACTGCTTTTAACTACAAAATTGTTTGGTATTTGTAGTATTAACAAAATAAAACCGCAATGAATTCTCAAATACTTAAATCTATACCACTATTAAACAAGGTGTATCATATTCAAGAATTGAAGATTGTATTACAACCTGGTTTTAAACCACAGAATATATCTTATCATAAGCAACATGTACAAGTATGTGTTATGTGAATTTTCTTATAATAGTTCATAAAAAGTTCATGACAAATTGCGTCTCATACCATGACCCCGCCCGTATCGTAAACGCCGAAATAGTTAGCCAATATCGAATAAATTACCTCGAGATCGGCGGCTGTTTTCTGTTCACTCGTGCTTCTATTTTAGGTGCACGTGTTTTAAAAGGTATACATATCAATATTTCTGCACGTTATCTCGTAACGGGTTTGGTTAATGACGTTCCTCACCAACTCTTATTATGTTTTTGGAATACAAAATTGTACTGACTAAAAATTTGAGTGACAGATGGTGATCTCATAACATTGTTTTGTATATTAGATGATAATTCACGAAAGAATCACACATATAAGCCTTATTAAATACGATTGAAAACAGCATGTTATTAATTTACTATCCCAATACAGGCACTCAGATGAAATGTATATATGTTACTGTGAATGCCCGAAAATCAATGTATCATACGGTGCTTTAGTATACGTTAATATTCATTAAGCCAGGTGAATTATTTGAACAGATACACTGGCGATTACTAGCAGATTACGTAATAGAGTATTTTTTAGGTCAATTAGTTAAGACTGTTTAAAATGTAAATGTTTCAGTAATTACATAGATTAAGGAAGTTATCTCAAAGAAGAACCTTTTTGTACCTCATTCGGTAATGTTAAAGAAAGCGCGGAGTATTATTTGAACATGATATATTCACAGCAACATATTTATTATAACACATATTCATAAATCTGTATGTAAGGCTATAATACTTACAAAAGGTAAATTATCTTCTTATTGTAGTTCCCCAGACACGGTCGCTCACTCAAGGAGGTTGTGATGGGCCGAGCACGAATGCACACATCACACCCAGGTTGAGTGAGTGACCGGAACCGAGATAAGCATTTCTTCAATATTCAATCTTCTCTTATAATCTTGAAATTTGATTCTTCTTTTATCTTGCTTGTACGATGCATTCTTCGTAAAATTTAAATAACCTTTTATTTCAATGTATACAAAAGCACAACGAATGTTTGAACAAGTAACATAAATACGCGTAGCATGGAGCTGTATTAAAAGAAACATGCTTATAAAAATTGTTTAGTACAGGTGAGCTCATAATTCATTTACTAAACGTTGAGTAGAAAGATATAACATAAATCTCCGCAGAGTCAGTCTTAATCTCTCCCAAGAACATCATAGTCTCATAAATATTTCAGGTGAACAAAATGAATCATATTTCACACGAGCAAGTTGTATATAAAATAAAAAATAAATCAGCATTACGTCAATTTAGTATCGGCGTTGGAATTAGGCTCGGATCGTTGTAGATCGTTACGGCCGCGGTCGATGGGGTGGTAAAAATAGACCGATTTACAGCATCATTGGTGCGATCGACGTCTTGTTTCGTTGTTTGAGCGTTACAGCGTTTGCACAGTTTTAATTGCAATAGCTCACGCTCCACTGATTAGGCTGACTTCATGGAGGAATTTAGTAAACAAACATTTCGTAATGAATAAAGACTAAGTTAGTTGCTCTCAAGAGATCGCACCGCAAAGAATAATTAAGGGAATCTTTATAGAGAAAACTTTAAAATTTAGATTAAGAGTAAAAATCCAGGCTTATGAATATGCAATTAATGGACTTATATAATAAAAAATATGATTATTAATAATTTAATGTTCTATGAAATACTTATAAATTTTTAAAGGATAATTGATAAGTGTTTTTTATTATATATATTTAAAAACACAAATTTAAATCAATATCAGTAATGGAAAAAGTAGATAAAATACTGAGAATTTTAAACATCAACAACCTCATTGACATGAAATTATTAAAGAATTGGAAAGATGCCAGCAAAATAAAAAATGAAGAGCCATTCTGAGAATCGAATTAACTTAATATCGTCTTTACTTTGCTATTGTTGTAATTAATTAATGATTAAAGATATAAATAATTTCAACACCCATTCGCGGAAAGTTCAAAACTAAATAATTATGTTATGATAATATGGGCTGTCTTTAACTTTGGCAATAACTATTGTATACCTTTAGGCGCTCGTTGTAGAGTCAAGTCAAGGGTTTGTTTGCCTTTAAACTTTACTGCAAGTACTATCTGTATATGTTATGAGATATTACAACGGCGTTGTACATTAGAAAACATAAATTATAAAACTGCTGCAGGCAACCACATTCATATTTATGAGACTTCATCCTTGTAAAATAATGTACATATACATCTATGATTTCATTTTAGAATGACTACTGTAATATTATTATAGAATCAATCATACACTATATATACATATTAATTGCTATATTATTAGTAGGTTGTAGGTATATGATCAACTGATGTCGTATGACCTGTAATTTGATATTGTGTGGCCAGTATCGTGTATCATACACGAGTGGGTTGCGCACGCGCTGCGGAAGTCGCCTACACGTAGTGTGTGCTTCCGTTGTGAACTGATAAGGCTTCATGATTATAGGGTGAAAACTCAAACTAACATTATTATATTAAACAATAATTCAAGAACTTTTCATGCAAGAATACCTTATTAATTAAAATAGAATACAAAGAAAGACTGCTTCTACTATATTTTTCATTAGCAATGTATGTTAATGAAAGTATAGGGTACATTCGTTGCAAAGTTGTTATAAATCTTCGACTTAGCGAACATCGAGTTTAAGCACGCGCTCGCGTCGCCGCCTTCAATCTAAGTTTGGCCGTCCGTTACACTCCTGCATAATGAAATACTGTCCTGGAATTCACAACACAACTTCGTCGATACTGGCGATAATTATATCCATGATGCCCGTCATCAATATTCTCAAAGAACAAACTTAAATATGCCGCTACCGCATCCAGCTCAAACTTTTGACATGTCGCTTTTTATATGTTTCGCCCTATCTCAAACGCGAAAGCATTTATCTAGTATCCGTCACTTAAAGCCTTTGCTCTCATATAAACGGGCGACCTTATTTTTTGCTAAAAGGTTCGTATCAGTCGCCCTGCGATATAATATTACCCTATACGACAATATATGGCGTTCGAATCACGTCATCGTTCACTCGCTGTGAGGGCGTGGTTTCTGAGGAATTCCTTCCCGGAGAGGCTTGTTAGAAACTTTAAGGTTTACTTATATCATAGCTGCATAAAAATCAAATATTTAGTTTGTGGTGAAGATGTTCATATCACGTCCTACATAATCCTAGAATCGTATATAATGATGAATTTCTTGTAATTACTTGATAATGCGAAACTACATGAGGAAATTTGATTCTGTTAATTGCAAGATTGTAATTAATATTTATCTATATAAACAGATAAACAATTATATGTAAATGTTTCATCACATATGTACATTACAGATATAACGTAAACGCATATGTAATAAACGTCCACGGGACATTTGCAGAGAGACGGGATGCTTGTTATGAATCCAGAGTATGATGGATGGATCTGCAGCAGAGTTTCGCTGTCACGTCTATATATAATGGATTTATGAATTACTTTACAAACTAAATATATAGGTGCATATATTTCATGGATTGTTATCGAAAGCCTTAGCGTGATAACGATAATGTGTCAGCTTTAAAGATAAACTTTAATCGACTTTAAGGATGACAATAAGTCGAAAATCTTCGGGCTTCCTATAGCATTAGGAAGGAAAGTTAAAACGCATTTGTAAAATAAATTAAGCGTACCAGTGAAGCAATTTGTCCACAGTTCCTCACCCTTTTCGACCGGGTGACCTAAAAAATATGCTCTATCTCAAGCGGGTGCAAAATTAAGTGAAGTTTGAGGGCAAGTTGTCAGTTTCACGCGAAAGCAAGCATTGTAAAAAAGCCTTGAGAGGCGGCATCTTGAAACCTATTATTCTGAAGCGTCGTGTTACATTGTGACTATAGCTGAGGAGCGCAGGTTGCTAAGCTACTGCGGTTTTTGTATTGCAGATCGCTTCCAATATGCCATCTAAGACATGTGACTATAGATACTGTATATGTTGGTTCTTTGTTACGGGTAAGTAGCGTGGAGAGAATTACTAACAACAGTTAGTGATTTTGAAATAACTTTATATACTGTTTGTAATAATTATTGATCCTGTTTTTCGTATCTAATTATTAATAATTTTATTACTATGAAATAAATCGCGCAGATATTTTTATATTCGTGTCATCGCGATAAATCACACAGTTGTGAGAAATGTATTAATAATGTTATCTGCGTATAAAATATCAATTTATCTCGCGCGGAAAGCATTTACATGACACGTAATACAGCTAGTGCTCGATACGTATTTAGTGTCTTGTATGTATAGTGACACCACGACAGCACTTAGCGTTCGCGTCGGAGGCTGGGTCGCATCAATCACAACACAATTTTATATCAAATGTCGCTCTCAATCAATTTGTGCCGGGATCATGTTCCACGCTACAGTTGGAGCGCCTACCTTCTTTCTAAATCTTATATCTTTATTGTAGATTATGTATATGTTACATATCTTTTACAATGCAGTACAAAAACTACGCATAATCAATTTTTCAATTTGAGCATATATAATGAAAATACTATTTACGTTTAGTTACAGAGTTACAAGTTTATTGATGAGATATCATACTTATTCACTACCTTTTTAATATATTAATGAAATAGTCTATGGACTAAGCTAAAATACACGCCTCAAGTGCGAAATCGGGACAATCTAGATTGAACATATTATGACGGTTGTTTGTCCCTTAATCGGTTCAATTGTCGGCGTATTTGGCGCAGCTTCTGTCACTTTATTTGAAGAAAAGATGGATCGCACTAAAGTACGTACTGCAATAGCATTTGATTGTAATGAGTCTAAGGAGTGATTCCCACTTACGATAGTAAATACTGAACTCTATATGGGTAAATAACATTAAAGTATATAAGAGAATTTCTCAGTTAAATTTAAGGAATATATTAATTTGACATTTAATTAATGAAGATCAACGAAAAATTTAATATAATTACAGCCACCGAAACAGTTTCGTCTAATAATAATAATCAAAGAAGTTGATTTTGTTCACTTAGTAAAAAATGAAAGATACAAACGATTTAGGCCAGTAGCTTCGGTCAATTTGCTCGGATATGTTATATAAAAAGAAGTCTTTTATCTATGTTTATTTGCTGATATTTATTTTTATGGTGTAACGACGTTAATTTTCGTAACCTTTTTCCATGTGAAACAACGTGCGGTATAGGGTAAGTAACTTTCCTAAAGTGAAATGGAGTTTTAGGGGAAACCACTAGAGATAATTAGAGAGTTGGGCGTTCGAGACGCGGTCCTTAATTGACGAAGACATTCTTACTTAATATCAATTTGTGGTGAATATAATACAATATGTTCGTTAAACGAAAAAGTTACATGATTAAATATAACATGTGCTAATAAATAAATAAATAATTTATATTCAATTGTTCACGTCTATTTCCTGTCGACTTTATTTGTAATAAATGTTATGAGCATGCGGGTGTGCCCTATCTTTTTAAAGAATATAGAAGCCGTGATTCATTATTTAGAGTTGGGAATGTGAACGTTTACCGTGTTAGTGGTTACAAGGGGAATAGCGTCATGGATTAACAATTCACTTCGAAGTGAGTAAGCTCGTTATTTTCATAGGTGTATACTATCCGACGTAGGTATGTTACACAAAGGCGTTTGTTTATAAAACATTAAATGAAAGTTATTTGCTCTAGCTGTACCTAGGAAGTTGAATTGTTAATATTTAGGTTAACTCCTTCCAATGTGTTTAGTTTTATTGATGACTTATCTGCTTGGTTATTGTAAATGTGAGTGTGCTAAAGCAATTTAATTTCGATGCATAGCTCTATAAGGTACTTTGTTAAGTTTTTTCTGATAACGCTGACAAGGACAGAATGGGCGGCTCCGGTCAAGATAAACTATCTTATCACCCTCTATCTAAGTAACGGGAAGCTGTTCAATCAATATCGCTTAATTTTTATGTCATTTATTATAGCTTGAAAGCAATAGATATAAATTGGATTCAAATATAAACAATAAAGCGAATTGACGAGAATCGTAATAAGGATCGTGCGTTTTTATTGTGTGCTTTTATTGGATGCCTGTTGTGCCGGTATAATGGTTTAATAGATGTTGATTGCTCGACAATGCGCATGAGTAGATGCCATATCTATAAGTGGAATTGTTGATATTTTGACGGAAACATTAATGATGATGCAAATGTAATGTAAATGATAAAAATCGACGTAACTTTACAATATATGAATTTAAAAAAAAATGAAGTCAAAACTCACCATTATGTCGCTTTCCTTCATGTTCACACCACACAAAACCATTAAAATAACTCAAGTAATACTGTTGGTAGAGCTCGACTGCAATTGCATTAGATGGCGAAATAAAAATGAAAATAAAAGGCGTAGGGTAATAAAACGTCGCGTTTTATCGGTGCGAGATATGCAATTAATGGTACGGTTTATAAGTGGGGGGACCGACGAGCGCAGTACGCGGTGTCCGAGTGTGTTGTGAGCTCGGCTGTGCTCTGGAGAGTGTTCAATGTTCAGAGTGGTTGTGTGGTCGCGCGTCACAGCGTCGCAGGCGCGTACAGGCCAACGCGTCGCCGGGCGGGCGGTTATAAGCGACCCGTGCGGGGCGGCGTTGATAAACGCTGATAATATTGCATTACATACGTATTAAAAGCTACACTCACATATCCGTTAAGATAAGCAGTCCAGATGGACATCTGTTTTAGGGCATGGTGTTTCCTGCATCCCATTAAGCAGTTATAATTTTCATCTGTATTTTTTGTTCTTATTTGATTTGAATTTTGAGTAAGGAGAGTCATGTGTTGAAACTTCGAATGATTATAATGATTATTATGTTTACTCTGATATGATTATCATAAGTGCTCATACAGTTTTATTTTTAAGTACGGCTGAGCACATGGACCTCATAAGCTTTACGTAAAGTATTTGTTCATCGAAGGAAATTATGATATAAAGTATGTTTGACTATATTATAATATTGATACCTACCACTTGTCAAATGTTATATGGTAATTTAAGTATGTAAGCATGTATACCTACATATTTATGACGTCTTATGTTAATGGTGGAGCGGACATAATATTCTATAATAGCGTATTAAGTATCGGCAAAAAGTAAACGATACAAGGAAATAAGACTGTGTTTAATCCCATTTGCGTGGTAACGTGACGTGTGAGTCAGACATATTGCTGGGGCTTCATTAGCCGCTCCATTGTGGCTTCGCTTCCAAATAATATTTTAGAGACTATTATACTACAGTAACAACTTCGTAATACTACTATTTCCTTCCTGACACATGATATCATAGTTAATAAGCAAGTAAGCAATATTTGTATAGTCTGAATTCCTTTTTTTGTGGTTTTTTATTGATATCATGAACTATTTTGATTTCAAAGGTATTTCATAAATTAAATGAATCATTCATTTTTAATAATAAAATATTAAAGGTTTATTTCTCGACAATTGTGCATACATTTTATTATCTACCAACTCATAAATATAAATTTAAAAACATCCTTTCATCCTGTTTCGATTACAATAACACAAAGGGTACAAATTCCACATAAACTTTTTAAAAAAAGGAACTTCAGTAATACCGCAAATTGTGACAAATTGTGTCCCGCAAATGTGAAATTTATGTCCGGCGGTTTTAGGGCATAATTGGATGCGGAGAGACGACCTCATTCGCCGTGACGTCACGTATCAGTAGTATCATGTTCTAAGATAGTGAGATTTTTATACACAATTTCAGTGCTAAATAATTTGCATGATTCAAACAATACTGAACATTAATTATTTACCAGACCGTTTCTGTAAATGACATATTTTTATAAAAAGAGTATTTGTTATGTAATATTTTATGTTATGGATATTTTATAGACAGAATAGTTGTTAGTTATATATCGGTTTGTTTGTTATGTATATAAGTGTTTTGTGGCTATCTATATAATTAACGGAGGGATAAATAAATAAATTCGCAAATATGTAGATACGTCGATATCTCTTCTAATCTATTTTATCGCTTTCAATTTGAACGTTTTTTGTTATTAAAGAAGGTAATGTATTTTCATTGCAATAATTGACCTGCACTTTCACCCGAACTAAAGTTTGTGGAGTAAGGCACATATTGGACACAAATAGAATTAATTACAGCTCATTCCCTCAGAGTACGTATTTCGCTTTGGAAATTAATATTCGCGAGAATGGAACTAGTGCATGGGAGGAGCAGTGATGCGAAACTTGTTCCTTGTATTACTGGTATAATGTGTACTGAACCAACTAGTGGCTTGGGTTTCAACGGAGTTTGCATATTCTGTTTATGATAGCAATAATTATAGATCACGCACTATTACAGTTCAATATTTTAAATACTTTGTCATTGTCTTCGTATTTTTTTTTCTGTAACCTGACCATACCTTACGTACATTTCCATCCATACATCAATGATACACATTGCATGTCAAACACACATTGTACCCGTAGGTATTATCGCGAGCTAGCGTAACCAATCTAGGGGAATATGCCTAATGTATCTTAATAGTTTTTTAACATAAACTACTTGTTTCAATAATGTACGTGGAATGAATATAAAATTGATATAAAAATGAATATAAAACTCCTTTTTCTTTTATTTGTACATACCTGAAACAAAGAAAAAAATATTTATGAGAAAAATTAGACTTAACATTGTGATCATTAATTTAATCTATACTAATTACCTACAAGTCAATGTATTAAGAAGAAAAGCATAACATTAAGTACGTGCTTTTTCTTTTCTCTTCATGTGAATCTAGATTAAAGACTTTATTAGGTACAAACCATCAGGTAGGTGAAAATTTTTCACGACAATTCAGACAAGATTGCAGCTATAAATATCCAACGTTCAGGAGAGGGTTCCCACATTGCATGCTTGTTGGTGAAAGATTGCAGAAAAAGAGACAAGAAAGGTTAATAGGTGGCGTTGATTGGGTAATTAATCAAGCTCCGGTGGCTCGATTGGACGGGAAAATCTCAATAAAGTCAGGATATCTGAGACGAAACTAGTCGTATGTAGTTGTGTAGCACATTCAGTTTATTGTAATATTATCTAGAGTTCAATTTTACTAATCAAAATTATAAAAAGTTTTATTTCAAATTCCGCTGAAAACATTGCTAAGGGAGTCACTTTCAAACGTGTCAAATGTGACAGGAAAAAGGGAGGGAAAATGTCACCATAATGGATGTGTCAGCGGCAACGCGACAAAATGCGGCCTATTGGCATGCACGGGTTCGAATCCCCTCCCAGTGGATTAAGTTCTACTACATCTCGATTTGAGTGCATGATAAAGGTTCTGCTAAAATATTTCCGATTCTGATCATCTAAAACAAAACTATGTTGCAAGTTGCGTAGGTTTTTGAAATGAAGTTGCTATAATCAGAATAATGAATGCGATCGCTCAGTACGATAGTCAATAAATGCGGGTCGGTAAACATGTCAAAACATGATAGATGATGAAAGCTTTGATATGATAAAAGATGTACCAACGATTTATGTAAACTTAGGTACATTAAAGTTATCAGATATATGCAGGGAAAGGGGAAAATTGTCTCTTGTATATTACTTGCACTAAAAGGATACAAATTGATCAATTGATATTAATTTTGTAAACATTGTAAAATGGTTAAAGTATTGAGTTAGGTGTGGTGGAGTTGATAACTGGTACGTATAATATATAATTGCGTTGACATTTACCATCGATTATATTGGCCGTTATCAGTTACCGCCCTCTGCGCTCCATTTCACTTGTAACCCGATAGGGGGCGACGTCGGGCGGCGCGACTACTCGCCTAGTAATGGCCACCACGACCCCTTTTTATTACTGACCCGCTAGTAAACAGATCATTCGGGTTTGTGGTGTTATAAAAACTAAATTAACTGAGACCGGTAGATGTCCAGATACTCCATGCTATGTCCTGCTATTAACATAAACTCGCGTGACACGCGTTTCCCTGGCTCTTAAAATATATAAAAACTCACTATATTAATATATCCGTACTTGCAATCGATAAGTTGCATAGATTCAAGAGTAGGTATTGCTCTGGCATCAACCTAATGTTATTTGAAGTATTGGTATACATTAAAAAAGTTTTTATCTTATGATACGTTAGTGATGAAAACGTTAAATGTTAACCATGATTGTATACTTTTTTCCTCATGTTAAGAAAACTTATTGAAACAAATGAAAACATAATAGATTATAAAATAGAGAATATACAGAATTTCAACAAAAATAAATGGAATCCAAAAGGGTATAGTTCAATAATAACGGTGGAATTAAATTAAGCTAGCGACGGACACAATTGTGCAATTGAGTATTGTGTTAATAGATTAATCCAATCAAAATCTCCATACCACTAGCAGCCGCATTCTCTTATCAATACACAAAATTAATGTGTATTCTCACTGAATATCTATGTGGTTTGCGACAATTGTTGCTTTTTAACATTAATTACGAAATTGTGATCTACAAATGGTTCTCAGTATATATACAGAGTAAACGAAGCTAGTACCTAACTACAAAATTCGGAATATGAAAGCAAATTGTAAATTATCTAGAGTATGCTTTGATGGTGCGTGCTTTTGCCAGTCCGCTTGGGATTAGAGTCCCAGTTTTGCGTTTGCGCTGTTATTCTCGTATATCCTCCTATTGTTTCTCGAAACAAGCCTTTTAAATTCCCTTTTCAAATAGTCTATGAGCTAAATCTAGCCATAAACAGGTCTGATTGGAGCGTTTAGTGGACAATTGAGTTTTATATCCTTACATTTAACATTGTCTGTGGCAATGGCTTTTGCTAAATGTACTGAAAATGTATAAGAGTTTGTGGGATTCTGTACACGACAATTGGGTCCATACGTAGCGGCGATAGAGGGTTTAGCACGGATGAAATGAGTCGGGGTCACCAGACTCAATATTTGCGCTGCAATACAACCTCTATTGTGAAGATCAGAACATTTCGAGCCAAATGACGTTACTTCAACAGTGTTAATAAAGTCAGTGTTTAATAAAAGTAAACACGAAACATTTAAAGAGACTATTGCTTGATACAGTTCATATTATGGCTAGGAAGCCATATGAGATCCTATTAGCGTGAACATTTCACATGTTCAGAACTTCGACGTCAGCTGCTTCGCCTTATTTGACTTTCAATGATGAACATGTCATATACCTAAAGTTTAATATGTGTTGTATTTAGCTCAGCCATTCTTTGTGAGTAATAAATATGTTACAAATTATTATTGTAATAATGCTTTCAACGTTGTATTTAATGTTTATTTTTCGCGCAGCTCTAACCGCGTTCCATTATTTCGTTATCAGGTGCATTCCGCAATAAACAAATATGCACTTTGCTAATTGACTTACGTTGTGGCCAATTTACCGCACACAGGAGACTACCACTAGCTAGTGGAAAATTAATCAAGTCATGCTTTAGGCAAAAATAGTAGACACAATGTTGAAAAATTCGTAAAACATAGCGAACGAAGAAACGTGGTATGTACGATGCAATTTGTTTATACACATTAAAAATAGTATCATTAAAAAAAGGTTTAATAGAATATTGGTCATATATTTTATTTTCACGTTGCACACAGATAATAAGCTAACTAAGATTAGCTGATTGTTTTTTTCGTTTTATAGGTGTTTTTAGTTTTAAAACGAAAAGGTAAATAGATAGTGCGTGTGCAATATGTTCGGAACAGATGAGGGGCCGCAGTGTTTGCGTCTATATGGCCCGCCGGAACGGTCACACTGCAAACACCCGTGCGAACGGCTCACGTGATGTTAAATTACTTACTCTGCATACTTTGTTATTTTGCATACATATTGAGAATTTTATTGATTCCTTGTACAAACATTGAGTAAACAGATTACAATGTTCGCCGATTTAACTAGTTTTATATTATGTTAAATTTTACTATCGACACGATGTCCGTCGTTTACCGTACCGTATACCGTATGCACATGGTAAAACGGGACCCTGTACTAAGACTTCGTCATAAGTTTTCGTTCTATCCATCTGTCTATAACAGTCTGTATTTCATGAACCGAAAATGTTAGACACACGAAAAATTCAGAGACGTAATTCTTTCCGCTTTAACTACAAATTAAAAAATAAACGAGGTATAGCAACCATTAGCACGATCATAAACTGCATAGGTGAGCAAATTTGTTTGCAGTTGCTCTTTAGCATAATTAGTACATAACTTTTAGTGTCGCGAGTCCGCCTCGCACTTGACCAATTTTCTTATGAAATACAAACTAAAATAGTGCAAGGACTGAGTCAAAAAGTATAGAAAATTGATGTTAAGTTGGATAAACATTAAATATATTTTCGAATGCACTAGCGACACGTATAGCGATAAGCCGCATGCAAGCATCCGCAATGCTTCAATCGGTTGACATTTATCATAGCTCGGTTCAAAGTTCGAACACAATGACATTGTTATTTATTCCTTTTTCAAATTGAAAATAAACTAAAATATTTAGAAAAATAAATTGTACAATTTACGTTTTACTTACCAGGTTTTCCCCTTTTAAAGATGTCAACGACTATTCCATTGTAGGGTATCAAATTAACAATACAGGGATAATTAAGTATAGAATACGATCATTATTTGCAATTCATTAAAGGATATAATATAATTTTAGTTCACTAAGAAGTAAACTAAACTTATGTTTGATTAATGTCAAAAGGAGTAAAAAAAGTCAAGATTCGTGCAAATCTTTTATCTTCATTATTTTAGCTCAAAAATTGTAGTCCAAATTTTTCATAAAATCCTTATGTCGACTCATTGAATCAGAGCATCATTTATCACGAACTTTTGCTGAATTTTGAATAAACATCTCGGTATTTCGTAATACAAATTACATCTACAAAGATTCACGCTATGATAAAAACATTGTATTAACGTAATTTTAATAAAAAGTTTATTATTTGTTAATTTTTAATCATCATTGTAAAATCAACAAACGTTTTACTCGTTTTAATTTATTGTTATTTCAAAAAAATCTATTTATATATTGTTCGTCGTTAAACAGCCAGTAAGGTTGTTGCTGATGACAGTTGTTTTGTTTTATTCCCTCATACTCGTTTGCTCTTGCCGAGAAAAAACTTTTACAAATACGAATCCATTTTGCAGATATTGACTTTTGGTTTATCAGATGCTATAATGCCATCTCAATATTTGGTTTGATACAACGTCTGTAATAGTATTTAAAGTAAATCGTTTATCAAAACGAAATTTTCTCTTCATTTGTAAATAAAATTGACGTTTCCTCAAAGAATTAATTCAACTTTCAATACATTTTAATATGTATTACTTAAGTTTATTAGTTCTGGAAACTGCCGAAAACTAGCAAATAATGCAACAACCTAAATTATATGCATAATAAATAATAAAACCCATGTGTCATATTCCGATATTAAAACTAACATTAAAAACGTATTAGTAATTTTAAAGTAAGTTTTGAAAAATGCGAAGCGGAAACTATGCGATCGTGGGAACGATGAGACGGGCCAGCCCCAGGCAAGTTGGAGTCTAGCAGTTTCAAGTTTGCTACCAACTGTTACTGTCTCACTAGTAGTTCCGGCTACTTCGGTTTTATTTTACACTCGATTTATTCTCAAACAGCATTTCACATCCGATAACATACGCGGGTTTTCATTTTATTACCGAGTTAAGTTTTATATTCCTGCACGATTGCTTATCGGTCTCTCATTTTATATGAACTACTGGTATTTGAATTTGAATTATTTGTTTCATAGGATTTTTTACATTATTAAATCAAATGTCCATATTTTCAATGCGAGTCGGTAATTAAGTTGATATTACACGATATTATAAGCCCCGTTATAAAGGTTATCACACCACAGGGTCCATAAAAGCATAATTGTAAGTCCCTGCAATAATTCTACTGAAATATAAACTCGTTATTGACGCAATATTGAAATGGTTATAAAATTTCAGTTCATGTACAAAAAGCCCTTAAAAGTGGTATCAATCCAATTTCCCTATTGGTGTTCAGAGTGTCACCGCATAAAATAAAAATGCCTACATAAAAGCCACCCTCTGTTAGCACCAGGGGTGAAGCAGTAACAAAAATTCGTTAATGGCAATATTAAGTGTGTTTCTAATATTTTTTATATGCTTCATCATTCGATTCTATAAAATGTATAGTTTTATCGATGATAGTATAACCTGATAAAAAATTTAATGAGATTATGACCAAGCTTTAAAAATATTAAAATGTATAATTTTTACTCCAAAAAATTAAAATCTTGTAGCCACAACGAAAAGTCAAACAGCTTGTTTTTCTACCCAAAAACTGGCTTTCCATCGACCCAAAGACAATATTAAGGACTAAACCACTTGCACCTAATGGCAGTTCAGACGTTTATTGCGTTTTTCCACTTCCTAATGACTGTCGCATTCTTTAGGGGACGTCAAAATAGAGAGGTATATCTGCGTTGTTCATAGTCTTATACTTGCACACTTTCTTATTACTGTCCTGTTAATTATGTCGCTATTGTAACCTTTAAGAAGATATACACGTAAGAAGCATAAGGTACCAGGGCAATTTATCATACAACAAACATAAGCATGTTAAATCACATGAATATTTTTATAGAAATGCAATGATAAATAAATTATGGTTATTAGTTAGAACAATATTGCCGAAAATGTGCAGTATTCAATTTAGTCAATTTCCATAACTATAACTTACGATGCCATATTTAATCTGTAACATGTGCTCAAACAGATACACACAAAACAGTGAATTCGGTTCTTAACTCAATATCGGAAGTAAAATTAATAAAGGAATTTAATAATGTTCGCGTACAACGATTACTGCAGATAAGGCTCCTCTAACCGGATTACGGTTTCCGTGAACAATGCCAGCGATTATCTAGCGAGCGCTTGTCACCAACAACGGTCCCAACAGTTATTGTAATATGTAAACGAGCCCGTTGAATTATCCGACGTTTACGCTCGCGTCAATTTCGTATCTAGTTTTATGAATTAAATGGAATATTTTTTGCGACTTTTTGTGAATACCTTCCTGTTATGCCAACTGTTCCTGCCTGTCTGGACATTTCTAGTGAAATGAAATTATTAAATATATGTATGGCTATGGTAGGTTAAGTTTTTTTATTCATGAAACTATTCAACCAATTTTACGTTAAGCGAAGTATATTGTTAAACATATAGTAAAACAGAAGTTGAGTTGAGGTCTACTACGATTTGGGATCAATATTTTTGGTAAAGTTGCGATATTAAAACCAATTTAAATATTGATAAGCACTCTGTAACACTGTTAAATCGATGAGAAATTGAGAGATGCATTTTATCGCCAATTGTTAAAACACCACTTTATTATTCTATTCAAAAGGTATTTCTTCAGAAATGTAACATCATAAAATGTAATAAACGAAGGGAAAATATACGTTTAATAATGAATAATATAGATTAGGACACTATGTTTTATGACTAGCGTAAATTTATTTTTCGATACATTTACATTTAGCTGTAGTGCTGCAGAAGCAGTATGTTGAACAGGTGATATTGCTGGCGAGTCAGCGGGACGAGAGCCAAAGGATTTTTGGATTTGCTTACAAACACGAAACATTTTTAACCTTTTTTATTAAATGAAGAACTATGGCCGTATTGTCGATACTGAGTCGATATTTCATTATGCATGAGTTTTAAGACAATTTTAAAGATTTTCACACTTAAAAAATTTCAAGCACAGCGATACAAATTTTAGAATACGTTTCACGCTTGTGGTTATAAAATTAATCTGCTAAACAAAATTCGTGACCTTTATATGAATATATTCTTGATCCTTATAAGCAAAATTCAAATTATTCTTGTTACCTACAAACAATTTGTTTCTCCACCCTTCGTGAAAAGCTCCTGCTAACGCTTCATGCTTTTTGGGCTCAATTTATTTTCCCAATAAACTTTTTTGCTTTGCCTTCGCACCGTGAATATGTCTGAAATATTCAAACAGTTTGCTTGCTTCATATTCGAAAAACGAGAAAAATATGAAAACAATTTACTTCCCGATCTTAAGGTTTTCATTATAACAGTAGACGGAACAAGACGGGCCTAGATAAGTAATTAGAAAGTTTTTGAAAAAAGTCTGTGTTGAGCATGAAAGAACTCGAAAAGAAATGAAAGGTAGGAAGAATATCTGGCGATTTGAATTTGAGGAGCGCTGTTGGCTTCGTTGAGTGGTTGCCGACTGTAACGGACCGTGACAATCGCTTCCATGCTAAATGTCATGGTGGCTATTGTTCTACGTCCGCCCCCCTTCTCCTTTCAGCCCACTAGCTTTCCCTCTTGACGCTCTGGCATTTATTCGACGCACCCTTACCTGCGGCTAATGAAAAATGTACGACTAAAGTATTGATTACAGTTTTCGACGCCATCGAAACATTATCGTATTTTTCATGTAATTAAAAATAAGCACAGCGTAATGTAAGTCTAATAGGCATGCCGTGTCACGGTAGCATTCAATATTTTAATGACTTGCACAAGTTGTAAGTAAAGTTTGTAGTATTAATTTTAGAATAGTGTACTTTATAGTAAATTGTAGATGACAATAGCATAGTGAGTTGAAGTTGCACAGAGGAAGGGGTGGGTAGACGATAACTTAATATGGCGGGGGCATCCCGGCAATTTGTTCGAGACGAACCTTTAGCTTGGCTAAGTGCTGATACGGTGAGGGTTGTCATGGGAGTAATTACTAGTACAGCTTTCAGAAAATCTCTTATTTAAACTTCTCGTGACATAAATTAATGGTACTTAATTAAGCTTCGCGTGTCTGGTTCCATTTTAACATTTAACCTTCGGTTAATTTGAAGAACGTAAACTCAATATGACAATAAATATTTAATCAAACCCCAAAGTGATATATTCCTGGTAAATTCACTGTACGATTCCACTGGATTCTCAGTCCTAAATGAGATTTACGCTTGTTTTATTAGAGGAAATGGCGTGAAAAGTAATTATAGAACGCTAAAACCTGAGGAAAAATCATGCAATCTAACAAATAGAGTTATTTTCTTTTACTTTAGAACTACCAAGAGGGTGAGTTAAAGATAATTTCTATAAGATATTTGTTTCAGTTCTCGGTAGAAATATATTTATTAAAATATATATCGAAAATACATATCATATATATATATAAACACATATAAAAGTGAACATCACTAACAATGAAAAATTACATCACTTTTCCTTTATCTACTATGGTTCATACATAATCTTAAAATATTTAATTACAAGAGAGTTTGCACGGAATCTGTTGATTAAAATATATTTTCGATGTCTGTACAAGCTCGACCGATCAAAAACTATAAAAAGAACAATGCACAACCATTGTATATATATGCACACTCATAAGTAATCCACACACGAGTATATACTCGCGACAACTTCATTAGGAAGCCATAAGTCGACGGGGCGCGAAGAGGCGACGCTAGCAAATTCAATGTGTACTTCCCTACATCGTTTGCACTTTAGCGTTCACGTTGTGAAACAGCCATATTTTTGACGGATATCGATTAGTTGATAAACACGTTTATGCTCTTAAATTACTGGGACAGGGATGATAAAAATTATGATTTTTATTTAAAAAAATGTCGAAGGGATGGTAAAGTGATGGTTATTCATTGCAGAATAGCAGTAAGTAAAAACTACTATTGATTTGAGAGATATTCTATTTGAGATCGACACACTACATTCCTATAATATGCAGTAAATTGTGTATCTATTGTTTCATGGAAATATATTTCGTTAAACGAAATAAAAAATAAGGTAGCCCCTATTTGAGCTGTTTGCATATGATACAAACGTTCAGCGAAGACAATAGTGTCCTCACCGTCCTTTACAAAGATCTTCGAACAATAAAAGTGTATTTGCTGAGAAATTTAATAAAGCGGAAGAACCGAGCTATTACAGAACGCCCCTAGCCTTGTGCGTAGTGGACAGGGGTCTTAGCTTGTTATGTTCTCCCATATAATTCATATTCATGTGACATTTGCAATCACGCTGCCGCAAATTTGTTTTTGTCTCTGTGAGAGATTGATACGATTTCGGAAAAGGGATTATAGGTTTAATTGTGTTTTTTTTCTGATATATTTCCATTCTAGCGGATTAATTTTGCAGCGTATTATATATACACGTAAATATATATAAATAAGTCTGTTTCGATAATCCAAATACCATGTCTATTTAAATATGGTTTTTAATGTAATTGTGACTAATATGATATCAAAGACATATTTTACTATGTAAATATATTATATAGTAAGTTAATATATATATTCATGTTAATGTGCTTGTGTTATACCTTGTACATTAAGATGGATTCAATACACTCGTAGCAATTTCGTAGCATCGTAGAGTAGAAGAACTACATCCCAATCTGTTCTCATAACAAACAGAAGTAGTTAGCTCAAGAAAAAATAAATCACGAATTGATATAATTTAATGAGCATATATATTCTTGATATTCTTGATAAGGGCTATAACTTTTCATTTGAATTTCAACTACAAATACAAACTCACTTTATGTCATAAACGGTACATACCATTTATTAAATAAAGTGAGTAATATGATAACAGTATGTCTCCAAGGAGATCGCATAGATTGAGAAAATTTCTTTAGTGTAAAGCTAAATATATATATACAAGTGTGATCGGGTTCGAAGCTAGCAAAATCGCCTAAGCTAGTAGGTGTGGGCGGCGCCGACGCGTCGCTCTACTTGTTGCGTCGGCTAGTTCGTGTATTTACGTCCGAACTAAACAATAACTTGTCTATGACATGACGTATTTCATGGATGATAGAAAACACCACACTATTGTTACCAATACACTGCACTGAAATGCGTAAGCACATTTGTTTTATCTTTTATTTTCGAAAGGTTATATATAGATACGCGTTGAATGGTAAATCTAGAAGCGTATAGATTAAATTTCATTGCAAGTGTAATAATTCTTGTTTTGATATAAAATTTTCAATTAAATAATGGCCTCATAGGTCGTATATTCGGTATCAATCGAGACATCATGATAGCAGGGGAGGCTGGAGGACGGTTGTATGTAATTTGCGCCTTTGCTCATCACGACCAGATTGAAATTCCTTTCACAGCCCCACGTCGCCGGCTGGCTGGCGCCTTAGTCACTTGTTGCGCGCAATGAAACGTCCTAACTACCCTGACGTGATGATATTATCTGATAGTTTGTTATACTTCACTTATCTGCTAGTATTACTATTTTCCTTTATATGTCACGTGCTGTTCTGTACTGTATCGTTGAACGCTGTATGAACATAACAGATGAAAAGTCGTTGGGGCAATCTTGAACAAGCAACCTTAATGATGAATGCTATGGATTTTTGTAGTGTATATTGTCTATTTATAAAAATGAATATTTATAGAAATACTAATTTAGATACTATGCTTGCAATTAAAAAATGTTCAATTGTTTTGTATGCCTTTATGACGAAGCTGATGATTGTTAATTTAAAGGTAATACAGTTTGTTTCGTGAATATTATGGATTGAGACAGTATAGTAACTCTATTCATTAATTATTCGTCTGTTTAATAATGTTTGTAGCTGACATGATGTAAGTCGCAGCGTGGCGTCGCGACGCGCCGATCGTCTGCTTCAGCTAATTGAAGAAGACTTATAAGTTATCGTTCCTATTACAGTATATTGAATTGCAATTTGTTTTTCATTATAATACTTTAAATGATTACATGTCTTATTCAAAGTATGGCTTTTATGGTTAAAGGCGATTTGGTTTTATATTTAACTCGCAGCAGCTCTGGCCGTGTGTAGATATTTTTGTGTTCTTAAATTTCTTAAATATTATTTTTTTTTACTATTATTATAATATGCAAGCGATACAAATTCAACTAACCAAAAATCATTAAAATCCGTTCTCGTGTTATAAGTGGTGTAAATCGATAAATAAATATACATAAGTAGATAAGCAACTGCTTTGTGTCATGCCATTTGGGAATATCGCAAATACAATATGTAAATATGATTCTTAGTGCAGTATGTTTTAGTCACGATATCAATACAGTTAATGTTTTTTTTTTCATAAAAAGCAACACAATAAACAAAAAGCTTAAAAGCAATTTCAAGAAGATAAAGAATTCAGAGGTTATTTGCGATGAAACCCTCATAAAAATATAAACAGTCTACGTGGCCTGTGGTCTCGCAGAACATAAAAACGAAAAAGTAAAACTTCTATAACGTTAAGATGGAAATCTCTGCAGCCAGAGAAAAACATACAAAGATATTTGAGGGCAGTGAAGCCCCGAGCGGGCACTTAGCGCGGGCTATTAAGTACGCTGTGACCGCCAGCGCGACGAAACGACGAAAACTATAAAACCGTTAAAGTAACGTTTCAGCAGCCGTAAAGAGCGTCGCAAGATCTGTTGACAATGTCGCCCCCAACCCGCTATAAACCGTATGCACCCGGCGAGGCAGTAAAACTTAATGGCAGTATGATTAAACTTATCTAAGAGCCGTCTCGCGAATCACGACCCGGGCTAATAACTCGGTGTCCATCCGAGGTGATTGATAGCCTGATAGATCCTCGCCGAAATGATAGCTAAGGGTTCCAGACTGGTGAAAATATATAAGCTTTAAAGGACATATTTACATAGTACGTAAAACCAAAATCAAACGTGCATGAAGAGGTTGGTCGAGGCCGCCATGCTCCTACTGATAGATGAATATGATATGAAAATGTTCTATTATATTACAAAATTTAAATGCTATAAATACACTGCGTATTAATGTATCGTATTATTCAATGTAGTATAATCAATCCATTAAATCTTATTCTATTTATTTTACGAGACTGTTAGATCTTTAGAAAACATGAAAATAGCTTAGATAGTGCGTGATGGTTCAGGTCACATAAAATGGCGTAGTCTCAAAACGCTTTACAAGTGGTGGAAGGATGTTATAAAGGTTTTACGGTCGTTTTCCGTCAGCAAACATTGCAGGTCTTAATGGACGATCTAAGTGCATAGAAACATTCACGACATCAGTAAGAAAAGCCGTAGAGACTAACTGCTGTATCTATTAATGTGGATTTCGATGTTTAACATTCAAGGATTGATATAATGCGCGAGCTTTATTCAATGTAACTGGAGCATTAAATGCGTACTCGTTAAACGTAGGTGTTCATCTCGATGAGTCGCGCTTTTGCTAATAAATGAACGATTAACGAGCGCTTAAAAATAAAATGATGAACGTTTCAGCTGAAACCGAATGTAAAATAAATATGTTAAAAGCATTGGGGTCGTGGTGTCCGGACGAGGTTTGATTTACTTTATGTTAAAACGTTTATCTTTCGTGATTCATCACATCGAACAATAATCAAAGAGCTTACCAGTCAAACAAAACTTATGTCGATTAGTAATGTGAGATGATAAAGGGATCTCCCGTTTCCATCACAGTTTGTTTTCAAATTTATACAAATATATTTTAAATAATGGTTTGGCGTTACATAGACTAATAAGTACAAACTACCATATGAAAAAACAATAATGTTTACAGAACACGAATATCCTTAAATCAGTTTGGATATGTTCCAATGCGAAAATCATAACGCCATCTGCTCAATAACCGTGAAATTTGTCGCAATCATAAAAATATTTCTTTCAACATTCTTCATTTATTATAAGCTGTTTAAAGATCGACTTCTACGATTCAATTGAACATAAGGCTGATTTTCAATCCTTGGTTGAAACTTATCAAACACTAATTTCTAAAATGTTTAATTTAATTGCCCGTCTTTGACGTTTTACGGGTATCAGGTGTCATATTATGTTGTAATACCAACCAACGATAGATGAATCTCTCTGTCAATATTTGAATTATTTAAATTAAATAATGACAGTTATATACGGCTGTTTAGTTTAATGTACAATTTGACTTATACCTTGCTGCAAGTAAACGTATTTTGGAAGTGTTTTACTGGGTCATATCGGGGTGTATACTTTAAGGTGATATAGGCCTAATACACATAGTAGTGTATGCTAGGCAGTGGCTAGACAGCCGTCGGCGATTCCTGTTTTAGCGTCTGATCGATACCTACGCCCGGCCCACATCGCCCTACTTAGCTACTGGCCACACCACACTATTTTCTTTTACCCTTTTGAGTAAACGATGAACTTATTATTTTACTGTACTAAAATGTGTACTGACTTCAAAATAATTAAATATACATGCAGCGGTCTTCATGGCCAACCGCACTGTTATAATCAAATATTAAACATTACAAATATTTTAATGCTTTAAATATATAATTTTGTTTTACCATGTTAATATATAAAACTTATACAAGCAATAGAAAAGTATTGCAAAAATAATAACAAATCCACACAGTCATGCAACTTTCTTAAAAAAACATTTACCTTATTTATATTAAGTTTAATAATGTTATGAAAAGCGCAATATAAAATCAAACAAAGGTGCCTCTACTAGGTCGAATGGAAGTTCTGAAAATAAAATTGCTGCGTATCACAAATACCATTGCTATTGAACCCTTCGGAAGCTTGTGAGAATTCAGTCAAATACTTCGCATACCCGATCTAGGAAGCGCTTTAGAAATAGGAAGTAAAGCGATGATAAATGAACTTAGGCAGTTTACGCAATGTGACGCCAAAAGCCATGTGAATATAAAACAGATGTAAGGCAAGAACATTAACGTCACACTAGTTTTCTTGGGTTGCTTCAGAATGAATGGCATGTTTAGAATTTTGATAAGCCGAAATCAGTGCTTTGATTTGTTATTATGTTTGTAATATCAGTAAAATTGGTTTGGATGATAAATATTGTTTCGCCTCGCAAAAGTATCAAAAGATTTTTATCATAGATATTATTTTTATAATTAAAAGACATCAAAGGACATCCGCGATGGGGTTACACTTTGGGTCATTATTCATCGCGTTGTAACTAAGATAAGGCGATCTTTAGGCGCCTTTTCAATGGAGGTCTATTTTATGAACTGTGACAAGTAAATTTATTGAAAATGGCTTCTGCTGCTCATGTCTTATTTAGAAGAAAATAAATTTTTTGTTAGTTAATGGATATGTAATGGGGATATTTTTAATGTAATATACAGTGGCTGTAGTAATCAACTCCCCGGTGGTGCCTGGTGAGTAATTGATTGGTCTCAGAGTCACAGACAACAAAAGATAATTCGACTCCCACATTAAATGGATTTGTCAACTGCTGCGCTAGTAATTAAATAAATATACAATTGTATTTGTTAGATATATCTTTACGCAGCTGCGTGTGTTCTGTATCATGTCTTCATGTATCCGAAACTAATCCGATACATTCGAGGTAACACAGAAATGTTATTTCATAAATATAAATTACCTTAATTTGTATTTTAGAATTATATAAGATTAAGTTACGTTCAGTGGTGGCTCAGTGGTGAGGACCTCGGACTTCAAAATCGATAAGTCGGGGTTCGAGACCGGGCGAGCGCGCAGGAAATAAATTGATTTTTCAATTTATCTGCGCATGTAGATAACATCACCACATGGATATGCTTGAGTAAGCGATATTTATAATTAGAGTGTTTATAATAGACACATCAGCTTTTTACGAAATTACGAAGCACCTTATTCTTATTTAGAATCCTAACCTTTAACTTTTAAAAAGACCTTTTGGCGTCGACAAGCCAGTTAACAGTCTAACTTTGACGAACTCACTTTTCGGTTGAGGTTTGTTACTCACTCTAAAGTTTTAAGTAGCTGTGAAACATTGTTGCAAAAGAATTACATATGCTTAGGCTACTTAATGCTATGTAAAGATTATTTGGGACTCTGTTAGCTTGTGTTTTTTAAATAGATTCGTCAAGCATATTACGTCGAACCTAATGTTATGAATTATCATTAGAAAATAATGTGATTAGGGTATCAAAACTAATAAAATTAATTTTAGAGATTGATTTTTAATAAAACATTATTGTTCTTATTATATCTGACTAGCTGTGTCCCAAGGTTTCACCCGTAAGGTCCCGTAGGAACATCGGGATAAAAATGCCTATATGTTATTCCACTTGTCCAGCTGTCTACGTACCAAATTTCATTGCAACCGATTAAGTAGTTTTTGCGTGAAAGAGCAACAAACACACACACATCCTTACAAACTTTCGCATTTATGATATTTGTAGGATAGGATTATGTAACATATGACGAAATGTGTCTTGAAAACATACTTTTATAGTTATATGAAGACCCAAATTGTTTAATCTGAAACTGTTTTATATTGATGAAGTTCCGAAGTTAAATGCAAAGGGTGCAGTTGTTTTCAAATTTCAAGAGTCAGATTGCGGTAAGTTGACAGTGTTTCACTTCACGGGTTGTACGAATAGATGTCGGTAAGGATCAACTAACTAACTTTAATAGATTTAAGTCTTTCTTTGCGCACAATTGCAAAAAACTTTATTTCCTTCACTTTGACTTGGTAGTTAGAGTTTAAAATGAAATTCATGTTGTACACTTGTGATCTAAGAGCATGGTTTGAATTTTAATAGCATTTTGTATTCACAACATGAAGCAGCCCAGCTAAATTATAAAAAGCTATCGACATCAATATTAATCGATTACTTCTAACGTTTTCATGTACTCATTTAATTGAAGAAATAGCCATGGTGTTAGCAATAAATATTATTACAAGATCATATATTTTAATATTAAATAATTCCCTATCTATTCGTGCTAAAGTTTGAATAGCTGTATTGTATCTGAAATCGCTCATAAAGTACCATACTACTCGTATATAGTCATATCAGCTTTCTGTTAGTAACATGGTGTTTGTTCTCAATAAGTGTAACGCGTTACACTTGAGTGAACAGAAATGTGACCATTAGAGAGTGTGTCATTTATGGCGCCCTGCGATGCACAGCGGGTCACTTTATATCTACGTACTCACTTCTCGCAAGTTTACTCATAAACAATAGTGAGTAAGTATAAATCACACTTAGAACTAACAACTACCATTTCAATGACTGTTAGTTTTTAAAACTATAATAAATAGACCCTAAATATTTGCGCGTGTGAGTTAAATGTACAAAACGTTTTAAAACTAAAACAACAATATGCTTAAAGCTTGGATTGTAATATTTTCTTAAGCAAAATTTTTCCCCTTTTTCATTCTTTAAAGTTTAACCTTGTTTACGTTATTAGTTAACATTTATTAGTTGAATGATATGTTACATTTAATTTACCTATGATATTTAGAGATAACTTTACAGCATATTTTCAATAGCTAAAATAATCATTCGCAAAGGAAATTGTATGTTGCAAAATTAGCTGCTCTGGCATTGCCGAGTGATCTAAATTCTTCAGTGACATAAATTCACACTTTCTGGCCCACTTTACAAATACTGTAGATTTTTAATATCCATTTCTGTAAATATTATTTGAAACATGCTCATATGGTAAATGTATAAAATGAACACTTAGTTGTTTCGTAAACCTCTCTGCGACCGGCTGCCGGCGCTTTCTGTGGCGTCTAATTACAAACGCTGAATGGAACTTTTGTCCGGCTAGATTGTCGCCCCTCAGTTATTCATTTCAAATTGAAAATAAAATTTCAGCTGCAATCCGTTCATAATTCCGTTAGCGCAAGGATTTTAATCCGTTGATTATTTCAGGATCCTTTGTTGAATATGTGACACGAGAGTTCGCGTTTTATTGTTTATTCAAATAGCGAGAAAAACTTTGCGCTAGTTTTTTTGAATTCACGGAAAAGAAGTCAAAAGCATATAATTATGTTTAATGCAGCGTTGTTCGACTATATTTACTGCATAATCCGCAACATCCTATTTTGTAGCCGCATAGCGTAATAATCTCCGCTATTCGTTGGGCTTCGTCAGCGCTCGGCTCGACAGGCACTCGAGACTCAAGACTCAAGACTCGAGCCACCTCGAGGCCGCAGTGTGAGTGCTGGCGCGGCGGAAGCAAGCCCTTACGTGCCTGTCGTCACGACACGCCGCCTTTGTCCACCCACTACCCTTATTTGCTGAACAATGAAAAATACAAAACGTATCCTACATATTCCCGTATTGACGAGGAATGCAAATTTTTTTCATCAAATAAAATATATCACGACCCCAATCTGAACGGCCCTTGTCATATTCGAATTTCATTGTATTGATTGATGAAAAGGCTATTATAAGATTCCAGCAGATTTTGTGAATTTTTCATTTTCTCCTTAAACGCGACTCTGCCATAAATCGATTTCGGTCTCAATTTATCAAGCGCTCTAAATACTCGTCTCGGGCAGGTCGTATCTGTGAAATGGAGAGGAACATTGGAAGCTGTCAAAATTATTTTTACATTCCAATGAATACATATTTAGAATAGAATATTTAGAGTTATTGTGAAATCTATAGTGTTCGTAGTTACTCAATATGTAATTTGGTAGGATCCCTTTGGAGGCATGTAACGAATGTATTCGGTAGCCACAAGATTTTTTCATTTGACATTTCAATTTCGCAACTCAGTCGGCCCGTCAAAGCGCGTGAGCGATGTCCGCACTGGGAAACTGTGACAAGCTATCTTCCCCATTTCCCATTCCTCTGACCATAGACGCTTCCAAATTAAGTACGCCTAATTTTTCCCTTTTTGTCCATTCATGAGATAAGTGGGTTAGTTTTGCTATATGTATTTCGTAGCATAGAAATTGCGGAATTGATGTGATATATCGTCACTATACATCCATGTTTCGTTATTAGATAATCTTATAATTGTCGTCATTTAAAGAATTGTTTTGAATGTATTGAATAGAATAATCTCAAAAACTATTCAAATAAATAATTGAAATATCAAAGGCAATAAACGATAATTCCTTCGAAGAAATCAATCTTGAAAATGCTCAAATGCCTGAAAGATTCAGATATTGAATATTGAAATTGTATAATATTAAATTTACTCGCTACACAGTTAAATGAATTATATGCTTCAAATAAATCACGTTTAAAAACAAAGTTAATATAGAGCGACTATTTGTATGTAAGAGTTTATAATTTGTAATATCATCATTGTCTCGTGAATATATTGTTATCGCTATTAAAAAATCATGTCAAATGGAACGATTTTAGTATGGAGAACCGGGAAGTGTACTCGAGCCGATAGAGGGGTTCCGAGTACGCTCTTAGTCCGTCACATTATTCGACCTACTTAGCGGCTGGAGAGGAGACGCTCGACCACTTGATACCCTCCCACCAATTGTTTCTTTATTGGAACATATTTTTTAATCCTAAGCAAATGAAGATCGCCTTTGTTAGACGTTTTCTTTGAAACGGATCGTGCATGATAATATCAACCTCTGCTTGCAGTTTTTTTTAGAAAACCAAAAATATATGTACGTATATGTACGATAATTATACTTAAATACAATTTGAATTAGATTTGATAATGTGGTTTCTGTAACTGTTAGAAATGATACTCTTATTTCAAAACGTTAAAAGTGCTCAAAAAGTAGAGGAGTAATCATTTTTTATAATTTGTAAGGAATACATAAGCGATTACGTAAATATGATTGAAAAACAGAACAGATAATACTTTGGTATATGGATAAAGCGGTCAAGACAAACATCGGATTATAATATGAGCGGTTCGATACCGCGACCAGATGACAGCAGCGGCCATATTGGTCGCATAAATCAAGTTGGCGGCAAAGTGACATCGGGCCGTAAGCGATCGAGTGTCAGACCGTCTAGAAATAAAAGCAGGAGAATTTTTCACTAGTTGAGTGCTTTGCTTGGAGGCATGCGATGAAATTTGTCTCTTTCACGTTACGGTTTTTATATTAGTGAAACTTTTACTCGTATAAGTTTAGACGGAACACAGCTTTGCGAGCGATTTTGTAAATATTTTCAAAGTTCACCGCTGCTGATGGAATTTCAATTTTAAGGCGTAGTTATAAAATATACGAGACAAATTGTTAGAGGTGAAATTCGCAATTCTTTTTTAATAAAAAATGTAATGGTATCTTATAAATATTTGAATCTAAAAAAGGATTTTTAATTTGTAGCCTTTATATATCGCCATTATATATCGAATCGATATAGGTACATTTTTCATATTTCTAATTACAGCATATGACCCCTAGTGAGTCAGTAAAATTTAACAAAAATCTAAATTAATAAATTGCAGGTGCAAGCTTATAACAAGTTACAGAGTGCACGCTATCTTTAAGGGAATATTAAATTCAAATCAACAAGGAACAAGCGAACCGCAAATCTGTAATCTCCTAAAATCAATACAATTTGTCCATTTGAAAAATTGGCTAGAACAATATCTATATATAGATAAATTGAAAGAAGTATTTATTACGTTGTGAAATAGATATCGATACCGTGTTACTAGAGATCGTGTTTCGCGCGGTCACATTGAAGCCGCAACTGCGTTCCCCAGTCGCCTCAGTACGCCTGTTCCTGTTACAAATCAACTCACTTGGGAAGCAATCTTTCTTTTTTATCGTCTTATAAATAGATATGCGAATATTTTATGGAATACGGTGCTATCGATTCGGAACGTTTATGTATAGGATTTACGTGGGTTAAAACATAAATCTGGTTTTAAAAATGACTGATACTTATGTGCACCTAATTCACAGCTGTATGAATTCGGTATTGTATGATATGAATTTGTCTTACGCTATACTCTTAAAGTACTATTGTTTGTGAATTATATAGTTGATATTTATTTATGATATTAACCTAGTTTTTGTTGTATGTCAGAACATGCGGGCCATACGGCGTTACATGATCATGATTGGCTATAAACTACTGTTACTATTTTCCGGAAACTGCCTTGCCTAAAAATTTATAACATTTCGACATCTTATTTTTCAATTAAGATGAGAATTTTCACATGAAAAATTACATTACAAAGGTCGTGCAAAAGTTTTGGGTTCACTTTACTATCGAGTGTTATTTACTTTGGTATAGATATCATTTTAGGTTATACTCTTCCATCGGGAAATATTTTATTGACACGAAATTGATTATTAAAAACTAGCTTTTCACCCGTGGCTTCGCCCGCGTTGATTACGCAACGAAAAAGACAGAGTTAGTTAGTAAGTATAATTAATATTGCATAATAATAATTAATATTGTTGCATTTATAATATTAGTAGAAAATGACTTTATGAATTTTGACTTTTATTGTTACTCATTGCTAATTATGTTGTTTATCTTTCATTTAATAGACATTTATTATAATCACAACACAAATGTATTTTCATCTGGTTGTATGATAAACTCGTGTAAAATTATATTCAAACGCTAATCTCATTTATTATTTTATTGAACATTGTAAGAGACTACGTAATTCGTAAAATATTCCGTTCGGAGAACCCCGAACGTTTAATATAGCGGATAAAATACGCCCTAACGTACCTCAGTATTCCCCCGTTGTTCATATCGGCATGTTATTCAGATTATACACGAATATTTCAATGCTTTCTACTAAATTACAGCTCACGAAACTCTTTTACTTAATGTCCTACGTTGGCTGAAGCGTGCTTCCAACATTGCATGTACAAATCGGAAGAGATGGCGAAACTATAGAATATCTGCCTGCCAACATATAAATAACCACATTAAATAATGACCCGTTCAATAAATAGCTTTACTTCCAAAATTATATGTAAATCGAAATATGTGCGAACGAAGTTGGAATAGTAGCAAACTAGCCCGAGAAAATATAACATTTTTTGTTGTTGAAACCGCCATTTAAGATTTGCATACCGTTATTATAGAGGAAAAATTGCTACACATTAGACCGGCTCCGTCTTAAATTGTTATAGAGTGGATTTCCCTGAGCAAATATACCCGTTTCATTATTCTAAACAAAGAATACATTTACCAAGGGAAAACAAAACAATTGTATTAATTTAAAGCGACTGCGGTTGCTGCACAGCATGATCGAATTATTCATGTCGACTTTTTCTCTTATTACGTTACGTTGCGATGTTATAGATTTAAGTGAAACCTTTCGGGCAAACAGACCAATTAGGGCGAGCTTTTCAAACATAACAGTCGAGGGAAAAAAGTATGTTAAACGTTAACTGTCAGCATTTCCGACGAACACAGTGTCCTTTAATTAGATTCGTGCTTGGTATAACCGGCTTATTCCAGCTTAGCCAGTGCCCGTGAATGCGACCGTGCCACTGCAAAAATGATGAACTAATTGGCTTAGAACAGAGCGTTACGCATTCCAATATCCAATATACGTTTAATGGTGCTCCTAACAGGCGGATTCGGATTATACTGTGGTATTCGTTTTGTTATCGGATTTGAAGTGTATGAAAAGAGATACTCGATTCATTCTGCTATCAAACGCTAAATGCGATTGAAATTTTAACTTAAAAACGAATATTAGATTTAACCATTATCGGATTCCATACCTTTCTAAGATTTTTAAATAAAGACACACGATAGGGAAAGTCAGTGAATTTTTCAGTAAATATTTTCCATCGAGATGTCAAATTGTTTCAACCTGCTGCTTAAAATCCTCACACGGAAATAACGAAATTCGACGAAGTGTGCCTAACCGTGGGTCGGGCTCGGAAACATAACAACACTTTAAATTGTGTTTCAAAACTCTTACTAGTTTACTTAATAATGTGCTCGTTATATTAACAAACCGACAGATTAGTGTGGGGCTGTTAAACTCAAACATGCATTCGTGTTGAATCTTCAATATGTGCTCATTTTACGGTGAAACTTTCTCGCACTTTAGCAAAGGAAATGTTACGAAAATAGGTACCATATTTGTTTCTTTAAACTGCGCTTTAATTACATGTTTGTATTTGAGATTTTATTTATATAGGGGGAAAATGGACGTTTCTAGATTCAAATAATCCTGTAAGATAAAACAATAAATATGTATTACTTTAGTTGTTTTCTTTGTGCTGATGCTTTAAAAAATTTATTTGCTTTGAGTATGAGATATATTTATTAATGCTTTTATTATTTTCATGTTCGAGGATGATAAAAAATAATATTTTACAGATTCACAACAATAAAACCAGTAGTAGCCTTTCGTTTTAACAGTTACAAAACTATAAAGCAAGATTACACGCATACAGTAGAGCTCCGAGTCTTAGAAATAATTTACACTTACGTAGACATGGACAAAGGTTTCTCTGAGGCAAGGAAACATGCAGTAAAGGAAAGTAGTCTTCCACGGAATGTCATTATTGGATGCATGTTGTCTCAAACTTCGGACGCTAGTGTCCCACTTAAGTCCTTTGACTTGTTTTTTAAATATTCTACTATATTCAATGTTAAATTTACTTCTGTTTTATATTTTTTAAACGATATACACACAGAACAGAATGAGGTTAAGAGGTAATTGGAAATAAGTTAGAAAAGGTTTCGAAATTGATAGAGAATGCAACATTGCTGTTCATAACAATATACAAAACCACAGAATTAAAACGTGATTTAACTTTAAAATAAATATCAATTCAAAATAATTGAATTAGCGTCACTTGCGTAGTATTCAGGGGAAGAGAGCCTCAGAACATTGTTTTTTTTGTCGGACTGTAATTATCTCTGTATCAAATGTCATCGGATAGTCTGGTTAAGCGTAAACGCGTAGCAAACATCCATAAAGTCTAACAAATGCGCGTATATGATACAAGCAGTCAGCCCCGGCTTTGCCCGTGGAACATATATATAGCCTTAATATCTAACACTGAAAGAATATTTCAAATCGGATCAGTAGTTCCTAGTTAGTATGGATAAGTGCCTTCAAACAGATAAACAAACAAACAAACTCTTCAGCTTTATAATATTAGAATAGATTAGATTTATTCATGGCGATAAATTTTACCTAAGTATAATATCCTCATAACACTAGGTACGACAATTCTTATCGATTATATACAATCTAGTGTTGCGTTGCACTCTGCTTGTGGCCAATTATAGCAAAATAAAGCGAATAAAGGTATATTAATATAATGGTATTGTGATCTATTCACCTCGCACCACTGAATTACCAACAATAATGGCTTTATGACCTTATTATCGGTCTCCACTCGCTCTCGCATTAATTTGCCTGAACGACCAGCACTACATTATAAAATCATATTGACGAAAAATAATAAAATTCCGATTGTTATATATATACATAAACATAGACTGACATGACAATGAATTGTTTGTGTTCGGATAATATAGGTAACTAATATTTTTTTAATAAAAGAATCGAAGTTAAAAGATTATTTAACAACAGAGAAACGAAATATATTTATTGTAATAAAGTATAAACAGACTTCGCTAATAAACTTCCTTACGTAAAAAACATGTCCTAAAAGCAATATACGCGACCTCAATTCTTTCACAGCGGAATCGTGAATAATGGTTGTTAGAAGTTCCGAACAGTATGTTTTACCTGAATTTTATTACATATGACTTATCTTAAGGCTGTTTAAGTTGGTTTTTTATGTTGACTAGATAGTGGACGAAATATAAAGTGCTCGTTGTAACTATTGTTAATGGATTTTGTGTTTGTTATGATCAAAACAGGTTTTATTTAAAAATTAAGGTAAGTGAATTTCTGAAGTAATTACAGATTTTACCGCTTTTTATTAAACATGAAAGCATAATCTCTACGTCCCTTATTTCTAGTGAGAACGTATTATGTACATGAGTTTGATAGTCTTTGTGGTTCAAATAGCAAGCGTGTGTGGCTGACACGCTAGCGGTACAGCCAGGCCGGCGCCTTGCTTTTAAATCTTTAATTACGTACTTTTTATATACCACGAATTGATGGAAGGAATTATGAAAAATATTTTTGTAACGTAGTTGATAAATTACGCACGTATTAGGTATGAGGTACTGATTTCTACAACTGACTTTTGGGAATCCCTGAAAGATAGATAAGTTAGTTTCTTTGGAACCATTATCATGTATTTCCTATATATAAAAATGTAAAATTGACATTATTAGAATATAGAGCACCTATAGATCTTCTTGCCAGGTCTTTTCTAATGTAAATGTTAAAACTATGACGATTCAAAAATGCTTCTTGAAGTGTAATTGAATAAATAAATTTTTGAGTTTGATAAGGTAAACATATATAATCGTTACCACTTGGTAAAGGGTAAGGACATTCAATTTAATATGAGAAACTCAAACATATTATGTTATAACAGTAACTAATAGACAATATCACAATACAACACGAACAATAATTTCAAGCCATTACTTACGCGTCGCATGACTTCTACCTGCTAATAATTCATAGGACCGTCCAGTAATAGCCTTTAGCTGTCCCGCGTAACTTCAAATGTAGTTAGCCGCTAACAAACTATTCAGTAAACCATCAATTTATATTTCACATACAACGTATACGTTTCAGTTTTAACGATCACAAATAGTACGTATTCGCGTAGTTAAATACGCCGTAAAATCAAATTGTAACATGTTTTATGATTATGGCCGAATTAAACATGTACTGATGACGTTTAATTATCGCCTTGGAGACATACTACACATATATGCAATATGGTTGATTTGAGTTTGAATGAAATATATCTTAAAAAAATATAGAAAGGATGTATTTTGAAATCTCCTTCCTATTCATTATGTACAAAGTGTATAAACTGGGTGTAATAAACAATAAATTAAGCTTACAATTTCCGATTCTTATATTTTATCAAAAAAAAAAATTGTGTATTGAGTTTTGTTTTCTAAATATGCTTAGACTTAAACACTTAAATGTATATATATACTTATGTATTTGAATGTATTATGGAATTACTTTCAGTTATAACTAATTCCTCCCAGGAAATAAGTTTTATTTAACTATATGAATTCTTGTCGCTGCTATTCGGGACGCGTTTAACTTCATTAGGCATTTCTCCGCGCTGAACATTCTCGTTTAAGTCCAATCTAAGTTGCGAGGATGCCTCTAAATGTAAATAAATTATTATCACACGCGGCACGAGCCGTCTTACTAGCTTACAAATTCTATTGAATACGCTATTAACAATAGTTGCTTGTACTATCTACTTGTCGTTTTCCCATAAGCAGGTAAGTATTGCGTGTAATATAGATATAAAACTTTTAATAAAATACGACGTATATATCAATAGCAACTTTCACTTTTTATCAAATATTATAATATGCCATAAAAAGTAAATCTTTACTGCGTTAAATAAAACACAGCGTTCATTTGAAAATACGATTATTTTCTTTTCATGAACCGGGGACAATGAAAGAATAAACACATAGAAAAACAAGTGTGAGCAGTGAATGTTAAATAAAAGATAGGGCGGTATCAGTGGACACAGGGTTGCCAGAAGTTACTAAGCCAGCGTCGCTGAATAATTAACACGCTAATGGCGAGATCGCAAATAAAGTCAAAATTATTGCACTACAACTTCGTCCGCGTACTAAACATTCTTAACATATCTGTACTTAATTATGTTCCGTTTGAAAGTTGTTGCGCAGTTATTTGCGTAAATGCTTTTATTATTCGTGTAATGAGAAGTAGTTGGCCCTTCGTTTGACTTTTTAACGTTTTCCACACACAAACACTTAAATAAGTATCGATATCAAGACATAGGTTTATGTGTAATTTATTTATTCTACGATTTACTTCTTTATATCTTAGTTATATTTTAAATTCACCCAATATCACTTTGGTAAATCCTGCACAGCTAAATGGTACGTCTTTAACAAGATTTTTACGAAACTATAATAGCTGTTGCAATAACATACCTACTTAAAATTTTACAGCTAGCGGTCAAAGCTGATATGAGGCGTCCATCGGTCGGTAATGGCCCAAGTTGTGCTAAGCCTCGAGACGTGTGAGGCATGCGTCCCTCCCGTCTTATTACATACGTGATTCTTATATTATATTGAAAGTCTTCGCGTATCGAAACATCCAAAGTAGGATTAATATTGGCCCTTCTTTACGATTTCAGGGCGAACTTTACTCGTGATAAGTGTCTCACTAAGCTGTGGGGAAAAATTATCAGTCTAATGGAATAATCTCTTATAAACAGACTGCCAATTTGTCTTTTATTGTGACGTTTTCGTTTGATAACTTATAAGTTTATTAATTATTTATTTTAGCAACTTTTAAAAGTTTTTGCTAATTTTGAAAATATGATTTAATGACAATATCAAAAATAAATGGAATTAAAATTGAAACGGTTTTCATATATTAAATAGCTTAACTGTAATTAGGACAGGATAAGAAAACAATGTAATACTGTAACCAGAAATAAACCCCGTTACGATACATAAATGTCTCGAATCATAGGCACGTTTTGACCACTTGGCAGGCAGATAGCGTGAACGAATGGATATAAAATATCCGACGATTTATCAAGTGAGAATCGAACATTTATAAAGTATTTTCGATAGTGTCCTGCGGGCATGTCCGGATTGTAAAAGAATCCGGTCGCGTTTAGACCGGACGTCGATTTCCGACACTGTGTGGACCAATATCGTTTCGGTTTAGCGGATTACAAACGAGGGCATGTTTCTTTATATTTCGCTTAACTTTTTAATATTATCCGGTATAATTGTTTCTTTTTTTTTTCGGTGGATGAAGGTCCATTATATATTGTACAATTGTAAACAATAATCCACTATATTTATATAGCACTACAGTATCTTGATAACATGGACGGTTTTTGTTAATGGTATTAGAACAAATGATATAATGACATAAATCCTATTTCTATGATTAGTAGGATTATAATACAATAAATTGAACAAATAATTAACTAGCCTGTTTCAGGATCTCATAATTATTTATATTAATGACTAAGTAGAAACAAATTGTTATTATATAGAAATATATAAGCAATTATTTTTTATTATTATGTAAATAATAATAAAAAATAATTGCTTATATATTTCAAAGTAATGGAGGGTGGACTTAAAGTAACATCGAAAGATTTTTAGAATTTCTTCAAAACTTACCTTAGTTTTTAATACCCAAAAGAACATATTTATAAATACATGATATACAGTTTCGTTAGACGATCTAAATGACATACCTGAAACAAAGGAAAGATATAATTAATTTTAAATATGATTAAAATAGCTACCCAAATATTTCACCGTAACAAATTAAAAATAATAAAGACAAATTGCTCGACCCGATTAATTTTCATATACATATATCAACCGCGCTTAGTGCAAAAATAACATAAATATACCTAAAATGTAATATTATCTGTGCAAATTTGGCACGCAATTACTCAAATTTAATGGTAAATGTAATACTTTTACCGTTGGCGTTCGTTAAGAAATGAGAACGGTATAGCGTGGATTATTTCATTATAGCAACATCCCAAAAATTAAGGTTAACTTCTATTAAGGTACAGTTATGTATGGGTTTATGAAATAATTGCAATTCGTATTGAAATGAAAGTAATAAAGTTTTATACCAGAAATTAGAGGCAGTTTTATAGGCTCTATTTCATTCATTTATTTATAACTTCTTAAAAGTATGTTAATAATTAGAACGTAACTCCTTATACAAACGATTTTCGAATATATTCAAGTATTGTATAAACAGAAGATGTAATGTTTGTCTCCCTAGTCGGCACCCACCTACATCGCATATATTTGTTCATATGTAAAGCCATTAAAGGTTTTATGACTGTAATCATATCTCTACCGCGTTCCGATACTACTCTTTTTTACATTTAAGCTGATTTAAGAATGCCAATTCGATATAACGCTCTTATCTATATGCACAAAATTTCCTAAAAATGTGTAAAAGAAAATTCGAGATTTCAGCAGTGAAGCTACAATGTTGATGGTAGTTAACGTAGCATTTTACACATTATAAATATTGCCTAGTCGTAGTGCACAAACGACTAATGCAGTACTTATTGTGTTTTTAACGAATTTAGTAATTTAAAAAAGAATCGAGTTTCCGTTCGCGGCTTTGTGTAGCTCTCGTGGGATATCCGTCATAAAATCTATCCTATGTTCTTTTTAATGTCTTGAACTATCTTGATACCAAATTTCATTCAAGTCGGTTCAGTGGTAAAGAAGTGACAGACAGACAGATGACAATGATGAACGATACTTTAGTTATATTGCTTGCATGACATTGAAACGGTGAGTTTTGAAATGACAGTACAATCTGCGCTTACAGAATTGCATCTTTTAAAGAAATTCTTCGGCGAAACTTTAAAAAACGTTATTCTTAAAGAAATATCTTACCGGGGACTGGCCGTTAATAGTAGCATGGTTTGAATGCGTAAAAAGTCGCCTTTGCATTACCCGCAGCGTAGCTTTTCACGCGAACCGAAATATTCCAAGCGTGTATTACAATTTACATAAACTCCGACGTCATTCGAGACGTATTAAGGAAATGTTATTTTATACTTTGATATGCAGTTGCAGTCAGGTTTTGTGTATAGAATAAGGCGCTATTCTTCACTTTCTGAATGAAACATGAAGCGTCCGTTATTCGCGCTATATCATTTTATTTATTATATATTAAATTGATGGACTTTTGAACTTTATTCTGCAGAATCCCTCACAAAAGATTGTTGATATGGCGGATATGACTCTACATAGTGTAAGTATGGGGATATATTAAATTACTGTACATTTTTGAAGATCTCGTTTGACATCAAACAAACCAAAGGCTTTGAGTCCGGTAATACGATAGTTTCTTTGACATGATAACGAACGTCGCTCACCATTGAATATATAATATTGTATTGATGCAAGATCTGTACATCCAAGATGATATGCATGGTACCTAGATATTGCGTAATAAAAATGTAAATATTATTTAAGTGAAGAATATAAATGACATTCCAACCACGTTTTCATTCGCTAACCAAGGCGCACCTCTGAAAGAGATAAAAACTTTTAATTGGAATTTTTAGTAGATTAAAACAATTATAACAGATGAGGTCGGTAAGAGAGTCGCTCAAGAATAATGTGTAGTACCATCCCGGTGTACAGAGTGTTTCATTATGATATTATTTTCCTAAGAAATTCAAATTTAATAATTGTATTTTAGTATAGATTTTTTTACGGACATTTTTGCGTATCTACCCATGTACACTTTGAAAGATACATAAAATAATTTCGGAGTAAGCAATCTGTTGTACCAGTAAAAATAACCTTTTATAGTTTCAGAAAGTCGTATATTCATCCTGTTTGTCACATATGAAGTTGTGAAATTTTCTATATAATTAAGTTCTACTATTTACACAGCACTGAGTAATGGCAGAACTTTGGCTCAGTTAGTGGTTTAGTAGTATAAGTATTGACCCGTATTTTATTCATTATAATGGCATATGCCAATTAACCACTATATGGACAACGGATTTAAAGTCAAAACTAAAGTATTACTAAAGTTGGAGTACAACTGTATAATATTTCACCGACATTTGAACTTAAATCAAATGAATTTACCTATTTCATTTATTTCACTATACGAGTACACACACATACATTCAGACACGCAATAGATATTGAAATATACATCGCAAGTCGTATATAATCGTTTACAGCGTTTATCCATCAAACTTGTGAGTAGAAAGAGTTAAATGGAGAACGGTCCCATCTTAATCCTTAACCAAATATGAAAGGGAAATAGGCGCATTAGCCGCGCCAGTCATCAGCAGAATGAATCATTACTTGAAGAGTCCGCCAGTGGCTCGTGTCAAAGAGCTGAGCTCAAAGGTCCTCATGCCCCTCCCCCCCTGCGTCGTGCCGCGTTCCTCCTCCCCCGCGCATGCCCGCCAGCAAGGGCTGATTGAAGGGCCACTCTAAAACCTCGACCAACCGCTCGTTCGCTTACATTCAAGGGTCGTATCTGGATTATAGGGCGCCAAAGCCTGCACCTTCATCAGATATGTATAAACGTGTTTGCAGTTCAGCAATTCAAACCCCGAAATTGTTGCTCGGCTCTAATTTCGTTCTATTGAAGGCGAAATATACATTTTTGCAACAAATATGGTTCAATATAACTCGAATGGGGCCAAAGGTTGGGATCATTTTTTCAATGTGCAAAAATTCAATTACTTTTGTTGCATTATGAAATCAGTTTATATGGGTCTTACATTAAGGATTTCCCTATCGTCCCATACAATATTCGTGTCTTAAGGCGATGTTACGTGTAAGTTATTATAAGAGAGGTGCGTCGGGGGAAATGAATGTCGAGTAGGTCGACCCGTTGTCATTCATATTAGCTGCGACTGCTTAAATTTGTAATCACACAGTGCCACTCTACATTTCATCGTGTTAAATTTAAATACACTGATGTTGTTTTAGGAACTAAAGAAGCCTTGTATGGTTTCAGTAAAATTAATTGGAATTTTTTAAGTAATTGAAACGAAATACATTCTGGTAAAGAAAAGATATTGGTTTTAATTGTGGTAGCAAGAAGCCACTTTCACGGGTGTTACAATGAATTTTTATGTGACTTATGCTGTATATCTCTCTTTTAGAGCTATTAAACAGCGATCTTGAAGCATCGTCAATGATCGATCGCCCCTGCCGTTCGCAACATCTTTGTGAAACTATGAAAGTTCAAAAGTACCTACATTGTATAGCTTGAAATCCGTACGACAAATAATAGGCAGCGCTGTTACGAAATCCGCATTGTTTCAAAGAGGACAGCGCAATGCGCATACATTATGTACACACTTAAAAATCAAGGAGCATAAAAGCTTTGGGGAGCGAGTACGCCTTAATAACGCTCACGAGCAACGAAGTCCGTCGTAACACGAAATGATTACACACATAAAGAACCTTATCTCTTTACACTCCGCGATGGTATAAACCGGTAACAGTCGGAAATAACTGTTCCACAACCGCTTGAATGTTTACGCGAATTTTACGCACCAATCTCGCTGCTGTCGCTCGCTAGAAATTGAAAACGGAATTATGATGAAATAAAAAAGCAGTGAAATGCCCTCAATCTTACGCCGGCGCACCGATGAATGAGATTTAAAACTGAGAACAAAGCAAGATATCAATTGCATATTGAAGCCCTAGATGTTCCCGAGCATGTCCCAAATTCAATTTCTAATTAATGAACACATGACGGTCTGATGACATAAAGCTCCATCTATACAGGTCGCCCGCGTAATTGATAGTTTTGTCCTTCTGCAAACAATCGAGATACGATGATGCTGAAGCTTCGTTTTGAAATCCATCGAATATCTGCTATTTTGTATACTATTAATAATAGATTTAAAAAGGACGGCGTATGTTGTATTGGCAGTTAATTGTTCAAGAAAAAATACGGTATAGGGTATGTTATACTGCAATTAGTAATGATAACATATTAATGATAAATTACCGAGTTGAAATTTATATCGATTTAAACTTTTAGTACAGAATTCTATTATGTAGTTCAAAATTGGTAACATAGTGAAAAATGTATGATTATACATTACATTCAATTATTTGGATAGGAGATCAATATACGAAAAGTGCATTTACAATTATACTAGCTTTTCGTAGGTAACTAAAGCGGAAAAATCAGTTCATTTAATTCCCTAAAACATAGTGTGCTTTGAAATTTTACATGTCGGTAAAAAAATATATAAGATTTCTATTTAAGAAATTCTATTGAAAGATATCATCGTAGAGCGTCTACCACCGACGTAGACTCGCGTAGCATTTAAACAAACTAAGCAATCCACAGACACAATGATGTAATGTTTAGATATAATTCGTTCATTTTGTAATAATAAAAAACAATACAATATTCATACTGTGATTTTATGGAGTGCTGAGAGTCGATTACAATGACCTTGCATAATAAGGCAGCGGCGCCGGCACGACTCGTAGGTCGCTAGCGAACAAAACTGTGAAAGCGAATTCTAAAAGACTCTATAAGGTTCGTTTAGGGTTCATTCTTAAGTTGTAGGAAATTTCATGCTACGTCTGAGTCTAGTGGAGCGTGGTGCATGAGAAAACTTTTCACCTCGCTATGTCGCAATTCAAAGTATTTGAGAAATTTAATTTGTTGCAATTTAAACTTTCGTGATTATGAATTTTTGAATGTTGTAAAGACATTAATCTTTAGAAATTATAAAATATAGATTCAATTATTTTAAGCAGATAATAATTAGCTTTATGAGTAGACGTTATTAACCAAAATGCTTAAGAGATTAAAAATTAAAAAGAAAAATCGTTTAATGTTAAATGAATATAGTTCATATATTTACTATAAAAGAATATTCGTTGGAACAACTGTCGCGTAAATTGATTGATGAATTCGTATCATATCACGCAGTATTATTGAGGCAATTAAATATTTATATTTCATTGGAACAATATATTTAATAAAGCGGAGTTAATTGATTCAGGATAATACGTGAAGTGGCACAGCGATCCGATAACCACATCAATGTAAATGCGTTTTTAATTACCACGACTTCAATGTGAGCGTAATTTGAATCAGAAGTCAGAGCTTAATGATTCATCCGAGTATTTAAATAGAACAATTAAAAGCGGTCAAGCGTTCATTGTGTAAACACTTTTTCGTCCGCTGCTGTTGCCGTGAGCTGTAAATTTGCATTTCACAGTCTTCCATTATGGTGTAGGAGATGGTAACACTTAACGTAAAGAGCTTGGGATTATTAAAGTAAAAATATTTTTCATGATGCATTGCAAATGTGTGCCGTATCTTAAATAATGTAGTTTTAAGAGTAAATTTAGATTCCTATGCTTTGGGGATTATTTGTCGTTGCTCATTTACTAACTCCTGCGCTGTGAAATACTTATGTCAATTGATTTTTATGATGCAATACAAAATATTTGTTTCTAAATAATACAAAATTTTACGCCACTATATTAAGTTAACATACTTTGAAGACCAAAGAAAAATACCTTTAAATATGATAAACCATTAAGATATTTAAGATTTAAATAATTTTCAAAATATTAAAAATTTCCATTCAATTGTGAATCATGATAATAGAAATTATTATTACTGCAACTCATTGCACTGAATATGATTTATACCTAGAGACTGTTTATGTAAAATATTTAAATATTAAATGTTTTTTCAATAACCAGAGACCTTCTTGTAAAATAATCTTCTTTCAGGATTTATGTTAAGTAAATTTCTGAAAGAATAACAAGATTTCTATAAAACATTGAATAAAAGATATTCTTTATGTTTATTTAAGTTAAAAATGACTTAGATTGTTTCACAGATGATACTCGCATTGTGAGTTATATTTATAGGATGAGGTGAATTTCATTTGCTTTATTTAACACGATAACAATTTGCAGTCATGGAGAAAACAATGTTCATTTTCAATTTGTATTCGAATTTTTGATTTTGTTTCTTTGTTGAAGCTTTTGTAATCGTGTCTTTCATGGTATTTCAATTTAGGCTCTTATAAACGAAATATTATCTTTATAATTATTACAATTTTATAAGCATATACCTAATTATTCGATTTCATGTACGGATAGGAAATAATAATTTGGTACTTGTAATTTGCATCGTTTATGTTATCGTTTATGTTTTTAAATTCGAAATACAATGTTAGCTCTATAAACATTGTACATTAAAAAGAGTGAGAAATAGACAAGGTAATAAAACATTTCAATAAAACTTTGGTTGACTTCGAAGAGTTCAGATTCAGAAACAATAGTAGAGGTTAAAATATTGGAAAGGCTTACATCGTAGGCAAACATTTTGATTGGGCTCTGCATGCAGCAGTTCACTTCAAATATGAAATCGAATTTTAGACGATATAGGTAGGTATCCGTGTGAGTAGCAGCTTCTAGGTGCGCTTTATCCCGTATTCCAAGATTTTTTGAATGTTAACACATTCAAAAAATTTTGATCTTGATCTCGAAGTGACTTTATAATATGCAGTTATTTTATAACTACCTAATATTGTAAATGTAGGGCTATTGTTTTTAAATGTTAGAATTTTTGAACGGCCGGTAACAAATATTAGGCCAAAATGAATGAAAACTTATTTCATGAAATAAGTAGGGAAGACGCGAATACTAATAATTCTGTATATTATTATGTAGTTCTCTGGTCAACGGTTAAAGGTAAAAGTTAACCTTATATCTGAACATACCTATCTTTTCATTTGAGAAATTGTGTAATCCTGTTTGATATTTTGTTTTGTAATTTATTATTATTCATTGTAATTTATAAAAAAATTGTAAGGACATAAATATTTTACATTACTTTAAAGAACTATGTATTAAATATTACCATATATAGCAGATTCTATTAGATTTTGGAGTGAAACCTTTATCCTCTAAAATCTACGGGACTACAGACGAGTCCGGTCCAAATTAAAAGTGATTAAGTTCTTAAATCATTTTATCACTAATTTATGTGCGAGTATAATATGAGTGGAATATTAAACTATAGTCCTCTGTGGTTCAAATTAGTCAGTGTTAAATTGATTATAATTTATTGTTTTGATTTGTTATTTCATTAATTATTTTTAACAGGCAAGGCAATACTCTTTGTTAGCATAATATAGTAAACTGTATTTATTTGAAATTAAATAATGCTATACAGTTTAAAAGCGCTCTAATCATTTAGTTATATATACCTATTTATATACGAGTGTATTAAAAAGAACTTGTATGTTTCTCTTAATATTTATTAAGTGATGATCTAAAATATATATCCTGCCTACCGTTTATGTTAACAATGAGAAAAGACATAACAATATTCTGAAAGCAAGGTTAATTCAATTAGAAACGGCGAAGTAAATCTTCTCGTAAATATGGAAGTGTCAAAATTTATAATTAAATAAAATAGGCGAAAGCTTTCTCTTTAATTATAGCAGCTGCTTTCTTTCCTTATCGCAATTTTATTACAATGACAATACGCAAGAGCTCGCCTATTAAATTATTTGTGTGAGATAACCGGAGGGCGGCAGCGGCTTAAGGCGAATTATTTATACTGTACAAAAAAAACCTTTTCCGTTAAATGGCCTCTTATAGTTGTTTACTTATGCGTCTAAGGGATAATAAATCATAATGCTGTAAGCATACTGATGAGCGCGCTTGTACCTAATTCATACGCCTCATACTTGGGCTTGAGGACCCTTTGACAGCATCTTAATACGCGTAAAGTCTCATATAAATCCTGATCCTAAAATATGCTCTTTTTATATTTTATTTCTTTTTTTAATGTATCGTATGCTTTTATGAGCAACGTTTATACATCGTCAAGATATCTCTTTAAAACTATTTTCCCGACCATTGATCTGAAATAAATCATTTAATCCACCTGATGAAAAACAGAAGCGTATCAAGACAATGCACATCTGATGTGCCATTAAATCGTCCGATTTTGTTCGCAGGAGTGGGTTCGGGTAAATTAAGCAAATTAAGAGCTGTAGCGTGAGGGAGCAATTACATTGCGATTGGCCCAACAAGCGACTAGCTAGATATCTAGACCGTATCCAGTTGTATAATTTCATCATAGGTTTTTACATTTACTCGTCTAATTAGTATTAGACAGTCTTTAAAATATTCCGCAAACCATTTCCTTGTAAAGTTTGACCAACTATCTGACATTATTTGTATTGGCAAGACATCAAAACTTTATTAAACGTAGTTACCACGCGCATGTAAATAAAATGTAGAAAACATATTAACCCAGAATAAAAAATATTAATAGCCATAAAAACATAGCAGTCGCCGTTCATTACGGATATCGTAAACCTGTTGAAAAACGAAAATGAACTGAAACCGCATGTAAAAGGAAAAGCAACGAAATGACACGTTATCAAATAAAACAGCTGTAATGCAGGCGCGTGGGCGGGCGGTACAGCCGAGCCTATCGACTCGCCAACGCGCGTGCACTCACTCACCTCAAGGTCACCCACCAGCGCCGCCGGACCGACCGAGCCCTACACACAGACCCATAACCCTCCGTCAAATTCTTATTAGTTACATGCTACCAAAAGTGAGTGGATACTTCCGAAATTTTCCCGGGAGGGGGCGTCGGCGCCCAAACCATCCCTGAGAAAACTGACGGACGTCACTGCTCCTCGACGCCTTTTATAGCGAGAGGAGGGGCGGGGCGGGGCCGCGAGTTGCGCCGTCGATTCGCGACTCGATAAATAAATTAATTAAAAGTGCAAGTGAGTGATCGCCGCGTGCAGTCCCGTGAAGTCGTCTAGAGCTTCTCTTTAATTGGAGTTTCAGGTTCGCCGGACGTAAGCCTGCATTTAATGGCTATATGAAAATATGCTTAATTGACTTTCAGCTTGCGATCTCCATTCATGTATACTTATAAACAACGCCACGGTGAAATCTGTGAAATGGATTGAGATTTGACGGTCTCTAGATCTTAGCCGTCTCAAAGGGAGTCAATTAGTAAGAACGGCAATTGCACCTTTGGCACAATGATACTGTAACGAATTTACAGCTGTACGAGGAAAATCTTCTTCGGAAGTACGGCTCCATTAAAACGCTTTCAAGGTTTTTTCGAAAATAATGGTAATTGATTACTTTAAGTTAAGAAATAATGTTGTTAAACGACGAGAGAATATATTTAAATTCAATTTCAACTTTGTTGACGACTTTAAATCAGAAGTCAGACGTAAACTTTACATTTTATTTCTACATAACTATTTACTACTATTATTTACTTATTTGAAAAGTTTATTTAAGATACACAAAACAGAAAGAGAATGATACTAGACTTCAATTACACTAACCACTTACAAGAAATACCCACATTTCTGATACTTAATTGGGGTGCGGATGAACAATTAAAGTGAAGAAAAGTAATTTTACAGATTAGATTGAGTAATGAAGATATTTGCGGACATAATATATCTACGTATACGTAGCTGCTATAAATCATCGGAAAAATAGTGTTTTCAGGTCACATAAGAGATAAATCTAATAAAGTTCTAAGAAACACTATATTGAAGCTGGGTTCTACGGTTGCTTTGACGTTTAAATTAAAGAATCTCGCGAGATATCGTTATCTACAGGAATTGCACTTATCACGCTTATTTCTTGTGACTTCTGAGAAGTGCAGTACACGTAGTAGTCGAGTTTCAACTCGCATCTTATAAGAACATACGCATAAGCAGATCGCTTTTATGTTGATTTTCGAATATTTTTGTGTACTTCTACAATTTATCTCATATCTAATTTATGGTGGTTATCTTAAAAATATACTATGTGTTAAAGAAATGCATGCACGCATTACTGATGAAATGATGACACTGAAATCGAATAGTTTGGGTTTTATTATATTTTGAATAAAAGATTACACGAAAAAATGCACATTCAAAAATAAATAAAATATGGAATTACCAATTACTGTAAGTGTAGGAGTATAATTATCTATTTTGTTTAATGTGTGAAAAAGATGAAATCTGCAAACTGCAAATCTTTAAATTTAAATGTTAGACATAATACTCAGTATTACATATAAGATTTAGATAATAAATAATGATAAAAAGTATTAAAATGCTTATTTGGTAGGAAAATGTGCTGTAGGTATATATTATATTTTTAAAAAAGTCGACAGGTTACATAAAAGCAAAGTAACAACGGCCACCCATAAGCATTTACTTAGGTCACGTGTCGCCCAACCCCATAAGGTTTGCAGTGAGAAAGTAATAGGGAAAATAAAACTGTTTGACAAACAACTTTTCTTTTACCTTAAAGTTAGTCAAAATACAAAAAAAAATTGAACATTGAAATGGAATCCTTTCCAAATACAATTTCGTTTCAGTAACTACACATTCTTTTAATAAACAAGATGTCGAAAATGATTTTAAATTACGTGAATTTATCTTATTAATAGAATTGATTGCAACTTTTTGAGCAAAACTATTCAAATAAATGCACACAATGCACAATACTGATACTGTCCAAGAGCGCTACAAGTTAATCATGCAGATGCAATCCGATGAATTGATTTACAAATAAAGAGCTACTTAAAATCTATATTGTTGTTTAGTAGCTCATATTTATAACTTTAATATGGTCATAGTACAAATTTTTGTTAGATAATTGATAAGAATTCACATAATTCGACTATCAATGTGTAGACATATGTTGAGAAATCAAAGCTCACGTAAGTATACTAAATTTTAATTCACAATATATACATGCAACTGGTTTATACCAGTGTACTGACCCTCCGCATGCTTGAATGAAGCAAGCAATCTTTGTGTAAATTTATTCATTGAGTTCGCAACATATGTTTTTGTATATGCACGAATATGTTATAAGGAACAATTTATTTAGGTTTCTGTATAAATTTAAAAAATTTTAATATGAGAAAATAATTTTTAATGTTTACTTTTTAATTTTGCAGCCAGGTTTTTAGTTTCCTCCTTGGTGGGTGAACATTAAAAATGTGGATTTTTTTTATATTTATTTGTCATTTGACAGATCTGATCACAAAATCACGTAGAATTTTAACAAATAAAAGGAAGGTATTGCTAAATCACCTCTAAAACCGAACGCTAAATTTCGCAGTAGGTGCTTTAATAAAAAAAATCCTTCATTACTTCGAGGGTTTTAATTTTAAGTTCACGATAAGATACGTATATTCACATTAATCTGTTGTTGAGTACCCATGAAAAGGATAAAGTGGTTTAATTTAGTAACACCACCCGTCCTTTCTATATTTCTGGCCTAATTCGTATTTGCATCACACCACTATTTTTATTAAACATGCGAAAGTTAATGCTACTTAAAGCATAATAGGTTTTGTGTAATCAAAAGACTAAGATGCGAATGACAAAAAAAATATAATTGGAAAGAAGTATCAAACTATTTTACGATTGCTAAAATGGATATATTTTTCATTTAGTTAAGAGTATCGTTAAAAGTACTATAAGTATTTTATATTTTGTAACGACGATGAATACATACAAAATTGTATTTTATTTACACTTTTATCGAGACAGTCCTAATAGGGTTTCGCACTAATCAGACAATCAATACGTTGATATATGAAACGTATGGGGCGGCCGTTGAACTCTTGAAGTGTGGTCATGTTGTATCCACTATTAGTGTAATATATTGAGACAGTTCGTTTCTTGAGGAGGAAGCATTTTACTTATTATTTATAATCGGTATCTCGACGTTTGTAATAGATTCAAACATACCTAGCGCTATTTTTAATATAATAATACAGAAACGGGTAAAATCTGAAAATTTTGACAAAAAAATATTTTTAGAAAATAATGGATTTAACGGATATTTCGATACAGTTATTTTATTTCGATACAGTTAATTAAAATTAATTTTTTCGTTGAGTAAAAACCAAAATTAAGCCGCCCGAACAGGGACTTGAACCCTGGACCCTTGGATTAAAAGTCCAATGCTCTACCGACTGAGCTATCCGGGCTATGGGGAAAGCATTGAAATGAACATTCAAAGCCGCATTGGTACTTATGTCGTTTATACATTTTTTATCCGTGGTTTAGTTCATATAAGTGACAATCTGAATTTTAATTACGTAGGTATTTTTTATAAAAATATTGATAAATATCAGTAAATTCATCAGACTATTAGTTTTACAAAACTACAAAATAGTTAAAAAGATTTAATAATTTACAACAAATTAAACTTGTTATTCTTTATTTAATTGTGACGTATTATATATATATATATATATATGCGTATGTTTCGTTTAATACATTTTATAGGCATATTACATTGTAAAAATAAAGATCCAACCAACTTTAGGATCTAAGATTGTTGAAAGATTTTAAGCCGTGCAGCCACTTAACGCACAGTTAACTTTTACGATTTCTGTTTAAATGTAACGATATTCTTTAAGTGCAATTATATTATGCAGGATGCTCATAGAGATAGTTTGTATCAATGTTTCTCTTCAATGACACTTTTAAAGCCTTAAAACAATTTTATGACGATCAAATACATTAATAATAATATATATAAATATTTTTTGAAGATTAAAAGTAAAGGTGGATCTTTATTGATAAGATTCGGGGGTATTTTAATATATTATAGAAATCATTTCAGTGCTCAAACATATATATAAATAAAACTCAAAAAACTAGATAACTTTATCATTATCAACTATAAATGTTGTAACTAGCTATTGACCATGGCTGAGCTCGCATGGTCGAAAAAGATAAAAGCTGTTATGTATTTCTCATTTTCATATTTAATTTCGGAGGGGTTATTAAGCGCATCATGATGGATTTTCCGATAGGAATGACATGTTTCCCCGCGGTAAAATGTAGCCTTCGTCGCAGGTTACTCTCTAGCCTCCGTTGCGATACGAAAGAGGCACAAGTAAACAAATACACTTTCGCATTTACATCATTAGTGAGGATTAATATTTTTGAAGAAATAGCTTCTAATAAAAGTCTAGTTGAGTTATAAATGTTTGAGTTTATTTAATCTATATTTATAATTAGTGAACTAATAGTTTAATAGGTTACTGGATGATATCATTAGGTATGCATATAACTCCTTAATGCGAGTATCATCACCGATAACAAGAAGTCAATCATAATAAAGGTATGTAAATTGAACATACTATAGTTGAGTACCTATAACTGTAAGACCGTATTTGTCTGTCCTTGTAATGATGGTTTCCACGCGCACGCCATCGCGTGGGGGCACAAAGAGCGATGTACTGTGGAATGGGTATTGAAATGTCAACCCAATTCCTAAGCGCTGGGGTAGCGGGTAGCGTGTATTAAAATGTCCTAACAGCTTATAACTTATACGTGAAAATGTCCGAGTGAATTTAATAGGGATTAGGGAGCCCATTTTTTACAAAAGCTAGTTTGAATTATATCCGCCTTTTTCTATAACTACGTACATATCTACGTATACGTACGTAACTTCAGTATTAAAAAAGCCATTTCTATTAACAATTAATATTACAAATAGTTTATTTTATCAAAATGATGATGATGATGATCAAGTTGAACTTCTGAACGAAGTATTTAATATATTTAGGTACATACCTATGTGTGAGATATGCCATTCTATTTAAACCATGTCCATAGCCCTGTTATATATAAATCAATTGTTAAAACTTCAATTCGAATCTCCATAATATTATTTCTCCATACGGATTCGCGTGGCGATGACAGCGCCGCGCGCGGCGGGATACGAAACGGGCACGTCACTAAGTTGTCACTGACATCGTGAAAACAATACCGTTATAATATCAGTTACTATTGTGTCCGATGTTCCCGACACAAAGCTTGTTTACATTTCATAACGCTCAGTGTTGCGAATAATTACACTAATACGAAAATAATAATTATTTTTTATTACGTTGAGCGTTATGTTTTTTTTATTGTTCTTATATTAAGAATTCTTTGCAAGATCAATGATGAAAACATTATTGCAAGATGAAAAAGCTCGTGGTTGATTGTTATTTTATTTGGAAACTATAAGATCCACAGTTTGAACGCCCTCAGGTTAAAAAATTTACCAAATGATATAGTAAGAGATGTAAAAATAAAGATGTATTTGCCTTAAGTACTATGAACTGAAAGAAACTTCTATGGAGCAGAATAAATACAACAGCGTAAAAAAACAAACAAAAAAGCAAGAAAATAATACTCGCTGACACGCTTTTCCGGCGCCGCATTCTCATAAACTGACCACGAGATGGCGCTGTTCGTTTTATTGCTCGTTTGCACAACAAGCTGTAATGGAAGACTACAATATTGACAGACCATTAATTCGACAGGAAATTGTGCTGAAGTTGCGATTTGTGCAGGTGATTCCGAACTTTTCAAATAAGCCGCACGTTCTGCAGTTTCCAGTTCAAACAACTAACCAACGAATTTCTCTTTTCGGTATACCAATACCATCATGGAAAATAAGGATGGAATACCAAATGTTTGAGTTGCCTTTCCAGGATTTAGAATTAAACCAAATACATAGGTAGGTTATTAAAGATAAAAAATGTTGACAACGTTACATGTTATTTGTTGGTACAAAATATTAAAAAGACACCCAACTGCCCACTACCCACGCTTTGTAGTACTAGGGTGGACATATTCTTTTAATTAAGCCACGCGGAAAGCGTCGTAACTTTTACGAGGTCCGTGATTTAACTATTATTTGTCATCAATTTTATGAGGCCCTGAAGCAAATACTGGACAGAAGGAAATAAAATAAGACCATTCACAGAGCTGTTCGTTCTAATATAATACGATTTTAATGCTTATTACGCGATATGTTTTCATTTTATGTTAAAAGAACTGTATTATAATATTATTGCATAAGTTATCTATTTTAATATTTCATAGAAATTGAACTTATTTAAAAGTAAAAAAAAGATTATATTTACCTTTACATCAAATAATCACATTACATAAACATGGCAGTAAGTCTATTATATTAATTTTGTAAATAATTATTTAAAATAAGAAATATTTCATAAAAAAAAACTAATGGTCCGCCTAGGCTCTACCCGTATTTATTCCATATTCTTATATGGATCCATCCTTTCTTTTAACTTTCCTTGTGTCTTAACATAAACGTTTAAAAAATTTGCCGAGTTGGTGGAGCCGTTCTCTAGATTTACGCTTAGCAACACATTTGGCGATTTAAACACACTAGCGCCATCGTGTGTTGTAAGTTGTAAATTCATTGTTAAACAAGCGCCATCTGTCTTTTTTACCGTCAATTTAAAAGTTCATTCTAGAGAGCGCTTTAACAGATTACACAATTTATTTGTAATACTGACACCAAAAGATAGATGTCGCTAGTAAAAGAATTTTTTAATAATAATATGGCTACGATGATGTTTTTTATTTTTTACTTATTACTTACCTCCATGTTAAATTTGTGTGTTTCCACTTTTCCCCTTGAACAGCAAACCTTTTCTTTCTCCCACCATTTTCGTAGTTTTCGGGTTCACGGTCAGGCCTCCCGCATCGTTTCTTCTTCATTAACTCTTTTGTTTCATGATCGATTTCTCCTGTCACAGGAATACCGCCAAATTCCTAAAAAAAAACAAATTTTATAATCATCATTATAGCACAATCCTAACTAAATTAACATATTCAAAAGTGAATTTTTTTTATTATTTCCTTTTTCCTCAATGCATCATTGATTCGGTATTTTCCCTCACAATTTTTGCCTAAAAACCCATTTATTTACATTATTAACAATATGAGAAATGGTATACCTATGTCGGATCTAGAAGAATTATAATGTTTCGCTTTACAGATGCACCTTGGCAATGACAATAATTAATAGATAAACCTCTTTGAGTAAAATTGTTAGTATTAAATTTTATTGCGACCGATATCACTATATTTTTATTTTTTTAGCCTATACTGTTCGACTGCAAGATTAGCTTTAGCTCAGCATCTCTACATCCCTCCACTACTATGCTTACACTTACGTAGTACGAACGTAATGCCATGTGATAAGACAGCCACAATCTATCTCTTCTATTCATTCAATATATTTATCCATTAATACATTTTTTTGTCTTTTTAAGACAAAAGTTTGCTTTCTCTATTTATAAATATACGTTAAGAGCTTACTTGAAGTGTTTTAATTGCAATCCTAAATTCATCTTCGTAAGAATGCGAGACATCTCCCATCAAGAGGTTACCGACTTCTGGTTGCCCTTTCTTCAAATAGCCAAATTGTTCTAGGTAGCTCCTCTGAAAAAAGAAACAAAACACAACTCAGTATTAAATCTTAATACGGTGAAGGGGTTTTAGTTTATATAATATATAATCCGAAACGGCTTGACCGATTTTGATGAAATTTTTTGTGCTTATCCGGTATCTATGAGAATCGGCTAACATATATTTTTCATACCCCTAAATGATAAGAGTAAGGCAGAACAGCGTTTGCCGGGTGCAGCTAGTAATATATAATAATTTCATGATGCCCTTGTGTGAAAATAATTAGGACCCTACTTAGATATATCTAGACAGGAAAACATCTTGCTGGGAGCTTTAAATGAAAATCTTTTATTCGATTCACAATTATAGCCGCAAGGAAAGACAATAAGGATTTTTCATTATTCTATTATTAATTCTAAGTACATGTGCTCCTATTCAAATACAAAATAATAAAACTTAAAAACAATGTTACTGAAACGTAGCTTAGATATTTGACACATAAAAATATCTATAGTTGTAAAAGAACCTTACTTCTGATTTATTTTCATTAACATTTTTCACAATCTGGTAATGGTAATATGGTGTTGTGACTTATACGATAAAGATGAGTTCATGAATGAATAGTTAAATTAAGCATCAAACTAAACAAAGTAATCCTTTTAACAAAACACCATTGTCTGGCCATCCTGCTCATTGAAGACCTTTATGGGAGGACAATGCTTCTAACGACTGTCTTTGTACCATCTACAGCTGTAGAGTGTAGATTATCTTTCACTTCATGTTATAATGTTGACATCTGTGTGTAAACAAGGATTTGAATTCGTATATTTTAAATTATGCTCGAAGTTGATTAATTATTAAAACAGTTACAATAGTCCATCCAGCCGTAAAGATATACTGAATTTGAATGTTTCTTCGTTTAATTTTACCTAAAAATTTGATTTATTTATATTTACTGAATTTCATTGATTCGAAGTTGAATTATGGTTTACTTAAAGAGTGAGAAATTTTACTACAAAATTATTAACAAGACGTAGTTTCCAATAGAAATTATATTTTAAAGCGAGTCGGTACCATTTTTGTAGAAAAAAAATGTACGTAGCAACTTAGCAGTAACATATTCTGAAGGCTAATATTAATCACTAACGATATTCTTTTTTAGTTGTTTAAGTTTTAAATTCAGCAAAAACTAATTTTGCTTAATTCTAGAACAGTTTCATGGTAGAAAACGTTTTCAGAACTCAGAACGATGGATATAAAGTTTGCCTAACACCAAGTAGCCGACTTATAACGAAAACTTAGTGAGTAACCTTCATTATTCACCCCCTGAGATATCTCCAGCATTGTTTACTTTAGATGCCGTCTGTTTGAGACAAGTTAAACACCTGAGCAAATTACAATGGAACATTATCTGTTACTTGCTATATCCTGTTATTTTATATGCAAGGAATTAAATCATCTTGAGTACAGGTAACTAATTATTTTTATCTGATATCATATAGCTTAATATACTCAATGAAAGTACAATATGAAAAAAAAAAAACAATATTGTTGTATTTGAGATTTCGCGCCCATTTCGAGTTTCTTAAAAAAAAAGAGGTATTTATGAAGAAATCTTGATACATAATATCTATAATAGTGAAGTGTGTTTAAAATTGCGCAATTATCTGTTACTTAAGCAACTTCTTTAATTATTTAATTCCATATTTTTGGAATCTTTAATTCCATGAGACATGATTTACTATTTTATATAAATAACCAGCAGTTCATTATTTTTTGATAAAGGGGTTATAAATTATAAATATCCTCCCTTTATCAAAAGATTTGAAAGGACACCATATTTGAAACCACGCATAATTATAAATAAATTATAAATAACTTGCTTATTTCATACAATAAACCCACAGTATCTTTTTTGACCTACTGGTAAAGCCACGGGGAAATTTGAATGTCCAATTATTATTGTGTCTTGTTAATAATTAATATGTAGGGGAATACAAAATAAAATTTTGTTGAATAAAATTATCCTGTTGTCTTTCATTACTACATATTTAATTTCTAATTATAAATGTCGCATTATGGGTAAAAATATAGTAGGTCTTGCTTACATATTGGAAACGTATACATTCAAAGTAATATGCTTACATGTTTATAAAAATATATCGGAATAATCTTCTCACATGTTATACTACTAATTCCTGCTTTGTACTAGTGTTTCCACAAAATAAAGTTTTAGAAATTTTACCTATAGAAATTTCACTTTAATTGACTGATAGTAAAACTTCGTTAGGTCAACAAACTTCAGGTGTAATAAATATGTCGGTCGACGAATGAACCCATAAAGCAATGCAAAAAAGTGAATAATTAGGTTAACACCATTATCGATCGCTGAAATCAGAACATCCTTAATTGATAGGCAATCATTCTGACATTTAATGTCCCATCCCGTCTTTAGGTTACAGATTGTCAAATTATTTAATTAACTGAATGAATTCGGCATATAGACCTAGTTAAATAATTGTAAATGTTCTTTTAGTACTAACTACTTACTTTGTTGTTGAATAAGTTTATTATATTTTCTTACGTTTGATTTTACGCGTGTATTATACATTTAGAAATTAAAGACTTTTTTACGGAATAAAAACGCGATTTATTCATTATATTATTAACCCGACGTTTCAGTCAGTCTCCCCGTGACCACGCTCGCTGCAGTGTTCGAAACGTCGGGGTAATAATACAATGAATAAAACGCGTTTAAAATCTGTTAAAAGTCTTTAATGTCTAATCTATTCTATATCGCTAAAAAGTCAATATTCAGTAATTCGATCAAAATGTTGAAAATCGGGGCGTTGATCTGATTATGCAATTTATGTATTTAATTCTATTACAAGGACTCCAAAATGTAAATCAATTCGAATCCGCGTTCCGTTAATCTATATTCGATTGAATCGCGTGATTTGACATCGGAATAAACAAAAACCGCGTTCTAATGGGGACCAAGCAAATCGAGGACAATAAGTACATTGAATCACTGCCAAGCGTCGCGTGATGAACCCTTATTTGTCCTTTAATTAATTGACGAATCTCATTAGCTCGAACTACTTTCCGGTAATTTTCTGTACGGTAAGTAGAACGACATGTTGATGAGCCATTTCCATAAATGCCTGGGTATTTCTTAAACTATTTTGATATAAATCAAAGCATAGCATAAAACGAACATAGATTATGTAGTATAAGGATTGGCAAAGCAATATTTCAAAGTGATAGACGCAGCACGGTGGCCTGAATTTCACCAAGAAACCTAAAACGATGACTCAAGTTAGGGTTGAAAACAGGAATAGATAAAGGGATCCCATTCTCCTACAATAAAAATATTCTGTGAGCTGTAATTTAATAAAATATACACGAATATTTAATTAGAATGACGAGGATCGAGTTCAGTTAAAAATCCTGTCTTACATTAATTGATTCTCATAGTAGGTAAGATTAATATATATTACTCTCAATATATATAAAGCAGAAAACTCAATAGAACAATAAATTGAGCTTATTTTACACCACAAACATTTGATTTAAAGAACCAAATATCTAAAGAGATTGCATTGGTGTGACAAGACAATGCGCTTTTAAATAAATCACACCTACATGAAAATAAATTTTGCTTTGCTGCATTTTATATTGTTGCTCTATTGGGTTATCGAAATGGGTTATAGAAAATAAAATACCATAAACATAATGAGATTGAAATAGAATTGGTACAGTTATTGAAATACGATGCTTTTGAAATTTAAATGGGACCACACGTTAGGCACCAGCTTTCAAATGAAAAAAGACTTATCAACATCGATTCATCTAGTCGAAAGTTCTAAAGTAAGAAACTAAAAAAAAGCAGTCGAATTGAGAACCTCTCTCTTATTTGAAGACGGTTTGAAAGACAATCTAATAGTTACAATTTATGTGAAGATTTGCTTAATTTTTTCAAAAATTATTTCATTATTAGAAAGTTACATCTTTACCGGAGGTCCATCCGTTCGTAAATCAGCTTCGCAAAGGTATGGAAACTTGTAAAGGATTTTTAACTCCAATATGTAGATATGTTTATGGTATATAAATCATAATCTAATTAAGCCTCGCTATAACATGCAGTCGCAGCTGCACTATGTTGACGTATGCTGTCATTTGACGAAGCCCTTGTGTGATGTACAAGGGCTTTGGCCCTAATTGGTGAAATGTGGTATTATTAAACCATTAAGTTGAATGCTGACTTTTTGTATTAAATCTTGACTGGTGTTTATTTATTCTTGTCATTTTTGGAATATGTAAAAGAACTTAAATAAAATCTTTTAGCAGAGTTCAAATATTTAGTTCTCAACGTTACTCTGCCTTCTTAACCTAGGTTATTACCTGTATCCTGGAATGTAATGAAGTAGTTAACGTTCAAGTTATATTTTTTTGTATGTATGCATAAGATGAGAATATTTATGAGGTCCACTGTATTTAAAGATGTTTCACGTTACAAAGTCTAACCTTTAGAGCTTTTTGTCACATTGCAAAAAATATAGTAGGTATAGAAATCATTTATACAAAATTGAAAAAAAAAATTGCAGTTTTGATGTTACCATTTACATGGTCATTTACAATGAAACGTTTAAATGGTTTCATAAACAGTGATGAACAACACGAACCAACCCGAAAAAGAGGTTGTTTACGAATGTAGGACCAAAAGTTTAATAGCTTAATGTATAGGTACAATCATTTCTAGACTGATATTCGGAAGCTTTGATAAAATTGGAATTACGCTGACACACCTTAAATATAGTGCTTTGGACGCTATATTCTGCAGGTAGATCAAATATAGTATTTTATTGACTTTTAACGTTGTACTAGTACAGTATTATGTTATCTGTGCTCATACTATTTATGCCTGTGTCCCTGTTAATAATCTACATTTTCTATAATATAATATAATTAAATCATCTACATATTTAACATCGCTTTTAATCCACTAATTGTAACGCCAGACATAACGCAATTATTCCAGGAATTATTAAAGACAGCCATATTAAATTAATCGGTTAGTGAGTCAGCGGTACCTAGTTTTTGCAAGCCCTAATGGCGGGTATTAGGTCAATACATGTTCGAACATCTGTTTAGTAATTAATAACAATGAGAACTTCGTGGGAGCGGTAATAAAAGCTTGATATTGCTCATTCATATTTGGTGTTTTATGAAATCAAATATTGTTTTATAACGTGTAGATAATTTATTTCTTATAATATAAGAATGGAATGTGTTTCCATGATTTATTTATTTTACCCGAGACGTTTTGAAAAAATGTCAAGCATAAATTAAATATTTAATACAGAGTTTTCATGTATACAAAGTATTTACCTATACTGTAATAGAATATAAGGGAAACGCGCTTCAAAACCATTCATTTTCTTAAGCTATGTAATAATAATAATCTATACAACTATCTATATTGAACAACTTCATGAATATTTAATAAGCACTTCCCGGCACCGGAATTGGTGCGACAAATTAAAAGCATATCGTTTAGATCTTATAGCGACAACAATACTAAACTAGGCGTTAATTCGACAGACAATAGGGGTTTATTTAAAATTCTAATCTGTCAAGGACTAATCAATTTTAGATTAGTTAATTATTAACACACTTTATTTCAATTATTGGCTTAAAGTTAAATTTTTAAACAGAAATTTGATGATCCAAGTAAACTTATAAGAAAAAATAAAATATAACACGTGATTGTCATGTTTACGCAAAGTATCACGCTTGCAAAATATATTTTTCATAATACATTGAGAAATAGACAATTAAAAAGGGAGTTTTATAAGTACATTAACAACATTTACTTTAAATACAACGGGTGACTTCGTAAAAGAGGTTTGTTTTAAACCGATAAAATGTTCTTAACAACAGGGAAAGTAGACTTAATACAATTTGATCTCGACATATTGCATAATATGCGATGCCATACAATGAAGATTTATATACAGTGCTCAATGACAACAAAGAGTAAGTTATTACCACAGATAATATAATAATAGTATTATAGTATAAACTAGTATAGACTACGCTTATTACATAACATATAGATAATATTGTAATAGTTATTGAAAGAAAGAATCTCTGAAGTACTATTATAATTTATCCATTTTCCTCAGTTGGTAAGTAGTGCGGTTATCTAAAAGCTAAGCACGGATCCAGCTTTATTTTAAATACACAGCAGGTATCGTTTCTTCGAAGTCTATGCTCTATGCGTGAGAAAAAGGCATCTATAATTAGAAAAACTTTAGTACGCTTCTAAGCGACGTTCTTCAGCGGACTCGACTTAAATGTTTTTTCATATAAATATTTGATTGTTGGTTTATTTTTGTTGCTATATTTTGTCTTATATGTAAATTATTCATTAATAAGCTAATAACGAAACCTTATTGCGGCTCAAACATTAAAAAAATCACATCTATACAAACTTTCGGATACTAATGACTTATTTTTTAACTGTTTTAAAAAATTAAAATCCAAATAGCATATTTGCATTTAATTGTCATAGCGTTAAGTATTTACTTATTATATAAGTATTTACTTGTGTATTTACACAAAGGCCATTCATTTAACAGAAAAACATCGTACATACTAACCATCTAAAATAACAGATTTTGTGAAATTCCTTTGAATTAAGTCGACAAGTTTTATTTTTAGAAAACATTTGAATGAAATGCACATAAAAATACTTGACTTTCTAAGTAGTTGGGAAATGGTAAAAAATTCACAAACTTCAGAATATATTCCTGGTACTGCAATATCGTTTTCTTAAGAAAAACACTTATAAAGTAACAACGCAAAGTAGTTTTAAGGTGAAAATCCTGTGGAGATTTTCTTCAAGAAATACGAGACTGGGGTTAAGATTACGAGCAAAAGTAAATATTATGATAGATACGGTAGTATGAAGTAAAAAATACAGCGACTAAATGAGTATACAAATTGAGTATTTACGTTTTATTTAAACGGTTCTCATACGTAGCGATTATCTAAAAACTAAATATAAAAATTACGAGTATCTTTGTAGGTATATTTTATTATTATAGGAACAGAATACTTTAGTTTTCGAATATACATACAATACATGTTTTAATTACAATTTTCATATAACCTTCATCCATTTTTTCAATAAAAATATGCACAGGAAACAAAATCGCAAAATAGCTTCTGTTAAGATGATTCTTACAACAATTAATCACTTAAAAGAATTTCTATAAAAATAACCAAGACTTCCGACGAATTATACCTACTTGTACGCAGAAACGCAATCAAGTCTAGAATTACTCTAGACATTCTGTAAATTAATCTCGAGATCTGATCTTAAATGTTCGCAGCACGCAAACATATTTACTCCTTATATTTTTTTAAGATCGGAAGTATGGAGTTACAAACTTAAAACCTGATAAGATTCATTAACCTTACGTTGTCGTTAAGGCATGCGTTGAATTATAGTATATGCATTCTGATTACTTTATTACATTATGCGCATAAATGGATATTATGAGATGGATATAATTAAATTTATAATTTGGTTGTACATCTATATGAAAAGAAACAACTAAAAACTGTCTATGACTCGCGTCGCATCTAATCAAAGATAAACAAATGTGTACAGATAAGTGGATGATCTTTTAATTTCTTGCCAGACCGAGACGTGTATATAAACAGATGGTTGCCTGTTTAGTTGATTAAGATCATATTTCCAGGTTACATATACACATTATATATAAATATATATATATATATATTGAATATAAATTTATACAGCTAAATGAAGTAAACAGTCAACCTATGAAATAAATGTATTCTAAATAGATTTAAGTACTCATTAAAAATCTCAATAACTGGAATATATTAATAAATGGACTATATTAAATCGTAAGTTATAATCTTTATAGCTATCGGATGTTGATAAAACGTGTAATGTGAGGTCCTTTGGTAGTTAAAAAATAAGTGGTAAAACAATCATACTCTTTCGAATTGAAGCTGTTATTATTAGTTATTTTTAGTCATGTAAGAAATAAGAGTCCTAATATTAGTAATACATATTTATTCAAATACATACTTATTTATGGTTTAGTTGGCCAAAACTCTGTACTATCTTAAAGTAGTGAAGTCGCAGATTAAACCAATATTCCAAAAAACGAAAGAGGCGTTCAATTCGTAGCGTGCTTTTTGTATAAATTTTTAAGATCGTTTGATAAATAAAAACAATTGCAACCATCCCAAAATACCTCATTGTTTACATAAAAATGTACGGACGGATTCATAAAAATGAATCCGTTTCACACAATTAATTGAAATGAAAATCGAGATGCATCTTTCTCAATTGTCTTTTCTAGTAAAGGTTTCGAAACATTCAAGCAATTTCAGTGAATTACAAAGAAACCATTAGAAAATCGAGCTCACAGTGATGTAGAGTGCCATGCCCTTTAATTAGAGGCCTTTGGCCTGGACATTGATAAGCTATCCTTTTATTTCACACCAAAGACACGCAATGTCTAAAAAACCTCATTACATTATACGTTCTATTTTATACCAACAATATTTTCCATTATTATAATGATATGTAGCGTAGGTGGACTTGTAATAAGATTGAAAGTAAGCATAAACATGACTTGCAGCCAACATTATTTCCCAAGAGATAAAATTGCGAATCAAGCCTTTATTTGATCCAATATACATATTACGATTTAAAATTTTGAATATGATTGATTTTAATTTACGAACGGGATACTCGACTCGAGTCTCAATAGACCTTATTGCAAATATACAATTTTCAATATTCTTTGGATTTGTTAAATAACTTATATTTACAAGTTATAAATATCTACATAAATTGTTTAAAAACTAATTCATATAAATACATAATTAATGTATGTTTTTTTTTTTTTGTAAACAAAATGCAATTTAAAATCAAACCGTGTCTAATAAAAAGTAAACATTACTCGGGTTCGTTAAGAGTCAAGAGTGGACAGGAATGGTGACGCATCACAGCAGTGGTTTTACTTTATCAGGAACATGCCCACCCTTATAGGGTTAAGTCGCAGGAACGGACCTCACAGAACCTTCCTTATTTTATTTTTACGATGCTACAGATTGTTAAATAGAGTCTTCTTTGTGCCCTGTTGATAACCTTTCCACATTCTCGAACGAGGTAGGCGAGTATTAGGCGTCGATTCTTGCAATATGATGCACTTACGTAAAGTAGGCGATTAAGCTGGCAAAGTGTATTGTGTAAAGCATTTAAATTTTACGCGATTCTACTTAGATTTAAATTGTTTATAATGGATTTTAAATATTATCATTAGGCGATTGCAATTTATTTTGTGACTAACAGTCTGAATGGCTGAAGCGTATGAAGAAAAGGAAAATAATGAAGAAATCGTGTATCTAATCCAATTTATGATGCCTATCCCAAATATGGAGCCTTCTAATAGCTCAGAATGATCGACATATTCCTGCACTCGTAAATATTCCTAAAGAATTTTAATTAGCACGTCATTAACATACGTACACTAAACACGAGATACGCAGCAATATGCATTTTTAGAGAGACCCCGTTAAATGAACGTTTCGTCACACTGTACAGTTTCTATTACAAGTGATTTATTTCATACAGAAAATTTAATTTGTATATTATTAACCATGGGCTAAAAACACGCCTACGGGAGAAGGTACGATGTGTGTTAATAAAAGTTTAAAACTATTTATGCATGAATTTATATATAAGTCCACGTATTTAGAGGTATATAATTTAATTATTTTTTCACTACACAAACTTTTTATAGCCATTATAAAGGTCTTTATAATTGTAAATTAATAAAATCGTTTAGCTCCATTAAAAGAAATTTCATTAAAATGTATCCAGAGTAAATTCGAGTCCAAAAAAATTTAATTAATTCAACAGCGCTCCTCAACATACCGAACAATTTTATATATCTTTCAATTAGATACGCTTGATTGATTCAAGAAAGAATATGTATTAAGATAAAATTCAGATACATTAAACTTTATAATCTAAATAAAGCATATTTTTTTATAGACCTCGGTTTTGAATTTACAAATTCTACTTACTAAAAATATCCAAAACAAAATTTGTATATATTTAAGAAATTAAAACGAAAAATCTACAACACACATGTAGGTTCTTTAAAATCTTATCATAAGGAACGATGACACATAACTTCGCCATAAAAATTAGGTCGCGAAGACATTCGTCTTTATAATATGAAGATGTGTCAATGACCGCGTGCAAATCATATGATTTAGGATGCTGCGAACAAGGTCGTCTCTATGTGTTTCTGTTTGTATCTATTTAAGTATAACGTATGACGTTACGACGGCCGTTTAAATAGTTTTTGGTGTTTATAATATATGTGATGTTTTTTATTACCTTTTGCCTTTTATAATTTCTTACCAATGTGCCTTAAGAAGATAAAAAAATCATTTCGAAGATACGAAAGATGTACTTTTATTAAATTGTCTCTAAGATCTAACTGTTTTGTTGAACCTCGCTCATTATATATGATGGATCATTGCAGAGAAGCGGAGTTTATCTAAAGCATTGTCTCATCGTGGACTTTGCGATGGAATTGTTATAAATTGGTGCAGTCCTTGGACAATATTAAAGTCCCTTAGTAGTTAAGGAGCGTAATTAATATTGTGGACATACTTGCACAAGCCAATTCGGGCTTTAAAGTTCACTGACTGGCCAAGCGGGGGATGGATCAAATATCAATATTCATGATGTTATGTCCAACCGCGTGGATAAAGAAATAAAAAATGACAATTTTATTGCTTACATTTAATGCCCCCATAAAACAGAGTAGAGGATAATACTCGTAAAATGCACCCTACGGTCATTATAGATATAGCTTTTATGATTAATTGAATCTATGATAACGGTTAGTTTCAATTAATTAGTTTAATTCTTGTCCAAATTATATTAAAATTTATTTGTTATAAATCAACTATATTACACGTACAACGCATAGATTTCCATTGATAGATAAAAATTTCTAACGATAGCTATTACTTGAATGAGAATTTCTTTGGTTGCAGATGTTCTTTAAAGGGTTCAAACACAAAGATAGATGAAACGAGACCACATTAGCCATACGTTCGTGCGAGAGGCTATTCAGAGTTTCTTATAGCAAAAACTTCAGGAGGGTGATTGTGGTCAGCCGTTGATCTCGACGGTAAGTATACTTCAGTTAGAATGTAATTTGCTCTCCAAATACTTTTCTTGTATACAATACTAGTAATTTAAACTGTTTCTTTTACTAACGAGCACGATTTTTTGAAAGGTAATACGATCTAAAAATAAACGAACAGATTTAGAATCATTGTTATAGTTACGGAGCATCTGCAACTACGATTATAGTTTTGTGACCGTAAAAACTTTGTAGACGTATTTTGAAGGTGCTTATGTTTGGGATATAAAGTGCAATTTGCGATATCAAAGGGTATTTTAAGGAAGTGGTAGGCGTCCTCATGTTAACGAGGTCGGATGAGTCAGGTCGTCTCTGCGGCGCCTATCGGTTCGCGAACGATGTTTCCACTTCTCGAATCGGATCCCTCGGGAACCGAACAACTGAATCTATTTTCTCTTTATAGCCGACTCACTACTAGCTTTCCGCCCGCGGATTCATTCAGAGTACATTACCATTGGAATGAGACGTTTCGGGGCGGTAAAAAGATCAAATACAAAAATTATATCATAAGAACGCTTCGTTGCGACGTGAAATAAAAACAAAATAACAAACAAACACCATTGCAATTATAATATTATAATAGTGAATAAGGACGCTGTTCACTATATGACTATAGGTTTAAAATTGAAGCTCTATTTTGTTTAATTAAGTTTGCTATCACGTATACAATCAAGTAGGTATCGGTTCATAATTACTTAATATTTTCAACAGACTTACCGAATTATTCTTCGAAAAGTAATTTATTCTGATGAAGAGCCATGATAACGAATTTATTATGCAGATTAGAGCAGTGACACTTAATTTGTGAATAATTTTCCAGTATCAGATTTGTTTATTGTAATTACTGAAGTTGCTGGAATTAATTGCATTATCGCACGTGTTTGCACCTAATAATGGAGAATTTCTGCATTAATTAATTGGTATTAATTTCCGAGTATAATAATGTATTAGTGGCAATGGAATAATAGGTTTATATATGCCTACGTATATATGTGTATATATAATGAGTTTATGACTTTTATTATTCATGTAAATTCATTTCAACAAGAAGTCGTTGTTCTAATATTTTATTATTTACGTAGTAGAATTAAAATTTGCTATTTACGAAAAGGCAGCTACCAATTTAAAACATAGTTTTTAAACAATATATATTCTATCGATACAATAATGTGACAAGTACTACAAATTACGTATTCGTTAATCAGGAAGCAAAATATTACATGTAATTGATATGCTACTCTGTTAGTTTTTGCCTTTAAGACGTCGATTAGACTTGAATTCTTAGTATGAAACAAAAAGTGTATTTATAAAATTATTGCATTTTTTGTTGGGCTTTTAATTGCATTAACATGCCATTATACGTTCCTATGTTCACAATTATTGATATAACGCAACACGATTTATATGTCTTATCTATAATAATATTATAAAGCTGAACAGTTTGTTTCTTTGTTTGTTTGAACGCGCTAATCTCAGGAACTACTGGTCCGTTTTGAAAAATTTTTTCAGTTTTAGATTGAATAGCACATTTATTGAGGAAGGCTTTAGGCTATGTACCACTGGCGAAGCTGGGGCGGACCGCTAGTGAGGCAATAATTTAGATGTTTTGACGAGAAAATAAGAGAGATACAAGATTCGACATTAACATTAGTATTTTTAATTTAATTTGTTGCATTTGCACCATTTTGTAAAATTCTATCGAATATTCATCATCATCAGCCCATATATGTTCCCACTGTTGGGACACAGGCCTCCTATGAGGGTTCAGGCCATAATCCACCACGCTGGCCAAGTGCGGGTTGGCAGATGTCACATGTCGTCGAACTTTTTTGATTCTTGGACATGCCGGTTTCCTCACGATGTTTTCCTTCACCGTTTCGAGCAGTGGTGATGTTATCTACATGCGCAGATAAATTGAAAAATCAACTTATTTCCTGTACGCTCGCCGGTCTCGAACCCGGACTTATCGATTTTGAAGTCCGAGGTTCTCACCACTGAGCCACCACTGCTCTCACCACTGAGCCACCACTGCTATCGAATATTATCTCATAGTTAAAAAAAATCTATCAAAATATGTATAGTGAGTGTAAAACTGTTTAAGAAATATGAATAAGCTGTGCGATGAAGTGTTTTCATAAGAACCATTTTACTTACATTGTATACTCATACCGTATATAAAATTTTATGAACTGAAATATCAAATAATATCTAGCTCAATAACGTAACAAGCTTTACGGTCTTTATATCTTTTATATTGCTTTTGTATTTTGCGTTAAAAGTTTTATTTGTAATATATTTAATTTTTTTTCTGATACTTAAACCTTTTTTCTGTGGTATATTAAGATAACACAATTGAATCCAATGGATATTTACTAAATAAGTACATTTTTAAGGTTAATATTTGCACAGCATGTAAATCGGATTTATAAAATACATTGTTCGATTTGCAATAAACATTTCATTTTACATTGGAATACATCCTATAAAGAACTCAAATACAATGAAATAAATATTTATTTTGAAAGGTTAACACATTGTTTCTACCTTAAAGTAAATTACTCAAAAATTCATCAAAAACAACATAAAATGGCAATGTTTTAACAGCCACCGGTCATATATCTTTTAAAAAGTTAACGTTGTCATTATTGCATTCATTCCATACGGGCTCCAATGCAAATGAAAGCGCATGTTAAATGCATTACGTCGCTTCGAATTCATTGCCTGGCCATAACTCAATGTTTATTAAATGTAGAAAATGCATACCGTTAAGAAATGTCGTTACATGAATTATGTGACAGGCTGTTAGTATTCCAGGGCTGTAATTGCACCCTTGTTGCTACAGATGTGGGTCAGTAAGGTAGGGTAGGGTAGGGTTTTATATTGTTTAATACGATTTCACGCATTTTAGAGAAAAGCTTTATTTCATAACTTAAGGGCTAACGGTTCTGAGACCAGAGTCTTTTGATCTAAGTAGTCAATTCTTTTCTTTAGTATGATACTTGTCTTCTTGTATATACTATATCATAAATCGTTGTCGACTCGTATTACGCTATCTTTTCGTATAAAAAAGTGAGTCAGTGTACGTCACGAGCCACAAGGAGGAAAACTACATTCGTCTTTGTTAACAATGAAAATAATATTCATATAAATGTATTGTAACAATAAGACAATTCAGCTCATTATATTTTACAAACGACGCATTTTTAACGGTTCTGGATTCATTTTGATCAAAGGTTCCAAATTACATAACGTTCATAATTCATTGAAGTGATATTATAAGACGACCATATCCTAAGCCTTACTATTAATCTACATGATCCTGGACCGATTATAGTGTTTGAAATGCCTTCAGTTAGACCCAAACTTAACAATTAATCCACATGGTCATGAACAATAGATGTCCGGCCACGTCACAGTTACTGTAAATGCGTCGTCTGGGCCGCATCCTTCAGTAAACATAATTAATCACTTCGTCGCAGTTGTTCCCAAGCCCGGGCACAAAACTCTCCTACACTGATTTATGAGCAAAATCGAAAGATCTATCGTACTTGAGGTGACATTGGAATCTTAGTCACGATGACGGTCACCTCAACCGAAGAAATGGTTGAAACATTAAAATTCCATTACGATTAGACTTCACTTTTATGACTAAGTAAAAAAGGAACTTAAAGTAGTGCTCTATTAATAATTTGCTTTTTGTTCAAGCCATATTTTAAATCATTAAGAAAGCCACAATTTCCTTAGTAAAGATCGTTCAGAGTGTCCAAAAGTAGCAAATATGTTTATAAAGTGAAACATCATTTAAAAAACGACATCAATAAGTTTTTAGTAAGCTACAAACGTCAATCGTATATAAAATGAACATAGGCAATAGGCATATCTGGCCTACAACTATTTAACGAACGATTAGAACTAAATTTACAATATTACTAAAATTAATAAGCTGCAAATTAACGTAGTGCAGGTTACAATTCGAGACAGAAATATTCTAGACAAGCGTCGTGTTTATATTGGATGAGTGAATATGTTTAAAATATTTCGTACATATTTCATGAAACACCTGGGCAGGTGATTAGCCACGAAAGTTCATCGTCCGAAACTTTCTGTTTAAGAGATGGATTAATTGTTCGGGAAACCCAAGGAAATATCTAGAGCTTTTGTGAAAATGGTTCTGTGAAATTATTACATTGCTACGGGTCTTCATATTTAATGACCTTTGAAGTCTTCAAATTGTAATGGTACCTATATAATATAAGAAAGGCATTATATAGATTTTTTAAGAAGGATGTTACTATTACTGCTATTAGGAATTTTCTAATAATATAGTTCCAAACAAGGATGTGAAGTTTGAGCATTTTCGAACACTTTTGATTCAGTATTAAAATTATCACACTGTTTTATTAACGCCAACTTTAATACATGTATTAAAGAGATTCGTCCCTCCAGACAGATTGCTAATTAAAGATTTAATCATGCTTTGGACGAACCATTACGAAAACTAAAAGATATATAACAATGCAAAGCAGCAATTTTATATAACAATAGATTTTTCAATATAATTAGTAGAGAGCAACGTACCTGAAGTTAGAAGTTCACATATCTGTAAAATTGTGTTATAACGAAAATATTATAAATAGTACTCGTGGTGCCTTTCAGTTAAATGATAAGTAGCTCTCAGTATACTGTAACGACTAAAGTAGAACACAAGTGCCCTCACCCGTGGGCTCGAATATAAAACTTTGTAATTTATTATACGATCTAAATATTTTGAAATATTACCATGTATCTAAATATTATAGTCTTGAGAGTAGTGAAGCATAATATGAGTTATAAAACTACGGGTTTATGGCGATGGATACTCAGTTTAAGACAAAATAAGTTTTAGGGGAGCTTATCTTTTAATAAAAAAAATATCGCAAGACAATGTCCTCGAAAAATAATACCAAAGTATACGTTTTGTATGATAACGAAGAACGGTAAAATAAATTAGAAATTTAATAATGCACAAATTGAAAAATATTTTTACGTTTATGAAAGTTTTATCGTGGATACGTGATTGAACTGTACGAAACGCTTATTAGAGATAACCTAATACATATCTAATATAATGTTCAAGTAAATATGAAACTAAATGAAAGGTCATGCCAGCTAAAATTAAGTCAGCCAAAATTTTTGGAATTAAATCTTGCAATTTTTTCTAGAAAGTTCTTCAATTAACATAATATAATATATAGAAAGGGAGCAAAATCATTATATCTATAGTGATGCGTTATTCTGCTACATAAACCTACATCACTACCACCTATGCTGAAATCCCTTCTGTGGTTTTCGCCTGAAAGAGTTACAAGCATACATCCATACATTCTTAGCTTAACTTTCACTTTTTTTAATATGAATATAACAATGACATATAGTAGATGCTTTTCTAGAGGGATATTTTGCTGATCCAGGTAAATCATTGCAATTATGAATAACTAGCTGCGCCCCGCGGTTACACCCGCGTAAGTTCGTATCCCGTAAGAATATCGGGATAAAAAGTTGCCTATATATTTGTTTTTACTGCAGTTGTCCAGCTATCTACGTACCAAGTTTCATTGCAATCGGACCAGCAGTTTTTGCGTGAAAGAGTAACAAACACACACACACATCCTTACAAACGTTCGCATTTATAATATTAGTAGGATAGGATAACACAATTGCACTAATCTTACTTAACATAGATCATTGTGTATACAAAATATTTCTTTCTTAGTGTTGTAAAAACGAAATGAAATGCATTGATTGACAGATTGATAGGGGACCATAAAAACTTCTACGAACCGTTATGCCCTGGCTCGTTAAGTCCTTTTTTGGTTCAACTCAGTCGCCTTTATGCTGCAAGTCGGAAACATTTTTTTACAATGATTTCATACATCATTATTCCATATATTAGTAGAATTATTAGAATATTTAAATATAAAGCTTAACATCGCCTTAATACTAATAATACCTTGATACTAAACCCAAATAAATATAAAGCCAGTTGCTTCTGAATTTTTTCTAAAAATATATTTTTTTATGTAAATAGGTATATTATTTAGAAGACTAATGTGCCGAATTATGTTGCATCTATCAATGGAAGAGTATAACTTTACAAATACTTTCCAGAACTTTCATTGAATTTTAATGAAAAAGCTCTAGAAATAATAATAAGAATATTTATCATGAACTTTTTATAATTATACACTTCACTGTGAGCGTTCGCAGGTATATAATTTATGAACATTACAGTATATGTCGCCTCCTTGGTACAGTGGTTAACGCGTGAGCGTAGAACCGAGGGGTCCTGGGTTCAATTCCCGGTGGGGACGCACAAAAAAAAAATGTCTCGGTCTGGCAGGACACAGAAGGCTGATCACCTACTTGTCCGTAAAGAAAATCGATCATTGAAACAGATGTACATCATCTGCCCCATACCCCACTAGGGGACACGGGACTTCACTCACAGTATATGTAAATGTGCTGCATTTATTACTAAAAGTTAAATAAAAACATTTATTACTTAAACTCAAAATGTCTCCGAACAAATTCATAGGCTAAAGGGTCGAAACTGCACTCCCTATGTAATTGATACCGCAGGATGTTACCCATCATGCCTATTGAAGAGCTTTCTTAATGTGGCCAAGTAAATATTTGAGCTATTTAGAGAATAATAAGGTTTAAATTTAAATGATAAACATCGATCCCTCTAATGGACAAATCGAGTAAAAATGGAGTGTTTATATCGTGTAAATTAAAGAATATTGCAACACTTTAACGTTAGGTAATTAACATTCTATATAAGTATATGTAACACATCTTTTATGATATTGGTGAATAAAAAACAAAAGCAGACGTATTACTTATTATTAATCATAAGCCATTTTTAAAGTAAAAGACATACTTGCTGTTGAAACGTTTAAATGCAGAGTTAGTCACTGTTTGCTTTCTCGATAAGAAGTCTTAAATGGATCCAAATAATTCACAAACAGAGTCGGGCTGTTGGCAAATCCATTACAATTTATTACGCTCTTAATAGGGTTTGTTCGAAGCTTGTATCAAGGGCTTTCATGGACACTTTAAAATATCTCAAAGAACTTATTTTTATGCACTGCTTTTTGTTTTAGTGATTAATGATTATTAATAAGTATTGCGTTCCATATATCATTATTGATATTGCAAAATTTCACAACAATTTCAATTGCAAGACCTCACGTCGATTTAATAATCTAAGTCTTATCGTTTATACGATACGAATATGTTTCGAATTCGAATTCGATTCGAAAACGTTTGTTTTAACATATTTAAAAATCCTTTTGTGTTTCATGAGACTTGTCGATGTATCTCAACTGATTCATTTATGTGTTTATCACATTAATACGATTGATATATGTTGTGGGTTTTCTCAAAAAGTATTCAATGTATCATTTGGAAATGTTTTGTCAATTGCTCCAGATAAAGCTTTAATGTCAATACAGTTGGTACTGGCGCCATGGTTGGCAGTAAAGTACACGTGTTTGGCATCATTCACACTGCATACTAATAAACATTCAGTGTTTCTTAACATTCATGCCTTTGATATTACTTACAAAGTTGATAATTGGCTAGGTTGTATCGCGATCCTTAAAAGTGGGTAGATAAATTTATACTTTAAATGACTAAAGAAGTATTGAGAGTTTATTTCACGAAATAATTGTGTTATAGTTTGGACTAGCTTTTGCCCGCGGCTTCGCACGCGTTAAATTCTGCGTACTTTGAATTAACGCGTGCGAATAGATGTTATCATACATGTAAAAATTTCTCTTAATTCACGCTATCTATTAAAAAAACACCATCAAAATCCGTTGTGTAATTTCAAAGATCTAAGCATACATGCATAAATACATAGAGACAAACGCGGGAAGCGACTATGCTTTATACTATGTAGTGATAACTGATTTGAATCCACTCACATACATTAACTTTTAGAACGTTGAATTATGAATAAAATAAATATTTTTTTTATGAATAAAATATTAAATTTCAATTATTTGGTTTCTTTCAGCCATACGTATTTAAATATAATTTATTCAAGGTATACCCTCTGGTTACATTGTACTCCCTCATCAACAAGTCTCTTAATTCATTTTAGATGAAGCGTAGATTGTATTCAAATGAATTGCTTCATATAATATTTCCTGTCTCTGTTATAACAAATGAAGACGCAACTACCTGGAACATTAATATGAATTCAAGAGAAATGTGGAAATTGTCGTCATGAATTACCTGAATTTTTAATGCATCTACAAGTGTAAATAATATTTACTCGAAACTACTGCATATTATGCAGTAGTTTCGATTATTTTTTTACCTACAGATAAGATGTCTTACTGGTAAGCACTGTACTAGTAATTGTCTTAAGTATTCAAAATATTGCTTTTTTGCTAGAATATCTCTTAAATAGCTTATATAGTATACATTTAAACTTGTGTATCAGCGGAACATATTATTACGAAGGTAAAATCATTATTAGGGATCTGAAAATTCGCTATATATTTTCTCGCCCTATTTATAGCTAATATTTGAATGAAGGACAATTTGGAGACATTCCATCGTCATAAAAGCTTGCTATACTCGTTCATTCAGTCAGTAATCAAAGCAATGAGTAGATCGATTAATTCCCATAACGTCAATAAACAAGACGTTCACCCATTGGATTGATTTGCCGAATATTGTCGTCACCCATTAATCATTCCGTCGCTAATCATAACGACGACCCGTGATTTATCACAGTTATCAATTAGATATGCTATGCTAGTATAAAATCATAGACAATGTTTTAAGGACATCGCTGTCACTCTTAATCTGTGCTTCTACAATAAAATTGAGTCAGTCGTTGATAAGATTCGCGGTTTATTGAAAGTGGAGGGGTAAAAAATAAAAATCATTGTTATTGCTATATTTAAATAATTTACAATCAGAACAAAAGTACCTTATCAAAATTCGACATATTCCGTTACACATAAAAATGAATTTTTACTTCAAATAACTAATCTAAGCAATGTTTTTCGCAAATTATATAAAAACGATGAATCTTAGAACATTTGATGCAAATGTTTTTAATGCAGCTTAACATTGGCTTGATCAAGAACAAATGATTGCTATAGTCTGTTTACATATTTTATTTATCCATTTAGATTATCTGTAACTTCCTTGAAGCAAATAGCTGGTACGGATTAATGCTCTCGATTGATTTACAATCTTTTAGATATAACTGGTGGGAAAACTAATCACTAACTGGATATGCAAAGATAAAATAGTAGTTAACAGATAGTTGAAACTGCTCAAACCTGAAGTGCTTTATTATATCAATTGCGGCATCGCTTAAATTTCTTTTAGATATTATGGTAATTATAAATAAGCTTTATTAAGTAAACATTTACAATATTGTATCTTTGTGCATCGAAAATATAAATGCTATTTATGCTATCGTTGTAAAATTGTAGGAAGGGCGAATTTAAGAATTATTAGCTGTTCCAGTGCAAATTATTGAATAATATTGTAATACTAGTAATACACACTTAATAAATTTTCCATGCTGCGTATTTAGGGAAAAGGGCATCCAATAATTGTATATTATACGGTGTTCAAAAGTACAGCCAATAATAAACTGACAGCACAATTAATTTCAATGAATACGAGTTTCCTTTTAATGCAAAGAATATTGCTTTGGCTTTGATCGGGCGATGTGAAAAATATATAACCTACATCCTTTGTCGTTTTATCAACAACCTTGCTTGAGAGCTGTATGTAGCCTTAGGTAAGTATACATTACATCCGTATATCGCGGGTGTTAATTATACCTTCTCTCCTTATATCATCTATAGCGGCATATGAGAGTATCTGTTAACAAGCAATACAAATAATTTAGATTATACCAAAACAATTTTTTGTATGCTAACTTCTTTAAAATGTCTCCCATAAATACATGATACAGAGTGAAGACAATACAACGAAATGAAATTGGATTATTTCATGTATGAAACCTAATGAGCTTCGAGGCCAAATTGAATACGGAGAATAACAATAAAATATTCCCTTCGCATGATATTCATCAGCTACTATTGCGGTGTTTGTTACGAGCAAACATAAATAACTCTCGAATCAATTTTCTTTTTGTTATGAAAAATAGAATCCAATTGTGTATTCCATTTTAATTGAATAGGTTAATGAATTGCTTGGAAAGAAAATTAGTTATTATCGTGATATTTCCTATATATCTATATTATAAAGAGGAAAGATTTGTATGTAATGTTGAATCGATTTCAAAAACTCGAAGAAGAAAGCTGCATCTTTACTGAGTGAATTCATCTTTAGTGAGTGAAATTGAAAATTATTTATCATAATATATGTACTACGGGCGAAGCTGGAGCGAACAGCTCGGTAATGTATAATATGTTTTTTCTTTATCACCATTAAATTAATATTTCATTTTACAACATATGCTGCCGTATATAAATGTTGTATCTTTACTTGTTATTGTATCTCATATAAAAGCAAAAATAAGTACCTACCTGTTAGAAACACTTAAATTTATATTTTTTTTTAGTTTTTGGGAAAACAATAATTCTAGAATATGATATTAAAAATAAGAGCTCTGGCTAGCGGGAAAACTAGACACTAACTTTCTATGTCATTACAATAATAATGTGATACATTATAATGATATCTCATTCGTTGTTATAAATGTTATCATACAATATGGAGTACGTGTTGAACTGTTCGCATATGAACTTTCAACGACCCACATTTATGTAACAGGTTTCACGATTTTATGCGATGTTTCATTCACTAAGGCTATTTCTCTGTGTGGGTATATCCACTACTCATGGTTCAGTTAAGCAAGGATAAAATAATATGTAATATGTAACAGCTTGCTCCTTTTAATATCTAGTTGTGCGACGTAAGCCACCCGGTACTATTGATTCAATATTGTAACCTAAATTGGTCTTTCTGATTGCTAATTTTCAACACCAATTATTTAACATGATTCACAATCTTTACACGATTCAGACTTATTCATAGTCTATTTAATACGCGTGTCCAGAGCGGCCATAGCTCAGAAGTAGTCTCGTGTATTCTTATGGGGTACAGGAAAGATGCATTGTCTGACAACCTATATCAACTTCTTGTATGGTGATCAAGATATACTCTGAGAATTTTTTTTTTTTTTTTTGCTACGGTTAGGCAAGAAACGCAGGTTCGAATCCTGCCTCGTGATCAAATTTTTTCTATTCTTTCAAAAATTTCTCATTTATAAAGCATTTCAATGCTATAAAACTAAAAAATTAAAAAGGGATATACTCTTTTTTTTCATATTCCTCACTGGGGTCATCAAACTCAATCTCCCAGAAACAATCAGTGTGATAAGAACTCTTTTCAAAACACATCGGCTCTAATGAAATAGTATAGGGAGTCGAGCATGCTTCGGCAGGAATTGGCCAGCTCGCATCGGGAAAGTACCACACGCCCACAGAAGACCGGCGTGAAATAGTAGCATGCTACTGTGTTTTGTACGGTGAGAGGGGGAGCCGGAAGCCCGTTTCCTTCTCTTCACCCTACCCAGTCCTTTCCTTCTTTCCAGTCGTTAATCCTTTCCTTACTCCTTTCCCTTTAAAAGCGGGCAGCGTTTATGGGCGGTGGTGATCGCTTACTATCAGGCAAACTACCATCTCAGCTGTTTGCTTATGGCATAAAAATAAATACTATTAATCATAGCCATTAAAATAATCATGGAAATACCTCATACTGAGTCTTAATCTACACAGTCTTCTATACTTATATGTAAAAATAGGTATAATTTAATATTGAAAATATTCAAGCATAAAATAAAATGAACAAAAACAGGCAAGATATTATCGAAAACATCGTTAGCCAAGGAACCATGAAAATATATAAACAGGCAACCGTAAGAGCCGGCTAATCCACAACATAATTAACTTTTTATTTTGCGAATATTTATTAATAAATTGCATAAACATATATTAAAATATATGTAACCAAACATTAACAAGATTGATTTATAACTATTTCATTCTTGAATAGAAGATAATTTAGAAATTACATATAAAATAACAAATAAATTTTCTACAAGATATAAATATGCATATATCAATCTAGAACACAAAATTTATCTCAAGTTTTATGCTAACCGTGCTTAACGACATCTTTCCAGCCATAATACATATCATTTTTCTCGAAGAAAGAAATAACGAGGTTTAAATATAAATTGGCTTTCATAAATCGCACTAAGCGTATTGAATATTGAAAAAATTCAATTGCATTTGCGCGATAAATTTTACGGGACATTGAAAATTTTCTTAGAATAAATTGTTATTTCCATTAATGTTTTAATACAAACAAGCAAAACGTGCTTAGTTTAATAAATACATTTCGTTATTAATGACATATGAATAGGTCTAGACGTTCCTTAATCTCTGTGTACCAGGGGGGGGATTTCAGAAAATGATCTGCAGTACTTGGATGACAACAAAAGGACATCGTAATAGCTTATTTTACGCATCACTGGCTGCCAGCCAACCCTGCGAATCTGAGCCCTCGTTGATTAGCTACATTTACTGCCTTTCCTCACTGTCAAGAGCACAAAACACTTCATTTAATAAATACGATGCCAAATAAAATTTGTTTGTGCATCAAAAACATTCGTACTGACAGCGTACAAGCGTAGCCGAGATAAGCAAGATTTATTACGGCCCGTTTGAGACAACGCTGAAATAAACTTCTTTATTCAATCATTTCCTGGATGTTTTAGAAGATCTTTTTAAAATACCCTTGTTCGTGTGATCATGAAGTGCAATAACTATATAACAAGCATAAGCTAAATAAAATAAAGTAGGAACTAGTTTCGTAATAAATTTTCTATTAAATAAATTTCACGATAAAATTCACTTTTATTGTCATCATCACTTAACTTAATACATTATGTCTTATGTATGAATTTTTTATATCGTATCAATTCTTTAATTTAATGAGTGACAAAAATCCTTGTTTTCATTAGCAAATACACACCGCATCTGTTACAAAATCGACCATTATAACATTGGCAAGAATGTTGCTTCTATATATAAATAAAGGTTTACATTATCACATGAGACCTATGAATTCATTCATACACATTAATTGCATTCAGTAATATAAAACATCCGATCAGCTGGTTCAAAGGGTCAGTGCAGGTGTCATTGACCCCATCAATCGATTGCGCTTCCCGTTCTGTATTGAATAACATTGACAGGCACATTTTAATGTTAATGATGCATTAATACTTGGTATCCATAAAATGATACTTTAGTTCCCAAACTATAAACAATCATTCGGCGTGAATTCGAAAAGTAGCTGTAATTGTTATAAATGCAATTCGGTATATAAATCAACACAAGCCTTTCTAAGTACTTGGAATAATGACAACGAAGAACTTATTACTATTAAGATTACATATATGGGTTAAAAAAAACGATTAATCTTTTAGAATAGTACTTAAATCCTTCAAAACCTTGATTCGGATAACAATCGCCCGAATAATTTAAAGTTACTTATAATATTCGTCCTCACAATTTGCTTGTGTTTTTCGAAATATGAAACTTTATAGACACTGAAGAACTGATTTCTCTACCGAGTCTTGCGTTTGAATGCAATCCACATATTCTTTAAAAACTCACTGTACGTACTATTTTATTTAAATATGCCTGTGAAATTTCGCCGTGGTCGGTCTGGTTCGATATCCTGATTTATAAGGGCGAGGGCGCCGCCGACACTTGAAGCTCCTGGGACGAATAACTATTATAACGGGGACTCCATCGACATTTAAATGCTTTTACCGATACAACAATTTCCTATATCATGATGTATCCTTGAAAAGTGGAACAAAGAATCAATTAGCAATTTTTCAAGACACATACGTTTTATCTTAATGAAGATGTAAGGTAGATTTAATTTTTTGTTGATAAGAACAATAAATATATATCAAAGCTACTCTCAAAGCTGCGCGTCTTTTAAGTATTCAGGAAACAAGTCTGCATTGTTCGGGAGACACAATAGGTAACATCATTTATGTAAATCGAAATATTTCTTTAGGAGTTGGTCTATTATTCGGAAAGAAAGATAAATTTTTATTATAATATCTCATACAATACCATAATTAAATTAAAAGTGTGTTTTTAATTTTTTTTTTTTTTCACTAAAGCTTTAAGTAAACTTTATTTTGAGTTTTTGAAAACAAATATTGAGCCCTTTTCTCATAGATAATTGTTTTTTTAATAAATTTCACGGTGTAGGTACTTAGCTAGTTTACACTCAGTTAATCTATTATTATTGTGATTCTCTTGCGATTCGTTTGTCATAACAAAAAGGCTTGTCATAATGTAGAGGCACGTATGGCTGTACGCTAGTCATTTTTAATTAGTGGCGGCAAGGGAAACACATTAGAGGGGTTGTTGCCCTAAGATGAGTGACGTAGACGCCCTTAACATTAGCTATTGTGTGGGTTTATTTAGATTCTAATGATATATGTGAGGAAAAACAATAGACACAGTGGAAAAAAAAAAATTGCAGTAGGTCTAATGTTTGCTTTAAATTTATAATTATATCGAAGTAGTTATCAATGTATGGTATATAAACTTTCATTTCTTTTTTTTGCCATAAAATAAAATTGATCGTTTTTTTGGTATATGTTCAGAAAAACAGTTATTGCTATAGGACTAATTTCTTGGGTATTAAATTTTTTATTCTCTCTTATTGTTATTAATATATGGTATATAAACTTTCCTTTTTATTTTAAGATATGATCTTTTCAAAGACAATTTTTTTCAAATAAAACTAAGCATGAACAACAGAAAAACAATTAAATTAATTTCTACTATAAAAACTATGTATTTATGAATGCAATAAGGTATCCCACAATTAGAATTAGGTACATAATACATACATGTTCATTTTATTAAAAAAGATATGACCGTAAGTTCATGGCTACAGCCCGACAACAGATGCTTTAGACCATTAATGTTTGATCTTTACCCCCATTCGCCACACAGCTGATCCGGGACTAACATCACACTAAATTTAGTTAATAATTTGTAAGCCATGCTCCCTCGCACAGAAAGTGGATGCGTCTATTTCAGGATCTTAGACCCGTGCTGTAGTCAAATACCTATAATTAGCCCCGTAGGTACGAAGCAGTAAGATAATAACTGTTGTTTATTATATTTATACTGGCGAGATGATTGATTATTATTTATGCATACATAGTATTTTAACTTGCGAGAATTGAGCGCGAATTAGGTCGCTT